>NC_066625.1:925000-1230000 GCF_025201925.1 Gopherus flavomarginatus
CAAAGCATGTACGGACATGTGACCCTGGGCTCCATCTTGGGCCAGTAACTTTCCATGCACCAGGACTGTGGGCTTTGTTTGGGACAGTAAATTTCCATGCCTATGGCAGAGGATATAAAAGACACTAAAGACATCTCCACGTTGCCTCTTTCCTGCTCCTGCTCTTTGGACTGTGGATTTACAACTAAAAGGAACATTTTGAACTATGGTCTGAGTGGCCTTCCAATCTTTTGGAAGTTGCCAGACAGACTTTTGCAAGCCAGTCGTCTATTATATCACTGCTACAAACCTGGTTGAAGGACTTTGCATTCACTTGTATGTATATGCTCTATTAACCATTTATAACTCTCTTCTCTTCTTTTCTTAATAAACCTTTAGTTAGTGTACTAAGGATTGGCAGACAGCGTGGTATTTGAGTAAGATCTGAGATACATATTGAGCTGGTGGAAAGTGTCTGATCTTTTGGGATTAGTAAGAACTCAGATATGGTGAATTAGATTTTCAGCAACCCCTCATTATATTCAATCTGTTTGTCTAGATGGAAGCTGAGAGCTGGAATGTCTAAAGGGGGCTGTGCCTGGTTTCGGATTACCTAGTGCAGTGCTGCAGAAACTCCTTTGTTCCTGGCCTGGTGAATCAAATTATAGAATAAACCACAAATATTGGGGGATTGCCTGCCCTGATTCTTACAGTCTGCCCTGAGTGTGGCCTTCTCAGTGTGATCCAGCCCTGGCACCTGGTCACAGGGAGGACATATTGCATGACATTCAAAAGAGAGATGAAACATGCAAGGTTGGAAGTTCTGAAGGTTTGATGAATCCCCAGTGCCCCTAATTCTAACCCCAGCCCCTTGGGAGGGTCATGAACAAGGTTTTTTTCTTTGGTTCATGAAGGATTCCCAGGGGGTTGGCTCTGTCTGTGAGGCACCCTGACTCCCTGCCCCGCTGGTGCCGCTCTCCTTTTGGCTCACTCAGGAGGACATGGTTCAGACAGGAGCTGAGAGTGCCCAGGTCTATGAGAGGGCCTGTTGCTACAACGAGCCTTGCACAAGGGACTGTACTGCTGGGGTAAAGCATTACAAGTGCTACGAGTAACGATACTCTTATGGGCGAGGTTTCCAGTTGGGATGTTTCCTGCTTTTATCTGTCCGACTCCTTGGGAGCCACTGGCTTGGAACAGCCCTTGAGAATCTTATGCAAGGACATCTTGTGTATTGATGGGCAAATCAGGGGGAGCCTGGTGAGTCGGGCTTCTGTTACTGCTGACCCTGGTCCAAGAGGGCTGTCATAACCTAGTCCCAGATTTGGACCTTGGCGTCCAAAATATGGGGGTTAGCATGAAAACCTCCAAGCTTAGTTACCAGCTTGGACCTGGTAAAGCTGCCACCACCCAAAAAATTAGAGTGTTTTGGGGCACTCTGGTCCCCCCAAAAACCTTCCCTGGGGACCCCAAGACCCAAATCCCTTGAGTCTCACAACAAAGGGAAATAAACCTTTTCCCTTCCCCCCTCCAGGTGTTCCTGGAGAGATACACAGAAGCAAACTCCGTGAATCTAAACAAAGGGAGTCCACCCTCTCTATTTCCAGTCCTGGAAACACAAGCACTTCCCTCTTCACCCAGAGGGAATGCAAAGTCAGGCTAGTAAATTTAACACACAGATTTCCCCCTGACTTCTTCCTCCCACCAATTCCCTGGTGAGCTGCAGACTCAATTCCCTGGAGTTCCCCACTAAAGAAAAACTCTAACAGGTCTTAAAAGAAAGCTTTATATAAAAAGAAAGAAAAATACATAAAAATGGTCTCTCTGTATTAAGGTGACAAATACAGGGTCATTTGCTTAAAAGAATATTGAATAAACAGCCTTATTCAAAAAGAATACAATTCAAAGCACTCCAGCAACTATAGACACGTAAATACAAAAGAAAAAAACCAGTAACCCCTATTGTTTTTATGATCTGTGTACTTACAACTTGGAAACAGAAGATTAGAAAGCAGGAAATAGAAACCCCCTCATAGCCGAGAGAGAGTCAGGCAGAAGACCAAGAACAAAGGACTCACACACAAAAAACCCTCCACCCAGAGTTGAAAAAATCCTGTTTCCTGATTGGTCCTCTGTTCAGGTGCTTCAGATACTTATTTCCAGGTGAAAGAGATGTTAACCCTTAGCTATCTGTTTATGACAGCTCCCTGCAGTATGGCTGAGGATCCCCTGGCCACACAGCAGAGTTTGTGCTATTTACCTTTGATTACTTTTCTGCATTCAGTCCACCCTCGGTTTTCAGTGTCTTGCTTCTTTTGCTGTTCAAGTTAATGAAGTGAATTGCAACTATTTTTGGCTGGCTTTGCTGCTGACCGTATATACATCAAAATGATGTGGAGGCTGAAGCAGAGGGGTACTTGCCATACAGAATCCTGCATGAATTATTACTGGATTCACGAGCCCCCGGGGAAATCACGCCCTCTGCCAGGATTTGCATTATGGAGAAACCAGGATGGCTCATGTTGGCTCACGTGGTGCCCAGGCCCCGTGCTGACCTTGTGCACAAGGGTGAATTTCGCCCTCACTGACTTTGAGTCATCTGGGGCACCACAATAAAACACAGCTCAGCATTTAGACTTCCTGATCACAGGGACAGCGAGCAGAAACAAAGCAAAAAAGTACCCAACCTCTGTTGCTGCTGGTGGGGCCAGCCTTCCTCTCAGTCTCTCCGGCAGCCTCTTTGAGCCCTTCTCCTGAGACCCTTCTGCCATGCAAGCAGAAGCTGGGCTGATGACGATAACTCCTCGTGGCCTCGGGTCAGCTGGAGCCTGTTTCCATCATGCTCCCTCGGGCCTTTGCGCTCGGATGATGCCTGCCTCTGACATTGATTTTCTTAGAGCAGAATGCACCCTGTGCATAGGGCTTCTGTGCCCCACTTCTGCCCTGGCCAGGGAGTAAAGCCGCAGCCATTGCCAGCAGGGAATCCGGAGCAGGCTGGACTCACCCCAGGGTTAACGCCCAGAAGGAATGGCTCAGAGGGGGCAGACAATGGCTTTGTGCCTAGCTGAGGCTGGGGTGACTTTCACCCTCACTGCACAGATGCATCTTCCTGGCTCTGTTTGGTTTGTGCCTCATAGGCTGCTGCTTTGCCCGTCGCTCGTGTTACTGGCTGTGTTTCCGTGTCTTTGCAGGAGCCGCCCAGGTGTCTCTCCCAGTGATAACAGGGATTCTCTGTTGCTCAGCAAAGGCGCTGGGCTGGCGGGGTGTGGGAGCACCACGGTGCAATGGGAACCTGCCCACCCTCCAGTAGGGGGTTTTGCTGGAAAGTTGGTGGCAGAGCATGTGTAGCGCGATGCCCCCTGCTAGATAGTCACATGCAACCTGGGGTTTTCCAGCTGGACTCATTTGCAGGCAAGAAAGCAGGATATCACCAAGCAGCAGGGTTGTTACGCGACTTAATCCTCAGCCTGTGCTTTTCCAATAAAGCCGATGAAAACAATATCAGTGGCAGCAGGCTGCACGGCTCGGTGTAGCCACAGGAGCCCAGGCTGGATTAGGCAGCTGTGTCTGTGGGCGAAGGAAACCAGCCGACTACCTGTGTGACAGGAAATAGAATCTGACGCTCATGCAGTGCATGGAGTTATCCCCCTCTGCCCCTCCTACCCGTGGAGGCCACAGACCCTGGCTAGGGCTGACAGCTTCCCAGCTTCACTCAGGTTGATCAGATGCTTTCAGAACTGCGGGTTGACTAAACCGCACCCAGCCCCTTATCTGCCGTTCATCCCTTTCCCTGGGAAAAGCACTGCAAACCGCTTGGGGTAACTTGTCAGCAAATGCCTGTCCCCAAGCTGATGCCTCTGAACCTAACATCCTCCAGCTTGGGGCAGGGGAGATTCAAACTACAGGTCAAGATACACATTTTTGCCCATGATGCCTGCTTTCAGACTGGTCTGAATCAGCCCTCCTCCCCGGGCTGAGGCCCAGCCATCCTCCCCTAGCTGTGCGGGGTTAAATCCAACCCCGGATCTGAATGCCGTGCGGAGCCACTCTCGAAATAGGATGCAATTCAGCCTCCCGCTCCAGGAGTCTGTAAAAGCTGCAAAGGTCTCCAAGCTCATTGCTGAGTGCAGTGCCAGCTGCACCTCGGCCTGGGATGTCACTGGACACTTGGTCAAAGCCTTTGGAAGGAAATGTTCCGAACTGCAGATGACAAGGGGCCATTCTAATTGGCTCACTGAGGGTTAATGAGGGATCTTACTGGGCAGTATTCATCAGCGGTTGAGGAGCAATTACCATGGTAACCTCTTTATCACATGACATAGACTTCTACAATGGCCAGGGGAAGGGAGATTTCCATGAAACACGAACTCTTGGGCCTTTGGGTAGGTGCAGAACTAATGATCAAACCACGTTCCATCCAGAGTGTGCTCCCAGCAATGTCCCCAGGATACCCCTGGCACAAAGATCTCAGATCTCACTCACCCCCGCGTGAAGCCACAGGCCTATGGGGTACCAATGGGCTCACCCTGCTGTGCGATAGGGCAGAACCTGACTAGAGAGGGTGAAGGGCTGGATAGAGCCAGAGTGGGAAGTCTCTAAGCACAGCCAGCCCAGCAGCAATTGCAGAACTGCAGGCTTGACCGTGCTCCCCTCTCTCTGAACAGTCAGCTGTGTGTAAAGCCATAAAGGTCAGGCGCATCCTGACTGGAAGTGGATCCTTCCCTGCTCATGCGAGGCCCAGAGGAGGGAGTGGGGGACTCTGGCTGTGCTCCATGCTGAGTGGGCACAGTGTCCTGAAGGCTGTAATTGGGAATTTCAGACCTCACTTTCCTGCCAGGGCCGGAGCGTTGGCCGAGAGTGCTCAGGTTCCCTGATTGTGTCAGGCTGCTGGACTGCAGGATGGAATGGGCAGTCTGCAGTGGGGGAGTATAGCCCCAGGAGGCTCATGGCATGGCCTGAGCTTCTCCCAGGGCACACGCCCGAGAGGTGCCGACTCCCTGAGCTTTCACTGACCTTAGCGTGTGAGGCCCTTCTGTATACTGTATGTGTGAGAGTGTGTGTGTGTGCATGTGCATGTGCTTGCACGTGTGCATGTGCGTGCATGTGTGCATGTGTGTGCATGTGCGTGTGTGTATGTGTGTGCATGAGTGAGCGAGTGTGTGTGCACTCACGTGTGCTCACGAGTGCTCAAAGAGCAACAGAGGTGTGTGCAGGGATGTGTGATGGGGGGGCGGATCCAGGTGTCAACGGGAACTGAGAGGGCTCAGCCCTGCCCAGGATCGAGCTCTAACTTGGTAGCCATGAGCTCTATGACAGGGCAGCTCAGTGGCTCATCCTGTGGGAACGCTTCCTCCTATGACAAGGGTGTTGGCTGAGGAGAGACAAGACCAGCCCCTGGGGAGGCGACTGCATGCCAGAGGACCTAGGCTCTGCAGGCCAAGGAATAGATTGCCAGTACACAGCACCTCAGGAGTGTAGGGCCTGGTGACGTTTTGTTTATTAAATGGAATGACCTTCTACCTGGGTACATCTCTTAGTTCAACAGAGACACAGCTCTGCACTGGGAGTGTCTGCCGTGACCAGCTGTCGTGTTACCTTACTTTTAGGTGCTTTTAGTGCCTTTGACCCAAAGGCTGATGGGAGCAGGATCAGAGGGAATCCAGAAGAGCCCAGTTGGTGTCAGGAGATTATACGTGAATCCAGGGGATATAGTGGGTATAGCAGAGTGCTGGTCTGATGATCCTAGTTTGACTGTCACTAATATCTGCCTGCACTTTAGAATGAAGCCCTATGCATGGACCCTGCCAGCACGGGAGGGAATTGGGATTCCTGCCCAGCTGGGCCGTGTACAACGGCAGAGATTGATGCTGTATGAGGACGCATGCCATGGCCTCACACTCACCAGAGCTAGCCGAGCAGCTGCATGTGGAAATCCAGGGCTCTGTTACTATAGTTACTACAGGGCTCAGGGTAACAGCGAGAGAAAGATTTAAAAATTGGCTGTTTTTGCAACAGCTGATCTGCACTTGGCAACATCAGGCACATGACAGCAGCCGGCAGAGCTGTTGCTCTTCAGCTTCTGAAAAGTCCCTTTTCCAGGAACTATTTGCTGTTATTTTCAGCACTATGACCATGCCTGGCTCCAACCCCCAGACACATACATGGCAAGGCCCCTGTCCCAGAGAGCTGAGCCCCTGAGCTCAGGTGTGAGGCGATGGTGCTTGGCCACAAGCACAGGGCTAGCCAAAGGGAGGTCACACAGTAAGACCATGTGGTGACTTTGGCTGATAATACTTCGAGGTTCTGTCAATGAATTTGTGATCCTGCAGCTAATGGGAGAGGCCAGGGTGCAGAAACCTCACAGGAGAAGTGCACCAACTCTTGTAGCTTTGTGAGTGTGATGCAGTAGGGACTGTCTGTGTGGGGAGTGGGAGAGCAGGGGAGGACTTTAGGGGATGGACGATGCCAGGGCCTGTAACCTGAGCTAGGTAAGGGAGGGGAAAGGTCAACACCTTTGCCCGGGAAGGGGAACAAAGGAAGGGAGTGGCAGGAGGGAAGCAGTTTGAGTTTGGGCTTGGGGCTGTGTGGGTGGAATTCAGGGTATCCTAGCTAGGATCCAAGCACCCTGAAAGCCCAGAAGGACTCGGTGGAGGGGTCCTGACTGTGCCTGCAAGCTCTGCTGTAACCTGTGTTCCTGTTGTCCAATAAACCTTCTGTTTTACTGGCTGGCTAAGAGTCACTGTGGGTCCCAGGAAGAGGGGTGCAGGGCCGGACTCTCCCACACTCCGTGACAGTGAGGCAGCCACCTCCAGCACCCATGGGTGGTTCCCTCATTTCCTCCTAGCCCCTCAGGCATCCTCAGTCCCCGCACGAGCTGGTGAGATTAGGGCAGCCTGCCACACTGTCTGCATTTGCAATGTTTCCAGGCATAACCTGGGGAAATATTGCTGTTGCTAACAGTCTAACAGAAAGGAGAGTCGCCTTGGTCTCCAGGCAAGACAGCTACTTGGTCTAGAGAAGCACCAGCACCAGCCACCCTAAGAGCTCCTGCCCTGCTCCCTGCCAGCCGCAGAGCAAGGAGAGGGGAAGAGCTGTTGGGAAGGCACCACGGAGCTAGACCCCAAACTGGAAGACAACTAACTTCACCTACAAGCTCCAGCCAGAGGAGAGACTCTCTCTCCACCCCCTCCCCCCAACCTCCGGCTGTACAGGAGGGGCCACGTGTTAGCAAATCCGGCTCTGATCATTCATTACTGGCCATGTTCTTAGTGATCCAATGCGTGATGCTAATTATTGCAAGGGACAGTTTCCGAAAGTTCTTGTGTGACTAAATGATTCTTGATCCTTGGCTTGTGCTCACATAAACCAGCAGAGCTGACAGCTTCATGGTGACCACCAAGTGCAAGCAAGAGTTGATCATACCGAGCACAGTGACTGATTAACCCTTTATTTGTCCTTATTTCATCTGAGCCTTTTAACAAAGCTAAATGCTCAGCAAGAAAGCCTGAGTCCCCTGGGTGGGAAAGGCCAGAATCCAGAGTCAGGAAGCAAAGTAACGTTATTATTAAAAGTAATAAACATCAACATGACATTAGTACCTAGATGCCCCAGTCAAGAGCAGGGTCCCATTGTGCCGGGAGCTGGACAAAAGTGGAAAAGGACAGTCTGTGGCCCAAGGAGCTCCCAGTCTCATACAGTCTGGATGGGGAGGGTTATACAAATAATAGTGTCTGCTCAGTTTAGAACAGGGCCACAGGGATGAAAGGCGGCTGGTGCTTTGGGGATCCTGGGTTCTTGGGAGATCAACCTGAGACACCTTGGGCCTGATTTTCAGAGGTGCTGAATGGCGGTGAGGTCAGCTGAAGCCAGGGGATGCTGCCTCTGAAAGTCAGGCCCTCTGTGCCCTGAGTGCAATGCCCCAAGATTTCAGTGTTTAAACTTACTGCACTTACTCTAGCACAATGGCTCCTGTGGGATTGTTGCTTATTATAGACTGTGCAGGGATGGGCACAGGGGAAAAAGCTGAGCCAGACGGGGAGGTGTGTAGCTGAAGTGCTGGGCTATGCGGAATGACAAAGAACAACAAAGTCTTCATCATGAGCAGCCTGCAGTCTGACTCTGAGGCACTTGGCAGTGCCTGGGTGCACGCACCTCCTGGGCCTGGAGGGGCTGAGTTGCTGTTTAAAGGTTTTGGGGAAGATGGGAGCGGTGAGGAGACATCTGGCTGAGGGAGAAGGCCGTTGGGCATGTCTGGGGAAGTGTGCTGTTAACCAGGCCCTGCCAGTGCGATCTCTCTGTGAAGGGGGTGCTTGACAAGGGTGTGCTTCTGAGAACACATCGTGTTATTAATGGGCACAAGCCCATGGTGCTGCAAATGAATTGGCTTTGTTGCTTCTGTGGTTTTTGGTGCAGACACCTATGCTGGAGCAGGTGCAGGGTATCCAGCCCTGTGTGCAAAATCACCCCTCTCTTCTTGCGTAAACCCTCAGCACTCCATGTCCCGAGGGCTCTCTGCAGTGTAGACATAATATCTGTTCCATACAGGAAAGCTTTGCCTAAGAGAAGCCGACTAGCAACTTAAATCCAAGACAAAGGGCTGGTGAGAAGAAAACGTTTAGAGCTTCAGTAACGGCATGGCCCCTACGATACGGGAAGAAAGCTGAACAGCGATGCAGGCATACAACTCCTTCCCGTCTCTCTCTCCCTCGGCCCCATCAAGGCTGTCCTCTGTCAAGCACTGACGTTCATTGACCATTCCAACGGAGAGTACCCTTTAGCAGCCACAAGGAACTTAGCAGCATAGTGGATGTCTAAGAAAGTTTAAAATCCATTCTAAGCCAGAAACAGCCCCGCTGACAGAATGATGATTGGCCTTGGTTTGTGTGGGGAAAACGACTGCCTCCGTGTCAGCACATGGACTAGGAAGTATTTTGTTCCTCATAAATTAGTCCAAAGGCTCATCCTCTTTCTGCGCTTCCTGCCATGCTCCAGGCCCGTCTTGTTCCCAGCACTGAACACTGCTACTAGCTGCCAACACGGAGCTTGAATATTTGGTGTTCCTCCCTTTCAAACACCAACATCAGACCTGAGTGAATGGACTGAGTTCTACAGCGTGTACCTGAACACCAGCATGTGCCCCATGCGCCAGCATTAGGCATTATCAGGGCCTGGGATTGACTACAACTTTCCCTGCATCCTCTTCTGCCATTCAGCTCTTCCCTCACCCCCTGGGAGCAAGTCCCGTGGGAGGTGGGGGGCTGCACTGCACAGTAAGTTAGCTCTGAGCTCCTTCTCGGTGGCCTGACCTAGATCCAGAACCTTCCTTTCTTACAGCGCATCCGTGTGTCCAACAACCTTGCTAGTCCTCTCTTCTCCCCTGAGGCATGTTCTGGAAACTCTCTCCCTCTCCACACTCCTCCTCGGTGCTCCCTCGGGCTCTACCTCCCCTGGGACAGCTGCACTGGCACGACATTACCCAGGTTACAGGGATCTTAACAAAACCAGGATGTATTAAGAACAGAGAGAAAACAGAGTTAAAGCAAAACACACAATTTGCATACCATGTCTAGACCGACCCTCTGAATGAGGGAAATGGGATACAGATGCTCAGCTTCCTGCGAGAGAAAGCAGGAAAGTGAAGCGTGTACATCTCATGAAAGCAACCCTCTTCTCTGGCCATTGTTTGGCTCACTGTCAGCAATGCTCACTCTCCAGGTATCAACTTCTGGTGCTGTGCTCGGGCCCCACTCTTCAAGGTCCATTAGGGAAGAGCCATGTGACCCCAAATTGCTTCTGGGACTTAACCTATCCCAACCTTCCTGCTTCCAAGATTGGTATGAAAACCTCTGAGGATGTCTATTAAGCAGACTGATCAGCTTCTGATCTGCACCCTTGTTCCTTTCTGTAGGAGCTAGTTCATCCTCTTGCTGCATATGCTGGTCTCTGCCGCACACACATTCAGCTGAGATGTGGCTCTTTCTACATTTCTTTGGTGAATTTCTCTCACCAAGAAACATAAATTATTGCTGGACCTTTGAGCATCAGTCACAATGTGTAATCAAAGCTCTGTGTGGGACAGCGTTCTTAGGGCCCCTCTCATCAGGTGCAGAAGCACGAAACAGTAAAAGCCTGCCCGGTGGGTAATGATACTCTCAATAGGCAGTCAGCACATTTCAACCTCATGATCACATACAGGTGCTATGATAATACAAATGATAATAAGCATTAAGAATTCAGGCTGAGGATGTGCTGGGAATCTCCGGGAAGAGCTCTGAGAGCAGGGAAATTCAAACTGATGGACTTAGTGAGTGCTGGTTTGATTGCAGCAATTTATAAGGGAAGATGCTTCAGAGAAGATGGAACCCTCTTTAGTGAACAAAGGCAATAAAACAGTGTCCAAGATTAGGAGAAGATCAATCACCGGCAGCAGCCGATGTACAAATCACATGGGCCTTTCTGAAGAGAAACCTTTTGGTCATTTGCATTTTATGAGGGACAAAGTTAATTATGGGGCTGGCAGAGACAGTCATTTGCATGATAGTTTGATTAGGGAGGTTCTCAACATCTCTCCCTGGGACCCAACGCCTATAGTTATCTTTGGGGGGAGGGATAGCTCAGTGGTTTGAGCATAGGCCTGCTAAACCCAGGGTTGTGAGTTCAATCCTTGTGGGGGCCATTTAAGGAACTGGGGTAAAAATCTGTCTGGGGATTGGTCCTGCTTTGAGCAGTGCTTCTCAAAGTGGTGGTCCGCAGATCGGTGCTGGTCCGCAAGCCATCAGCTGCCAGTCTGCAGCAAGTTTCCTCATAAGAGTGTCGAGTAGGATAATAATATGGCACCGGTCCCTGGCACGTTGGGAAAAAAAATTGTCAGTCACTCACATCAGATAGCTTGAGAAGCACTGGACTAGATGACCTCCTGAGGTCCCTTCCAATCCTGATATTCTATGTGAGCCTGAAGAGGGCTTTGGATATACAGGTGCCATTGACCCTAGTGATTGCTGGTACTGGGTACAGCAGGTGAGCAGAGGTGAGAAGATCTCTGGGTACTTCTCTTCTGAGTGATAAGGGACCAGAAAGGTTCAGGTGAACAGAAATGATACAAACATGTGGCACGTTCCTGTCCTCCTGTTACAACCCTTGAGCCTTACAAGAGCAGATACTCTGGTAACTGTAGTTCACCCAAAAGATTGAGAGTCCAGAGGTCATGTGACCACCTGTGGGAACTATATAGGGGCTAGGCTGAGCTCAGTATGGGGGCAGATGAGGTTTGAGTAAGACTTTGAGGGGATATCTGGGAAAGGTTGGGGCGCTCTCCTGAGTCCTGTCCCAGCTTACTGTACCTGAAAAGACCTGACTGGACTGTTGCCAGTGTCCTTTGTTACTTTGATCCTCTTCCAGCATCTCCGTTAAGTTAATAACATGGCCAGAGGAAAGGGCCTTGGGCTGAACTGCAGTTCTGACTGGTGTGCTGGCACACAGCTCGGTGTCACTGGCCTCCAGACTGGCAGCTGGAAAAGGAAAATCCCAAAGTCAATGTTGTCAGGGAGCCTAGCACTGGTGGCAGGTTTGCCAGGAGAAGGCATTGCAAAGACACTGGGTGGAGGGGAATCCTGGGAAATTGGCAATAGGGAGTGAAAAGCAAATGCCAAGAACCCCATGCAGGGAAGAGAAATAGGCTGAGGTGTAGTGACAAGGATGGGCTTGGGGGCGGGGAGGCGGAATGTGCAGCTTGGTGTGGTTTAGGCATCCTGAACACGCACACATTGGGGAACCAGCCTGACGGCACCGGCCCACTGTGACCACTGCACAGAAGCATCACACCCCAAAGAAACTAGCGTGAGAGGGACAGTGTTGGGCCCATGATGCTGCACTGTTGGGGATGCATCTGGCAGAGAGGCAGCGTCTTTCTAGGCAGGAACACGGCCCCATAATAGGGTGACAGAATGGATGGAAAGTGACCCCATAACAGGGGTGACAGAACAGTGGGAACGTGGCCTTGTAACGGGGGTGACAGAATGGATGGAACGTGGCTCCATAAAGGGGTGACCAAATGGAGGGAACGTGGCCCTGTAATGCTGGTCACATCCCAGAAGATGCCTCATCAGTTCCCTGCAATGCTCCAGAATGGGGTTCAGGATCGCAGCTCTAGCTTTTTACAGTCAGATCCGGCCTTTCCTGGTCCGTCGAAGTTCCACCCAGAACTTGCCTCCTCTCTTTCCACGGTGGCGAGCAGTGTATTTCACTTTGCATTTAAGTGTTGTTATTTGTGTGTATCAAGCCCGCAGCCGTTTTCCCCCAGTTTTTAGTAGCTGTCAGTTTAAGTTATGGCTGCTGGGAATTGATTATGTGGAGTTCTGTTTGCATGTAAGAAATATTTGAATACATCAACATGTCTTGGATACATAGAGTGTGGGCATTTCATGTGTGTGAATCAGGAGGCGTGAGATGAGCATTGTCACTGTTCAGTTCTTCCAGTACCTTAGAACAGCACCAAGCCATGGAGATTTTGAAAATGGAGCCTTAGTGGGTGCTTTCATTACCAGTGCATCAGACCTACTGGCCATGGCCCCTGAAAGCGCGGTGTCCTGGTACTAGCTGGTATCCTCAGATACTCTCCAGCAAAGAGGGATGACAGCATTTCATTCTAAGCCCACAGGGAGCAGAGTTCATTTTCAGCAAACCAGAATCTCTGGCTCAGAAATTCATTTGCACACAGCACAGTTTCACTGACGGATTGCTTGCTTCCCTGTGTGACACCTTACTCACTGACAGCTCTGCAGCCCAAACGGTTCCTGCTATCTGTCACCCCCCTGTGACTCCATGTAGAAAGGAGGGCAAAAGTGCTAACAACTGTTTGCATAATTGGGCCTTACACTTCTTATTCTACCCATCGACTCTCTGGAAGCTGATCCCCTAGTCCAACTGTGCTCTGTGACCCTCTGTTCAGCTCCTGGCCACTGCTCCCCATCCTCCTACAGTGCATTCTCATCCTCGGTCAGCTCCTCCCTTCAGGGACAGGCATAGATCCAGGATGCTTTCTCCTCCCCAGGAGTCTCTACTCTGCTCCATGAAGCTGTGCTCTCTGGGACTTTGAGGCAACGCATGATGAGCTGTGTTTGTCACTTAGCTGGTGCCTGGGTAGTTAATGTCCCTCTCTAGTGTGGTGATTTCAAACCTCCTGGTAGCTGGTCCAGGAGTGTTTGTTCTGCTTGTCTACCAGCATGGGAGACTGAGCACACATATTCGGTGCACTTGCTCCTTTGATGTTCATATCATGCATTGTTACCCAGAGTTCCTCTCTGCTTCAGTTCTTGACTATCATCACATCCTGCTTCACTGACTTTGTAAATACTTTTGACAGTGCCACCACCCACCTTCTCGCCTGTCTGGCTTCCCTGTGTACATCATGCCCCAAGCAGCATTAGCAATAGGCTATGGGAAACATTACCTTGCAGTTAGGCTGGTGAGTCAAAATCGCATCATTTAGTTTTTCTTGTTTGTTACCCCTCCTCCTGGCATGGGTGTGCAGGCATCTCAGAGAATTAATGGTCTCGTTTACTTCTCATCGCTTGCTTTTAGTTGCATACCCTCTGTTTGCTTTCTAATCATTAAACAAAGGCTCCCCCTCTTCTCCTGTGCATACAAAGTTGTTCCAGAAGCAGAAGCAGCCCAGGAAATGTCTGACAGCTGCTCCAGCGCGGGCTCTGCCCTCATCTGGGTAACTCTAAAGTGATGACATTTTAAACTTTTTAAAGTCTGGTAAAGCAGAGTTTTTTCAGAGGAGGTGAAAAACAAAAGCAATTCCTCAATCCCATAGTCAGTACTGAGGGGCAGGGAGAGGGCCTTTCCCTGTAGGATAACATCTTGCTATTATTTATTGTGTATATTATCATAGTGCCAAGGCATCCCATTCACAGGCCAGGACACTGTGGTGCTAGGCTCTGTACAAACCCAGGACAAAAAGATGGTGCCTGCCCCAGAGCTGCACACAACATATTCCTCCTGACTGTGAACCTTTGTCACTTAGATCTGGGCTATCCAAGGGCCTCAAACAGACCAGTAAGAATCTCTTATAGTGTCTACTAGTTGGCTGAAATACAGCAACTTTGGCAACTCTTCTAGGGCTTCTCTCCAGCTTAAATAACCCATTCTGTCAGCCTTCCTGTTGTAAAGTCCCCTTCCTTCACTTAGAATCCGTTACCCTACATTGTTTATACCTCAGTTTAGCTCTGTCTTTGTTCCAATCCAGTGACCAAAGCCAGACACTCCTCTGCACATCTGGTCTAAATACTGATTTACACAGGGTCTGCACAGCACAATTTCCTTGGATTTGTGTAACAGACTGTCACAGAGTCACCGGGTGATGCTCTCTAACTGCTCCCCACCAAGCCAGTCAGGACTTTGGGGAGCCTCCTCTCCCTTGGAGCAGACTTGTTCAGGGCAAGAAGCTCACACGTCTTCACCTCCTGGGTCTCTCCTTGGAGCATTCAGCATCCTCTGCCCCTCCGTGCGCTTCCCACAGCGAGCCCGCCTCAGTGGGGTCCTGGGGAAGCCACCGGGTTCTGCACCCCCACTTTGCAGTCAGACGTGACTCTCAGCCAGCCAGTAAAACAGAGGTTTATTCGATGACAGGAACAGGGTCTAACACAGAGCTTGTAGATACAGCGAACCGGACCCCTCGGCCGGGTCCATTCTGGGGGCAGTGAACCAGACCCCTCACATCTGCACTTCACTCCTCGACCCCGGCCAGCTCCAGACTAACAACCCCTCCCAGCCCCTCCTCTCTGCTCAGCTCCTTTTCCGGGCCAGGAGGTCACCTGATCCCTTTGTCTCCAACACCTTCAGCTGGCACCTTTGAAGGGGAGGGGCCCAGGCCATCAGTTGCTAGGAGACAGAGTGTCAGGCATTTAGGTGCACTGGCCCTTTGGTCTGCCAGATACTTAAGAACTGCCTAGGGGACACTAAGGGTATGGCTACATTTGGAATTTCAAAGCGCTGCCCCGGCAGCGCTGCGGGAGCGCTGCCGCGGCAGCACTTTGAAGTGTGAGTGTAGTCAGAGCGGCAGTAGCGCTGTATGTAAACCACATCTCTTACGGGTGTAGCGTGCAGCGCCGGGAGCCGCGCTCCCAGCGCTGCTGCCCTGATTACACTGACGCTTTACAGCGCTGTATTTTGCAGCGCTCAGGGGGGTGTTTTTTCACACCCCAGTTGCAGCGCTGTAAAGTGTGAGTGTAGCCAAGACCTGAGGCACCAACACAGTATTTAGAGAAAACATTAAGAACATTCCCAGTTCATCACACAGACCATCTTGGAACAAGCCACGATCCTGTTAACATTCTGTCTGGCGGCTGCAGATCAGAACACAAAAGTAGATGCTATGTCCATGATACACCTAGTGCTGTTTCCTCTACTGTACTAGCTATTTCAGTGGCATTGAAATGATGTTTAGCAGAGAAATTATTTCTATGCATGCACATGTGGACACATTATATTTCATTCATGAGCTCTGTGCCCATTTGCCTGATCTATCCAGAGGTTGGAATAGTTTAGATTAAGGGAGAGTAATGCTGAACTAGATGAGGTGCTAGACTAAGACTCTTCATGGGGACACACTGGCCACCCAGTCCAAGCAAAATGCCTTCCATTGGGGGTACGAAGGAAGCTTTTGAGGATTTGCTGCATTGCTAGACGGTGAATTTAGTATCTGACAAAGCAGATCTCCTGCTTCATGCCCTGAAGAGAGAAGCTGCTGTGCAGCTTCTGAAAATTCCTCCAAACATAGGGTAAGATGTTGCACAGCTAAGTTAAGAACATCAGAGCTGCCATACTGGGTCAGACCATGACCCATCTTGCCCAGTAGCCTGTCCCCAACAGTGGCCCGCAGAGCTTCAGGGGGAGAGTACAGACCAGGGCACTTAGGAGGTGATGCACTCCTGTCTTCCACTCCTGTCTTCTGGCAGTCAGAGGTTTAGAGCATGGGCTTGTGTCCCTGACCATCTTGGCTAAGAGTCTTTGATGGTCCTATCCTCCAGGAACATATCCAGTTTTCTTTGGAACCCAGTCATACTTCTGGCCATCACAACATCCCATGGCAATGAGTTCCACAGATTAGTTGTGTATTGTATGTAGAAATATTTCCTCTTGTTTGTATTAAACCTGCTGCCTGTTTATTTCATCGGTGAGCCCTGGTTTTTGTATTGTGTGAAATGGTAAATACAATTCTCTATTCATTTTTTCCACATCATTCATGATTTTATGGACCTCTATAATATCCCCACTTACTCATCTCTTTCTAAGCTGAACAGTCCTAATTTTTTAGTCTTTCCTCGTATAGAAGCCATTCCATACCCTTGATCATCTTTGTTGTTCTTCTCTGAATCTTTTCCAGTTCCACTATATCCTTTTTGAGCTAGGATGACCAGAACTGGACACACTGTGCAAGGTGTGGGCACAGCATGGATTTATATAGTGGCATTATGATATTTTCTGTCTTATTTTCTATCCCTTTTCCTAATAGTTCCTAACACACTGCTAGCCTTTTTGTCTGCTGCACATTGAGAGGAAGTTTTCAGAGAACTATCCAGAGTGACTGTATCCTGCAGATACTCTAGTGCAGGTTCGGAATGGCTGTCCAGAGGAGAAGTGGAGCAGGTACTGTGAAGCACCAGGGTTAGCACAGTAGCATGAACATTGGCTTAAGCAGACTGGAGACAGCTACATTTTATTGCTAGTATCTTGGATGCTATTGCAGAGACAGACAGAAGAAGACAATTGAAGAACATAGTTATCACCTTACTTCTGCCTTCCACTGGGTAAAGATAAACATCAGGTAAATCCACTAGCCTGGGAGCCTCCAGCCTCCTGGGAGAAGCAGAGATGACCCAACCATTACCAGCAGCTCCAGAAACTTGTTCCAAAGTTTTGCTGCTGGTGCCATGTCTATCTGCATTCCCGAGAATCACTGCTCCATTGCTCACCAAGGAATCATGCACACTAAACCCAAGGGGGTGAGCTTGAGTTATTCATCCCTAGAAGCCTGCTGGGGCCTGCTCTATAGTGTAACACCATCCCACCCCACTCAGGATACGTTTCTCCCAAGCCCTGCTGCTCAGTCACTGGGGTGGTAGCAGTGAGTGTCCCATACACCTCGAGAGTGAGCGCTGAGGAGATATGATGCAGTACACTTCAGAGCAGTGTGGGGAGACAGGGAAGTTGCTCTTTTCATTTTCTCTGTAATTTACAAAACTCCTGGAAGTTTTTTTTTCTGCAGATGAGGGAATTTCAGAGGGGTCCTGTTGGTGGAGCTGCAGGAGAAAAGCTTCCCATCTGTGAGGACAATGTGTGCACAAACAGCCCCCTCAGGATCTGGGGGTGGCTGGGGAGGACAGAACTCCCTTCATTCAGGGTTTGAGTGGGAGCAGCAGGGTTCTGTGTGAAGTAGCAGGGCTGAGGGAGAGGCCATATTGGGAATATGGGATGGAGCAAATGCAGCTTTTTATGTGTTGATGACGACTCTGTCATCCAAAGGAGCTGGGCTACACGGCTAGTGGGTTTCTCTGGCTAGGATGATCTATAGCCAGCCCAGGAGCACTCTACCTCCTCAGGAGCACTCCCCACCGGCGTGCCCCACCTGAGGTCCCTGTTTCTGGAGGAGGAAACCCCCACCCCACTTGGCATGTGTTGGATTTCCATATCGCTGCATTGATCTCCTGTTTCTGGGCAACCAAGAGAAGAAGAACACTGGAGCAGTAGGTTTCTTTTCCCAGCCTGCCTGGCATTGTCATCTGGGAGGGTTTTCAGTTTATGTGTTGTCATTAATCCTTATATTAAAAATGTGTGAATGTAACTGGAAGGTGAAAGGTAACAACTTGTGTCTGCTATTATTATACATGCCAGATGCAGTAATGATTAAAGGGACTTTAGTGTGAGGTAAAGAGATGCCATCCTGGAATCAGATGACTGGGTGATACAATTAAGATAAAGAAATCACATATTATAGGAAACAGGGAAGCAAAAGTGATGAAATGTGTGATTGGGGAGTGTGGGGGATGAGATGAAATTAAAGAAAAATCACAATAAGGAACAGAAAATGAGCAGGACTTGGAACAAGAGATGCAATTGCTGAGAAGGTAAGAGGTGCAGAAATAGAGGAGAGCAAACACCCTTGGAGCAGCAGAGGTGAAGATACAAAATATTCTTTCCCAACTTGATTAAGAGATTTGTTGCTGTGTTGAAATGAAAGAGTCTGAATCAGCAGGAAATGGTGGTGCTGAAGATCAGCTTCCTCCTGCCCTGTATGTGAGGAGGGAAAACCAGGGCAAAAAAGCACAGCAGCTGGGGTATTGCAAGGTCATATTTTCTGAAGAGCTCCAACCCACTGGAGATTAGTATTCTGTCTAATAACTGCCCTCTTAAGGTTTGCCAGGCGGGGTTGGAATCGGGACGTGATACTGTACATCAATACTGTCCAAGCCAGCCAACAAAATAAACGTGTGAGTTCGACAGACTTGGCTGAACAGTAGATAATAGCATCTGTGAGAGTTGTTGGCACGGTCAAATGATGAGGTGGGAAAGATCTCACTAGAACTGGTTCATGGTACTTCTGCACTGGGATGAGGGCAGGTAGCACAGAACTAACAAGGTGCGTGTGGCCACCAGAAAGATGGAGAGAAGCGGCAAGCAGGGTGAGGCAGGACTCCTGCCAAACAGTGACCGAAAGATCAGAAAATCTCCTGGTGAAGCAGCGTTTGAAGTTTGGTTGTCAGCATGTTCCATGTACTCGCATGGCTCTGTCACAGCAAACGGCACAACAGTCAGCATTCTAGTTTTACACAAGAACACGTGGTGGCACATTATTGTAATTATTACAGTTATTTTCCACCAGAAAGGGGTAGATTAGCTGCCAAAAAGAGCTCAAAAGCATATAAATGAAGCAGAACCCTCAAAAACTAGAGCTGCCTGGGCCAGACCCAGGTTCACACACAGATACTGAGAAATCTCTCGGGAGCGGGCAGCATTCAGTGCATAATTTGTCACGAAAGAGGTGCCAGGGCTAAAGCAATTTTTAAAATTTTCATATCTGACATGGCAATCCCAGAGATACCGGGGCTATGAACGGCCAGGCATGGAGGTGCCAGGTCTGAACTGCCAGGCCCAGAGGTTCCAGGCTCTGACCCGCCAGGCCCAGAGGTGCCGGGGCTACGAACTGCCAGGCCCAGAGGTGCCAGGACTTTGAACGGCCAGGCCCGGAGGTGCCCGGGCTCTGAACTGCCAGGCCCGGAGGTGCCAGGCTCTGACCCGCCAGGCCCGGAGCTGCTGGGCTTTGAAATTCCAGGCCCAGAGGTGCCGGGTATGAACTGCCAGGCCCAGAGGTGCCAGGCTCTGAACCGCCAGACCCAAGATGCCGGGGCTCTGAACCGTCAGTTCCAGAGGTGCCGGGGCTCTGAACCGCCAGGCCCAGAGGTGCCGGGGCTCTGAACCGTCAGTCCCAGAGGTGCCGGGGCTCTGAACTGCCAGTCCCAGAGGTGCCGGGGCTCTGAACTGCCAGGCCCGGAGGTGCCGGGCTCTGAATTGCCAGGCCTGGAGGTGCTGGGCTCTGAACTGCCAGGCCCAGAGGTGCTGGGGTTATGAACTGCCAGGCCCAGAGGTGCCGGGCTCTGAACCGCCAGACCCAAGATGCCGGGGCTCTGAACCGCCAGGCCCAGAGGTTACGGGCTCTGACCCGCCAGGCCCGGAGGTGCTGGGCTCTGAAATTCCAGGCCCAGAGGTGCCGGGGCTACGAACTGCCAGGCCCAGAGGTGCCGGGGCTCTGAACTGCCAGGCCCAGAGGTGCCGGGACTCTGAACCGTCAGTCCCAGAGGTGCCGGGGCTTGCCCGCCACTGCCCTGGCACAAACGAAGCCCTGGCGGTATCGTGTGAGAGACGCCCACGTTGAGGGATGTTTGCAGGCATGGCTGGCTGCCTGGTTCGGACACCTAAGCTGGGCCGGCTGGGCAGTGTGACAGCTATACTGACCCATAGCCCCCTGCATCAACAGCAAATTATTTGTGCTCCCACCTCCCCCTTCCCCAGGGTGACTGCACTCCTCCCCTCCCCAGTGAAGCCTACTTGTGCTATCCGCTGCCCTCCCCACTCACTGTGCAGAGGGGCTAATGACATCTCTTCCACATGCCACAGAACACAGGGGCCCATTCCCTTCAGAGGGGCTGCAGACATTGAGCTAGGAACTGAGCAGAGACACCCCAGGATGCTAGGCACAGTTTGGAAACATCTGAGGCTCCAAGAGGGAACATTCCTGTTAGACCAAAGGGCTGAGAGTCAGGAGCCTGGGCTCTGTTTTAAGGTCTGATACTTGATCTATGGCCTCAGACAAGCCATACCCCCCTCTGTGCCTCAATTTTCACTCCAGTAAAATGAGTATGATGCTACCTAACCTCTTTGGTGAAGCAGCTAAAGGTGCCTGAGTGGAAAGGGCTGTATCGGAATGCAGCCTTCTCCTCTGGCCAGGACAATGGGGGAGCTGTCCAGGTCAGGCCTAAGCCATAATTTGCTGGGATTTCAGAGAACGGAGCTGAAAAAGCAGAGTTGATTGTGGACTTTAAAATCCTCTGAAATCAGCCTTGATGCTTTGAAGACATGGGGGAGTCAATTCCTTTCATGTGTCTTTCCTGTATTGAAGGAATCTACTGTATGTGCTTGGACCCTCTGCACTCAGCTGCTTTCATGACACTTAAGTCCCTGGGGATTCACTCCGTCAGAGTGGCATGAGAGGTCAGCCTCAGTGTATTCCCTGAAACAATCAGAGGACTGATACATGATTGCAAACTTCCTGGGATCTGGTGCATGTTCACTCCTCGTGTTTATTCTGCACGTGGGCTACCTGATTATATGAGATTTTGGTTCTAGAGAACAACAAAAGCAGCAAAGAATCCTGTGGCACCTTATAGACTAACAGACGTTTTGAAGCATGAGCTTTCGTGGGTGACACTTCATCAGATACATGTAGTGGAAATTTCCAGGGGCAGGTATATATATGCAAGCAAGCTAGAGATAACGAGGTTAGTTCAATCAGGGAGGATGAGGCCCTGTTCTAGCAGTTGAGGTGTGAAAACCAAGGGAGGAGAAACTGGTTCTGTAGTTGGCAAGCCATTCACAGTCTTTGTTTAATCCTGAGCTGATGGTGTCAAATTTGCAGATGAACTGAAGCTCAGCAGTTTCTCTTTGAAGTCTGGTCCTGAAAATTTTGTGCTGCAGGATGGCCACCTTAAGGTCTGCTATAGTGTGGCCAGGGAGGCTGAAGTGTTCTCCTACAGGTTTTTGTATATTGCCATTCCTAATATCTGATTTGTGTCCATTTATCCTTTTCCATCAGAGCCCCGACCAGGGTTATTCTGTCTACTACCCAAGATCCACAAACCCGGAAATCCTGGACGCCCCATCATCTCTGGCATTGGCACTCTCATGGAAGGACTGTCTGGATATGTGGACTCTCTACTCAGACCCTATGCCACTAGCACTCCCAGCTATCTCCGTGACACCACTGATTTCCTGAGGAAACTACAATGCTTTGGTGACCTTCCAGAAAACACCATCCTAGCCACCATGGATGTAGAGACTCTCTACACAAATGTCCCACACACAGATGGAATACAAGCTGTCAGGAACAGTATCCTTGATGATGCCACAGCACAACTGGCTGCTGAGCTCTGTGCCTTTATCCTCACACACAACTATTTCAAATCTGATGACAATATATATCTCCAGATCAGTGGCACCGCTTTGGGCACCCGCATGGCCCCACAATATGCCAATATTTTTATGGCCGACCTGGAACAACGCTTCCTCAGCTCTCGTCCACTCACATCCCTTCTCTACCTACGCTACATTGATGACATCTTCATCATCTGGACCCATGGGAAAGAGACTCTGGAAAAATTCCACCACGATTTCAACAGCTTCCACCTCACCATCAACCTCAGCCTGGACCAATCTACATGGGAGGTCTACTTCCTAGACACCACGGTGCAAATAAGTGGTGGTCACATTAACACCACCCTATACCAAAAACCTACCAACCGCTATGCCTACCTTCATGCCTCCAGCTTCCTTCCCAGGCACATCACACAATCCATTGTCTATGGCCAAGCACTGAGATACAACAACATCTGCTCTAACCCCTCAGACAGAGACCAACACCTACAAAATCTCCACCAAGCATTCTCAAAACTACAATACCCACACAAAGAAATAAGGAAACAGATCAACAGAGCCAGACGTGTACCCAGAAACCTCCTACTGCAAGACAAACCCAAGAAAAAAACCAACAAGACTCCACTGGCCATCACATACAGTCCCCAGCTAAAACCCCTCCAACTCATCATCAGGGATCTACAACCCATCCTGGACAATGATCCCACACTGTCACAGGGCTTGGGTGGCAGGCCAGTCCTCGCACACAGGCAACCTGCCAACCTGAAACATATTCTCACCAGTAACTGCACACTGCACCATAGTAACTCTAGCTCAGGAACCAATCCATGCAACAAACCTCGATGCCAACTCTGCCCACATATCTACACCAGTGACACCATCACAGGACCTAACCGGATCAGCAACACCATCACCGGTTCATTCACCTGCACATCCACCAATGTAATATACGCCATCATATGCCAGCAATGCCCCTCTGCTATGTACATTGGCCAAACTGGACAGTCGCTACGGAAAAGGATAAATGGACACAAATCAGATATTAGGAATGGCAATATACAAAAACCTGTAGGAGAACACTTCAACCTCCCTGGCCACACTATAGCAGACCTTAAGGTGGCCATCCTGCAGCACAAAAACTTCAGGACCAGACTTCAAAGAGAAACTGCTGAGCTTCAGTTCATCTGCAAATTTGACACCATCAGCTCAGGATTAAACAAAGACTGTGAATGGCTTGCCAACTACAGAACCAGTTTCTCCTCCCTTGGTTTTCACACCTCAACTGCTAGAACAGGGCCTCATCCTCCCTGATTGAATTAACCTCGTTATCTCTAGCTTGCTTGCATATATATACTTGCCCCTGGAAATTTCCACTACATGTATCTGACGAAGTGGGTATTCACCCACGAAAGCTCATGCTTCAAAACGTCTGTTAGTCTATAAGGTGCCACAGGATTCTTTGCTGCTTTTACAGATCCAAACTAACATGGCTACCCCTCTGATACTACAGAACAACAAAATATGTGCATAATTAAATCCTAAAGCCAGTTTTAGTTGCTGTTTTGGTTTTGGGGCTTAGGGTTGGAATGAGTGCCTGTTGCCACTCTCCTTTCAGGATGCTTTCAGATGCCTCTCAAGAGTTTTCAGTAAGTGATAGTAATATACACAGCCCACAGTCTCGTGCAGCAAGAAAGTTGGATCTCATTAGTCAAATTAAAACTTTGGAACTCACTAAATCTCTGTGATAGACTCCAAGTGAATCCTGAGTTTATTTATAGCTTCCACAGTCTTAAACTGCAATATGTTCTGTTCATAAAGAAAATAAATGGCACCTCAGTCTGTTCAGCCACTAATTAACGAGACTCCCTAACTTGTGCTAATTGTAGACACTGAGCCTGCAATAGACCCAACAGGGGCTGGCCTGAGGACACTGCAGATGCAGTTTAACAGTTTCACAACAGGCAGTGCTGAGATTCCGTAGAAAATCAAACAATTAATAAATACGAATAAATGGATCCAGCTGGGGTGAGTCGGCAGCAACCACATGAGAGCAAAGGCCCTCACTGACATAAACACAGCTGATCAAGTGCGTGCAAAAGATGGGGTGGCATCAAATCTGACCTCTCCTGCTGGCCCAAATTAAAGCTCTCCTAGGTGCTATGGTAACACAAGTACTAAATAATGATTTATAATTGTACTTTTGTGTTACTTCACCATACAAGATTGTTGGCCCAGGTTTTACGGCTCTCAGAGCTAGTCTGCACAGGGAAATTGCCCAAAATAGCTATTCTGGACCAGCTGCCCCTATGGACACTCTGTTCCAGAATATTTACTCTGCTTTGGAAGTGCACTAATTATTCCAGAAGAAATTGACTTTTGTTCCTGAATAGAGGCCCACGTGGCTCGTCAGAATCACTATTGCAGAGCAGCTTATTCCACAATAGCTCTTCCGGTCACTTTCTCTGTGTGGACAAGACCTTAAACTCTGGAGTGACGGACTTAAAATCAAAACTGCTGGAAACTGCAGAAAGGAGACAAATGGCTCTGCGTGGCTCTGACATTGCTCACTTGGGTTATCTGTTTGGGGGGAGAGGAATTAAGCTCCCTCTGTGAAAACATAAACTGGGTTTAAAATGGACTGTTTGCAATATACCAATTAAATCTCTGTGGTGCTTGTATTCTTGCTGACAGTCTGGGCCAGGCCATTCAGCATCCCTCACTATCGATTCAGTAGGCTAGGTTGGCTTTTTCCCTCTCAACCTGTATATTAATGGTGTGGAAATGTATTTTCCTAAGCCTTCAGGTTGCTGATTCAAAAGCACATTTTTCACCTGTCATTTTCTCCTTGACCTCTGCAAAGAATTATGGGGCATAAATGAAATTCAAATAAGGTAAATGCTTTATCTACTCTTCCTGCATTTTCATCCTCTGCAAAGTAAAAATGAAGAAGTCCAGCAGCGCTTGCAAAGATGGATTGAGGCAGGGTGAGGATTTTAAACTTTATTGAATAAAGTGCTGGTATCTAACCAGAAAAAAATTATTTTCTCTCTTTAACATATGTGCTCTGAGTCATTTGGGGCCTCCAAGTGATAGATCTTCCCAACAACTTGCGGGTGTTTTCCATTCTGCACCATGGAACGAACAGTGATACATATATTCCAAGTTGGTCTGAGTCGTGAAGATGCAGTGATGCCTTTGATACCGGAATGCTGTAATGCACTCCAGACCATTGGTGCAGTCACTGCAGCTTGCTTCAGGTTCCAATCAGCAAGAATATGTAAGGATGGAGGTGTCACCAGCAAGATGGATTCACCGATGATGTTATGGGATGAAAGATATATTATATCTCTGTCTACAATCAGTTGCCAGTTTCAGAAACCTCTTCCCTAGAGTACAGGTATTCTGTACAATGTATAGAAACAGATACTTTATCGTTGTGTAACTTAGTTAATTTCAAATCCCTAACCAAAACCATACACCCCTTATAGTAGGGTCTAACCCTAAATACTAAATTACACTTTCAGCCAAGTTGTTATTAATGCTGGTGCCCTTTGATGCACAAAGCAGTTCTTCTCTTAGGACAAGTGTCTCCTATTGTCCGTTACGTTATACAAATGTGAGAGGCCAGTTACCCAGGTACTCTACACTGTAGACCAGTCTATGGGAAAGCTGAACCCAAGCGGTTCATTCCTGAGGAAGGATAAGGCAACAGTGAGATCATCCAAGCCCTTCTTAAATGTTCCCTATAGAGTATATTATCACCTCCTCTGCTACTGAGAGACAGCCAGCTCGGGGGTGAAATGCAGCAACCTTCTCACAGTGCCTGGCTAACCTACACCACAGTGTAGATCAGGAAATTACTAATCGAATTTCCAGCCGAAAGAGCCCGACAGTGTATGTATGTTTCCTGTGGGGGCATTGTGGGGTGAATGCATTAAAGACTGAGTGCTGAGACATTATGGTGATGGGGCCCAGGTCAGTCCCACAGGTGGGTGGGACAGTCAGACATCAAAATGTGCCCATTGGAGATTTCCTGGCTGCTAGTTCAGGAAGATTAAAACAAGCAACTCAGCTGTCTGTTAATTCCTTTAAGGTCATTGATATTTCACAAATATCAGCGCTTTGAGCCTGTTGATGTTGAGTCACCTATCAAGGCTGCTGCCCCAGATCTACTAGCACAGGGGTGGTCAAACTGTGCTCATGAGCCACATACGGCTCTTTTACCATTGAGTTGCATCCCCCCCCACAACTCCCTATTCTCTGCCTACGAGATGGGGGTGGGGAGGCTCAGGACCTCTGCCTTGCAGTGGGGTGGTGGAGCAGGAGCTTCTGTCCAGCGGGGAGGAGAGTCTCGGGGCTTCAGCCATGCGGTGCTCACCAGCCGGGGCTCGGGGTTCCAGCAGGAGTGGGGTCCCGACTCCCAGCAGCTGTGCTCCAGCTCTCGAACTTCTGAAGATTGTCATATGTGGCTTGGCGGGCCAGTAAGTTTGGCTACCCCTGTACTAGCAGCTTCTTGCCTGCATGCCAGACGGCTGCTGCCAGCTGGGAGCCAGAGGAGGCCTTTCCTTCTGCCATCACCCTTATGGGCCAAGAGGCAGGGCAAGGATGTCTCCATGCAGTGCAGGAGTTACAGGTTATCGTCCTTGCCAATCTACCCCAGTCATCGGGATCCACATCACATCAGTCCTTTTGCATGCTCTCCTCATCCAGGCAGCTCCAGCACTAACAATACACTCCCCAAACAACAATAGGCTTGTCTGGTTTTTTAAAATTAACTGAGGCTGCCCACAGTTTCTGGCAATAGTTTTGGAAAATGACATCTCCTAATTCCAATCTTTTAGGGGACTAAATATGGTCATTGCTCATTAGACAGCACTTAGAAGAGTTTTAAAAATGTATAGTAATGCAATATTGCAACATGCCGGACAGTGGAAAGTGGGAGTCCAGTGTCCTAGCAGGGAGCAGGTATTTTACACTAGATACTTGGGTACCAATTCATTTTCATGATTTAACTCATTACATCAAGTCAGATAAATCCAGGCCTGATGTTAAGGAAAAAAGGTGGTTTGTAAATGAACTCCATGCAATTCAGAGATGAGTGCTGCAATGAAACAATTTTGCCCATTGGGAATGCAGATAAACGTCCCTGCTTTATTCCACAAGTCTGTCATTTAGATTCTCTCTCAGATAATCCTCCTTCCCTTTTCCTTTGCCTGTAGCCCAGGCATTACTTTGGGTGGGTGAATTGGCACAAGAGACACAGTCCCAGGTGGGGGAAGTCAGAGCGAAGTAGGAGACTGAGAAGCAGCACTCTATTTAAATTACCAAGAGATCTGGGGAAGTTGCCACAGCGTTGCATGAGCAAATGCTAAAATCAGGGTGCGTTTTCTCCTTCGAGTCCTTACAAGGGTGTGTGGGTGGTCGAGAGGGAAGGAAGATCTTAGCATAAGTACAGTGCATTAGACACAATAAAATGCCACCACACAATAAAATGCTACCACACATCAAGATATATGGCGCTATTACTCCTTCCGATGACTTTGTCCTGCCTATGTGCAGGCCCAATTTATTAATATTAGTGAGATGCTGTGAGGAGCCAGAGAGAGCAAATTTGGGTATTTTTCAGTAGCTTGTGATTTACTAAACAAGGTTCTATAGATCACAAGGCTGCAATCTTGACCCAAGCTGAGATCAGAGCAGGAAAATAATGCCTCTTGTGAAGGGTCCCTGTGCTGTGCACTTATGCAGACTGCTCTGAAGTCTTAAAGGAACTGCAATCTCTTTTGGCCTAACAAGATGAAAGAAACTCTCACAGGTGAGTGTGTGCAGAGTCTCCCAGATCAGCATGTCTGTGTGAGTTAATCTCAGTGCTGCCTGGCCTCTGGGCAGAAGGACAAGAGGCCGATACAGAGTGTGGCAATAGCAATATTAATGTTACCTAGAGAGGGACCTGGGCAAAAGCACAGATCCAAATACCTCCATATCTGGGGAAGTTCAGGAGACAAAACTGTTATATAAACCTCACAGGGGTCTGGGACTAGATCTCCCCCCATGGATTCTTCCCCTTCCCTTGTGAGGTGCTAGGCCTAGAGATCCCACAGTTAGGCATCCCTCCCCTAGAACACCCATCTCGCCTCGCCTTGCAGCGCCCAGCCTGGACCTGCCCCCTCCCTGTGGAGATTACAGAGACCCAGCACATTGTCCTTGGTTCCTGCTTGCACCAGTCCTCATCTCTTTGCTCTATGGCTTCTAGCAGCCACCCTGAAGAGTGGCTGGAAGTGCTCACAAGGGTGGCAATGCTGTCAGGTGCTGGTGTCTCCCAGGCTGGACTCAAGCCCTAGTGTGAGAGGGGCTCTCCAAGGATGGCTCAGCACCTGGACCCGTGTATCTGTGAGAAGTGCACTCCTCTCAGACACTGTCCCCCTGCCTTCTGCAGCCCAGAACCAGCCCAAAGCTGGCAGAGCCATCGACCAGAACAGCATGGAGAGGCCATGGAGCCCTGGCTCTGGGTCGGATCAGGAAACACCGAAGAAGGGACCAGGAAGGGCCGCGAGGCTCCCCTCGCAGCATGGCTCCTTCCAGCAGGATGTGGGCTGGAGTTCACCTTCATGTGGAGGAACTGGGAGTCCAGCCCACAAACCCTGTGCTTCCCCTGAAATCTGTTGGGGAAGATGCCATGCACATGGAGTCCTGGTGCCTCTGCACTGGGTCTTCCTAGCTCACTGGCCCTGCGGGTCTCTGCTCTGCAGGCCCATGAAAGCAGCTGTCTGTCAGCTGGGACCAAGGGCATGCTGGACATCACTGATTCACAGGCCCCAGGGCCAGTCGAGACCATTGTGATCACATAATCTGGCCTCCTGCACACCCCAGGCCAGAGAACAGCCCCACAATTCCTGGACAAACCGCCAGCCTTGACTGAAAAATTGCCAGTGATGGAGAATCCACCAGGACCCTGGGTCAGGTGGCTCAATGGTGAATTATTCTCACTCTTACTTTTTTTGCCTTATTTCCAGTCTGAATCCCAGCCCTGGCCCACTCCTCCTCAGGCCCCTAGGGCCTGCCCCAGGGCCAGGGAGACGAGGAGACAGTGAGGGGTGAGGGGCTGATACCCTGCTTCTGTGTGAGGCAGGTACCAGGGCCAGGTCCTACCCAATGAAACACCTGGAGTGCCTTGGCCCTTGTGCTCCTGCAACCCTTACGGGCTTGGCCTCCGTCCTGCCTGGCCCTGGACACAGTGTGTGTGAAGCTCTCACAGCAGGTGCCAGGCTGGGCAGAACCAGCATCATGTCCCCAGTGGCTGAGAAATGCAGGATCAGACCCTCTGGCTCAGTCTCACATTGGATCCCTTCTCCTTCCCTTTCCCATGCTGGTTGGGTTCTGTAGTCTTCTCCCCTGGTCAGAAAAGCTCCTGCCCACACGGACTATCTCCCGCCACTGGGATCCCATTACAGTCTGATTAACACCACGCTGCTCCTCAAATTACCTTCCAGTCATTTAAACAGACTGATAGCCCAGGCAAACTGCTATTCAGAGCACAAACAGAAGGGAGCGTTACAGCTAATCTCCAGCCACTCCCCCTCAATGGAGCCATCCTCCCTGGGGATCAGTCACTATCACAGACACAGATGGTGCCCCACAGACTGTCAAGGGCCTGCCGCCCAGGAGACATGCGGCTCCATGCACCCTCCCAGCCTTTCCCCACTTGGCTGTTTCCTTTTCGGCTGAGCAGACTGCCCTGATCAGACAAGGCCCCCCACTCCTGCTTTCTTTTTCCAACAAGGTAATTTAGTAGAATTCAACTCCTGCTGGGCTAATTTCTGTGAATTAAAAATAGCCATAGCAATGATGCATTTGAAGTGTGCTTGCTTCCACCTTTACACAGAGAAATGTAGCTTAAGAGGGGCAGAGATATGGGTTGTGAGAACAACTCTTGACTCCCCTGGGTCTGTCAGGGCAATCATAGAATCGTAGGACTGGAAGGGATCTTGAGAGGTCATCTAGTCTAGTCCCTTGCACTCCTGGGAGGACTAAGTATTATCTAGATCAGTCCCTGACAGGCGTTTGTCTAACCTGCTCTTAAAAATCTTCAGTGATAGAGAATCTGCAACCTTCCTGGGCAATTCATTCCAGTCAGAACTAAACTGCACAGGGCCTGATTTGCCGCCCTCCAGCACCTCATCTAACCATGCACACCGGTGCAAACTGGGTGGCAGGCACATGCCAGGGTGGCCAGGAAGCATTATACATGTTGCACTGGCTTTGCTCAGGTGGAAATCTGAGATGCAGGCTGAGGGATTTGGGGCCCCTTTTTAAGGTGCCAAACATCATGGATGCCACCAAAGTGCCCAGGCTCCATGGTAACATGTGCCTGGTACCCAGAGCAAGGAGCTGCTGTGGCTTGGATAAAATATTGTCACATGCCAGAGCCACCTGATAAACTGGGAGATTATTGCTTGACATGGAACGCGGGGCATCTCCATCTGGGGTATGCACACAGGTGTGTGTGTGCGCGTATGTGCATGTGCAGGTGTTTTTACATACTTCCAGGCCTGGGCACGGCTGGTCTGGTCTCCTGGTCCAGGTCACTCTCAGATGGCCATTTGCAGTGGAAGGAAGCCCTGGAGTGATCACCCAGCAGAAGCCCTCCCCAGCCTGTAATTACCAGGACACCCCCGCCCATTTGCACCCTTTCTGAAGCTGGGTACAATGTTGGCCGCCCTCTAGAACAGGAGATGCTTTGACAATGAATTATGTTTGCTCGTTAGCAGCTCAGTTATTTTCGTCATTCGTTCCTCCAGAACTCCTGGGCGATGCCATCTGCTCACGAAGCCTTCGTGCAGTTCCACTGGGAGATTGTTCCATCACCTATTTGTTTTTGTTTGACACCTCTGGGTCAGGAGGATGCTCCACCTTCCCTGCTCATGGAGAGTAACCCCAGAGCAGCAATGCAAACAAACCATGGACGTAGCGCTCTTTGCTGTCCCCCTTGTGTCTGGGGCCAACTGAGCCCACTGTCTTGCCGATGGTTTTCCTGCTCCGGAGACACTGATTATGCTCCGCTCTTACTGTTAGCGCTTTTGGACTATGTTGAGTGGGTCAGGCACAGCCCTGTGCTGCCCAGCTGGAGCTCCTGAGCCATAGGGCCCCATACAGGTGCAGAGCCTTCAGGGGCCCTGGGTGAGCGTGGCTGCTATTGCTGGTATTTGCCTTTGAGAACATCCAGAGGCCACAGTCTTGCACAAGGGTCCTGCTGTGCCAGGTGCTGCATGGCACCCAAGGACAGCGCAGTCCCTGCCCTGGAGATCTGGCAGTCATACTAACAGGACAATGAAGAGAGGACAGCAGGATTCAATGTACTAGAAAAGCTCTCATGGCTGGTAGGTGATCCCAGGGGGTTATGTCCCCACACCAGGCAGCGTGGAAAGGGTTGTGGAAGAGGTGAAAAGTTGTGTCAATAGAAGCCAGATCCCAGAAGAAGGCAGAAAGAATGGAAGAGGAGGCAGAGCATCTGTCCTGTTCCCTCCAACCTCAGTTATTCGCATCTCTGAACGTCCACACGTGGTCTGCAAAGCCCCAGGGAGAACTGCCAAGGAATTCTGCTGGCTTGCAGCTTGCCAGACAAGGAGCCTGCTGCTTTCCTGGTTCCACTAATGAATCTGCTGCCCGCAGAGTGCTCAGCTCTCCCAGAGCCTGCCTCCTCCATGTGCATGATGCAGGGATACCTTCTGCCTCTTCCTGCCCCCAGGTGTCGCACAGACCCTGGGTACCCAGACCCTCTGGATTTGATCTCCAAGAGTGGATGCTGAGAATATCAAAGATTCCCTTTGCATAGTTTGATCCCCTGCTCTCCCAGGCGCTTTCTGGTTTGCCCACAAAAACCCTTAGATCCTTTGTTTTCAGCTTGCCTGGGAAGCACATCACCCAGCTACATGGACAAGAAACTGCAGAGCATTCGAATGACCTGATGCTGCTACTGCCATGCTTTGGCCCAAGCCACTTCTCCCTCCGCCTCAAATGAGAGGGCTGTCATAGTTCACTGACGAACTCTGGCTCACAGCACACAGGGCTTGAGCGCTTACCCTAAGTCCAGCCACCAACAGCAGAGATTTCTTATAGGCCAGCTTCTGCTCTTCTGCCACCACCGTCCCCAGAGCTATGCTTCACACAGCACCTGCTAGCACGCCCAATTGCACTGTCCAGACGTTGGCCCCATGCACTCACCTTGACGAAGAGCTCTCGTCATGCTTGCAGAAAAGATGTATAATGCACAGAACCAGTGAATCCGATGCTAACTCAGACTGCATCAGCCACCCACCTCTCCTGGCCAGGAATGGCCCCTCTACACCCCCTGAAGCCCAAAGAAAGCCCTGAGTAATAGCTGAGCAGCTGCCCCTTCTCCAAAGGTATCTGTCCCTTGAATGGTGCAAGGTCCTGCCAGGCTCCTTACTGAGCCGACCCAGAACGGAAGCGTAAGCCATGAGAAATGCTGCTGTTTTCCCCCTGTTCGCTAGGAACATCACTTCTTCCTCCCAGACTGTCCTGGTCACAGCAACCCGTGTGCTCAGCACCTCCAGGCTGGATGGCAGAGACTTGCTCATCTGAGTACCCAAGATGGAGGACATGCTGCTAGCGCAGAGTGTTTCCAGTGGAGTAAGCAGCTTCTGTTTACCCAGATTGCCTTGGCACTCTAGGGATGGGCACGATGGCAAGCCCTCAGACAGACACAGGGCAGACAATAGGAGATATCTGTGTAGAAGACCCAAAAGTCAGGTCTCCTACAAAGGTCTTCTGGAGAAGTTTCTACTTCAAATGACTTTAAAGCTCCTTATGCAATATCCTCATGCTTTCCATAGGCACAGGTATAATTATTTCATTATGCTTTCCTGTGAAGTGTGAAAACTATCTTTACCAATCCTCTTAAATTACTTAAATATAATATTCAGTGAGACAGGAGATAGAGAAATGTTAATTGAAACCGGAGAGGTGTTTATAGGGTGATACAGTGTGGCCAACTGTGACTAAAATTAATGTTCAGGGTCCTTGATAGTGATTCATATCTCAGGGTTTATTAAATATTTTCAACTGCAGCCAAAGCCAGACTGAGTGGCCTCATTACATCTTGGAACGCAATCTCACAAATATATGGGGCTCATTAGCAATGGAACAACCAAAATAATTGTTAATTGGACTGGGTTTTGGGGGGTGAGGGGCTGCTGGGAGGACTCCTTTGAGTGCCTTTCATTGTTAGCCAGCTGATGAGCCTATCACAGACTGTATGCATTTTGTGGGGAGATCAAATAGTTCATAAACATTGCTTTACATGTGTGGGATTCCCTCAAGCCCTTCACATACAAGGGAGGGGCTGAGTTTCTCCCGACAGCGTGATGGGGCTGCTGACCTCCTCGTCTCGTGGTGGACTCTGAGTCATTTCATTTGGGCCTGTGCTGCCAGGGACAGCTTCTGTTGCCATCAACGGAGTAGATTGGGCCATTCTTCTATAGCACAACATAGGACAAATCCCCATCGCACTGAGGCCATTGGCAGCACTTGTGCCTGCTTCCTAGGGTGAGGTTTGGGTACCTGGCTACGTGTTCCTCTCTCTCTTCACTCTGTACCATCAGCGCAAGGAGGTTTTCAAGCAAACAGGGTCTTTTTTTTTGTTTTCTCCACTCTTGCTGCTCATCCCATGCTTGGAGGGGGCTCCCCTGCCAGCCACGCAGTTGCACAATCCACCTTCCACAGAGCAGATTCTCTGCTGCTGGAGTGCCAGCCGGGAGCACTCTGTCTCTCCATGGAGCAGACACAGCAGGGCAGCAGCAGGGCTGGTCCTCTCCCCTCACACCCTGCTTTGGAGGGAGGAACTCTCTGGGCATGAGTCAGGAGGCCAGCCTCCGCTCGCCCCCTTTGAGAGCTAGCTGTCATGGTGCCTTTGGTGATGTGGCACCTGCTAGGTAATGACCCTGTCAGCTGGCCACTCAGGCAGGTTCCCATGCTGACCCACCCAGTCATCTGTGCTTGTGACGTCATGGACACCAGGGAGGTCACAGAGCAAGGGGTTAAGTGAGGGATGTGCCAAGCGACAAACCGCAACCAGGCATCAGCAGGAGCTGGGGGTTCTCCCAAGCATTCCAGAAGGCATCAGGGGGTTTGAGCTTAAATGCTGCTCATTCTCAGCAAGGGCAGACGGCTTGGGAGCTCAGCAGCCAGGCATGGATGCCAAGGGAAAATATTCCTCAGCAGCTGGGGTTTCCATGGATGCCTCCTTGCTCTCAGAGGACTGGCTGGGGGCCAGTGGAGTTACTGGAGAGGTGCCCATTGGCTGCAAAGGGCGCTAGTCCAAGCCCTGATATAATAAGGGGTCTTTTTGCTGTACAGTCCCATAGAAGCAGTAGGTTGGTTGGAACTAGGAGAGGAAAACCATCAGGGCCCTGCAGGCCTTGAACCCGGGTTGCCAGGAGTCTCACTCAGCAGGTACTACCCTGCTCCCACCCAGAAGCTCACTGCTAGCCCCCTCTGCAGAAGAGACCATGAAGCCAGAGGTTACATCGGGGAGTGGGGGGCACATCCCTAGGCCTGACTGGAGGAACACGGTGAACTCTGGTTGGTCAGGGCTTCTGCTTTAAACCCAAACTGAGGCACAGAAGTGGCACAGCTGGGTGGTACCTGGCTAATAAACCAGACCCTGCCTTGTTGCCTGACTCTTGTCCAGCTCCTGATCCTTGCCTCTGGCATCTGACTGTGGGCTCGACTTCCAGTTCTGACTCCTGCTCCAGCCACTACAGCTGGCTACCTGTGGCTCAGCTCCACCCAAAGGACTCAGCTTTAGCTCCTACAATTCAGCCCCTTGGCCCTGAGCAAACCAAGGAGGTGCCTGAGGGGAGCCCTGGAAGCTCGCAGGCCAGTGTAACTGCACTGTTTGCTCTTTGCAGGTAGCAGATTGTGTGTGTCTCATGCAGGCAGCTCACCCTGGGGACAGAGCAAGTGAGGTTTCAGCGGGACTCTGCATACTCAGTGTATGTCTCTCTGGGACTGCATGTGCCCCGTCAGAGCTAGGCGGAGATTCCCCAAAGGTATATGGAAAATGCAAAGCCCCAGCAATTCGCAGGTGCCTCAGACTCTGAGTCAGAGCAGAAGAGGTCGCTTGTAGCCTAGCAGCAGATGGGGACTGACATGTAGAGAACACATAACAGGAGGCTGGACAATGCAGGCTGCAGGACACAGTCCTGCCCTGGGCCCCTGAGACCTAACAGGCAGCGGCAGTTCTGGGAGGTGGAGCCAGAGCCCAGTTTCTGCACTTGCACACCAGGCAGCATAGAACAGACACCCAGCTGCTCTCCTTGGCTGAGAATCACAGGGCCAGTTAGTGTCTTGGTGACCCTCTACCAGGAATCTTGGTCATGCCCTGGCAGGGGATCCAATAGATCTAACCTGTGGGATCCAGTGGATGCGGCCCCACCGTCATGCTGCTCTCACCTTGTATTTGGCGGCACTGTGGAGGCAGCCTCCAGCGTGAGTGTTCTCCTCCTGGCTTTTGGGTGCTCTCTGTAGAAAACCTCATCCTGTTGTAACAGCCAGTGAGAAGGCAGAGTGAGTGTGAGTGTGTGTGTGCGGGGGGTAGGGGGGAAGGTGCAGGTGCGGTGCAGGACTTTGCTAGACTGACAAGATGGTGCAGGGAACCCGAGCTGGTGAATATCCGCACAGAAAGGTATTTCCAAGCCCAGGTGAGACTCTCAGCTGAGAAGGGTTGGCAGAGAGGTGGGAGTGAGTGTTCCCCTGAGGGCTGGCTCCACACGCAGACACAGCCCTTTAGCCCAGGTGTCACTGAACCTGGCTGGGGGGAAGTGCCCTCAGCTCAGAGCTTCTCCAGCTAACGCTCTGGCCAGAACAATGTGGAGGGGGAGTGCTGGGTGCACTGGGAGGTGCCCTGCTCCCTGCATCTTCTACTCACTCTCCTAAGTGTCACCAACTGAAGCAAACCATGAAGCACAACGGATTTTTCTAACTGCAAGAACTTTGCTAAATTACACATATCTCCCCCCTCTGCCCTCCCACAGCCATAGGGTCCCTTGCAGGATCCTTTCTTCCAAATTCCCACTGGCTCCCCCAGCCACAGTGCCCTCACACCAGTGCATGGCAGGAATTATTTGTGGAATTTTGTTAGCATGAAAATGGTGTGGTTTGATACCCTCCTCTCCTGTGCCTCTGAGCAGGACCAGACCCAGGCCCCAGAGGGGACCCTAGGTCTTGACTGCTGGAAGGGAAAAGTTCAGATAGACTCTCCTGTGCTGGGGCCTTGCCCCCACCCCAGAGGCACTTGTGTCACCCTACAGCCTGTGCTGGTGTAGAGGCTTGTGGAGCCTGGCAGCGCTGCTCTCCTGGGGACAGCTGCCCTGTGTGGGTCCACCGCTCACAGGCCTTGTGCTCAAGTAGTTGCAGGGACTCTGTTCTCCTTCCTTCCTGAGTGCCCCAGAGGGGAGCAAGGGAGGGGGTTGGCTCCTGTGCTGGGCTGCCCTTGAGCCCGGGCGTGACGGGCGTTGGGCTGATCTGTTTGAACGGTGGGATCAGCGGGGGTGGGTTTGCTTTTTAACATTTACAAAACTGCTCCCACGCTGCCACACCACTATCAACCTGTTCATCTGCGTTGCCTCAATAGGCAAAACCAAGGTCTCTCACAGGACAAATATACAATCAATTCCACCCAAAAAACCTCCCTTTGCAAAGCCCCAGCTGATAAACATCTCCTTCAGCCCAGGAGCACACAGTGCCTGGTCCAGGAGACGGTGCTTGCACAATGATTCAGCTCTGCCGTGCTTAGAGAGGAGACAATCAGAGATATTCACAAGGAAAACAGAAAACATTTTCCAAGCCCTGTTCCTCGGCCATGCTGGCATCCTCTCCTGCTGGGCACGATCTGCCCTGGGCCTTTTCCCAGTGCAATCAGCAAAATTCCCTCAGAGAGTCAGAGACTCATACAAACTGGTGTATAAAAACTCATTAATTGCTGCTCATTACCAGGCAGGGGTTGAGCAGTGATTTCCCCTGAGGCAGTGCCTGGACAAGGAACTCCCTGGCCCAGGTCTGCTCCCTGCTGTCATGGGTGGTGTTGGGTTGTGCCCACACCTCTGACCTGCATGCATGGAAGGCGTGGGGCATCGGGAATAAGGAGCCAGGAGCTGGGGTAGAATGTTGAACAGGTCAAGTGGAGAGCCAGGAGCTGCTCATCAGAGTGGGGGTCCGTTTGCCCCCAGCTTGGCAGGCTGGGCAGCCCCCATGCACTTAGTTCCTCCTCTTTCCAGGAACAGGCTGGGAGCCCCATCCACAGAGCTCACCCCACACTGGCATGCTAGGGACCTCAGTCCTGAAGGGAGCTGACTCTTCTAGGGTAAACCCAGGACATCTTTATTAAATGATTCCCCATTTTTGCACAGAATATAATTGCTGCCAAAATGTCTGTATCTAAGAGCATAGCGGGAATTAGATGGTCTTCCTACCATTTAGTCACCAGGCAACCTGTGCTAGCTTAGGGCTCTCATCCCTCTAACATAGCACTGCAGCCACTCAGAATTATGCACCCTGCATTGGGAGGAATGGGAAACGCAGTGTAGCAGCTGAGGAGTGAGAATGTTCCATCCTGCACCACAGGCTCAGAATTTCTGCAAATCTCCCGCTGGCCTCAGGCACCAGAAAACATTTTAAACTATTGAATACTGCAGCCAGTAACAGACCCAGAAATGTATTGATGTTCCCAACTTGTCAGATTCCTTTCATCCATCTTGGAGCCTGGCCTGTAATTCTGGAATAGCTAATAGTGTTAGTTTTTAATTAAGTTGATGAGACATTCTCCTCTCATTGGGCAAGACCAATATCCCATTAGGAGTCCTGACACTTACAGAGGCCAAACAGTGGGTTGGGATCTACAGGCAGGCAGAAAATTGTGACATCTGCCCCTTCACTCCTCCCTGGAGCATGGCACCAGCACACCTCCTTACACCATCTTGAGGCATGAGGCAGCAGAGTCCATCCCTCAGTGATGCAGCCGAGTCTGAAACGTTGAGCTGCTGCTGCAGTAACAGAGCACCCTGCAATTCTGCAGGGCCTCATGACAGCGCTGCAGGACTGTGGGTCCCAGAAGAGCTCACACTGAGTCCACATTCAGACTGGAGTGCAGATAAAGCCTCAGTCCGGCAAGGACACCTCTGAGCATCAACACCCCTCGCACTCTGCAATCTGGGCTCAGAGAGAAGCAGCTCTAGGGCGCTCTAGACTCCTGTGCTTTTCTATATCTGCATCTAGCGCTGAGATGCCAAGGTGATTAGGCACCTTGGCCCAGATCCACAAGGGACTTGGGTGCCTAAATCCAGATTTAGGTGCTACTGTGATCCACAAAACCTTGCTCAGCTGCTGACTAACCCTGTAGGCACCTAACCTCACTTAGTGTCTCAATTTCTCTTCTAAAAGTTCCCTCCACTTCTACGTTTCTGCCTCTGGGCTTGTGCCCTGCTGTGCCAGACAGGTGCCCACACACCAATGCCCCAGAGCAATTCTGAACAAGATAGAATGAGACCAGCAGACTGAGTGGTATTGGGCTTTTTGCAGCCAACTGGGAAAGGAATAGGCCCACTTCCTAGCTCTGCCTGCTACATATCTTTCCTGCAGCTGCACTCCCCATGCTTGTCACTGGGGAGCAGGCAAACTCCCAGCTCTGAGACCATGGTTTGGACTATAATTACATGATAAGTGCTCTCTCCACCTGGCCTGTCCTACCAGCCAGGGCTGTGGCTGTTTTATTTTTAGTTAACACTCCCTCGCTATATCACTGGGGGACCCTGGGTATCTCTGCAGGTATGATTGCTAGTAGCATGGAGTGTTTGAGGAAGCACCATGCTGCTATAGAGGGTGGGAGGGAACAGCCTCTGAAATTGTCAAGTCACAGGAGCTGCCATTTCTCTCTGGCCCAGATGTGGTCTGTGTGAGCCTGATAGGAAGCAGCTGGGAATGGCTTTGATTGTTTCCCCCAGAGAGGAGGAGCCTGGAGTGTGAATGGTTGTGACTGGTGGAAAGGGTTGAGCAGGAGCCCCTTGAAATTGGCCACTTTCCCTCAGCTTAGGGGGTAGATGCAGGTGGTGATGAGCAAACAGCTAGGGCTCCCTGCTAGGATGCTGGGTAGCTGTGTGCATTAGGGCACTGAAATCATTTCTGGGCATTTAGAGGGTGCTTCTCCTGATGTTCTCTCAGCACAAAGAGCCAAGCTCTGCTCTCAGCTGGCGTGTGACTTCTGAGGACTGGGAGTGCCTGAGATTCCCAAGGGTTTTAGCACATCTAGGCTGAGTACTCTCTGATGGCCCATACAGCATGCACTAGGGCCAGAGCAAACCTTGTAGTAATTTCTGTGGTTGGTTCTAAAGCCTGATGAAGCTGGAGGGAAAATTCCCAGGGCAGTAAAACCAGCACTGTGAGTATGGGCTACAGTCAGTTGCTGTAAACCCTACCCAATGCTGCAGCCAAAGACTTCCCACCTGAGCTGGAACAACACAGTCCTGTGCTAGCACATGCAGAGATGCATTAAATGTTTCTAGTCTATTTGGCAATCTGCTTAAACTCCCCAGCCCCTGGGCACCAGCCCCAGTAGTCCTCATCTGTGCTCAATGACAGGCTCTGCTCCTGCTCCCTAGGGTTGTCAATAGGAGCAGGATTAGTCCCATAATGCTGAGTGACCCCAGCTCTCTCCAAAGAGTCACTGGGGTGTGGGTTAATGAATGCTGCAATGGCAAAGGGCAGGCCTTTCACCCACACGTTCCCTGCAGGAACCCCACAGCTGCTGTCCCATGCCCAGGGATGGGAATGGGAGTCTGATGGCCACTCACCCTGCTGGCATGGATGCTGTAATGGCCTCTGTGCCCTTGCTGAGTCAAGCCTAGAAGCAGGAGGCTCCCAGCCCTGATGGCTTTCAATAACCTTCCTGGCTGTCTCCCTGTGCCTGGATGCTTCACAACCCCTGCTGTGCAGAGTCAGCACTGGTCCGGGTTGTCACTGAATGCTTGGATGGTGACCCATCGCTGCAGCCTCCTGTCTTTACATCACATGAGGTGCTCAGTATGCTCAAGGACTCATGATGCTAACCCTTCCTTGGAGGCTGCCCTCTCCCAAGTTCAAACATTCAGAATATTTCTCCTATCAGAGATCAATTCCATTGCATTTTTTCTGTAGCTGAATTACTTAGGAGCTCAGCTCTCATTGTCTTTCCATTCAGGAACAGCACAACCTCTTGTTTCCCCAATTGCCAATTCACACTGCTACTGAAAACCAATTGAAATGACTCTGCATAATCCTATTGGCATTTTGTTAAACTGATCAGCACATCCCATCACCATGGAGAGAGCTCAGCTTCCAGAGGAGGAGAATTTACTAAAGGGGAAATCAATTTCCTATATAGCATCACTAGCGCTGACATGAAACAAACTCCTGTTAGATCGATGTCCTTCTATGAGCTTGTGGCTGAAGGAGCCTGCTGGATTCTGGAAGCTCATTGTATTCTATACCGTTCTCTGTCCTGAAAATAAAACAAAACAATGGGATGCAAGTCCCATGACTCAGGTCACCAGGCTCTGCATTATTGGTCTGATTTCTGCCTCTCTGATTTTGGGCTGTTCTGTTTATCCAGTGGCTGGGTGATGCATTTGGAAACAGTGGGGCAAATTATCCTTGCTGTCACCCCATTAACTCCAGTGGGGATCTCTGAATTTAAGTGTGTATATGTGTGTGTCTAGGTGTGACAGGGAGCATTGTTCCTCCAAATGTATAGCCAAAGATTAGTTATTTCAGTAATATGGGAAGTGCAATCATTCCTGGGATTTTAGGAAATCGGGAGATACGTTTGGGTTTATTTTTTCCTCGAATTGCATCTTATCTAGGATATTTTGGGTTATCCTTCCATTAATGAGAAGGGCAATGAATAATGGTAGAGGGAACAGGAAAACCCTAAACCAATAATTAGCAAACTCCAAAGTATGTGTGAGAGATGCAGCATATTTTCAAACTAGCCAACATCATTTAAGAGGATCTGAAAATGAATATCCACAGAATCATTGAAACGTAGGGCTGGAAAGGACCTTGAGAGGTCATCTTCTAGGCCACGCTCCTGTATTGACTAGACCGCCCTCAGCAAGTCTTTGTCTAACCTGTTCTTTAAAACTTCCGAAGAAGGGGATTCCACAACCTCCCTTGGAAGTCTGCTCCAGTGCTTCACAAGCCTTAGAGTTAAGAAACTTTCCCCTAATATCTAACCTAAATCTCACTTGCTGCAGATTAAGCTGATTATTTCTTGTCCTGTCTGCAGTGGACATGGAGAACAATTGATCATCATCTTCTTTGTAACAGCCCTTAATATATTTGAAGACTATTATCAGGTTCCCAAGTAGTCTTCTTTCTCAAGACTAAATATACCCATTCTTTTTAACCTTTCCCCTTAAGTCAGGTTTTCTAAAACTCTGATCATTTTGTTGCTGTTCCTTGGACTCTCCCCAATTTGTCCATATCTTTCCTAGAGTGTAGCACTCAGAGCTGGACACAGGACTCCAGCTGCTGGCTCACCAATGCTGAGTGGAGAAGGACAATCATCTCCCATGTCTTACATATGACATTCCTATTAATGCACCACAAGAATGTTATTAGCCTTGTTCACAACATCATCACATTGATAACTCATATTCAATGTGTCATCAGCTATAATGCCCAGATCCTTTTCAGCAGTACAACCACCTAGCCAGTTAGTCCCCATTTTGTTGCATTTGATTTTTCCTTCCTAAGTGTGGTACTTTGCACTTGTTGTTATCGAATTTCATTTTGTTGATTTCAGATCAATTCTCCAATTTGTCAAGGCCATTTTGTCAGAGCCTTTTGAATTCAAATTCTGTCTTCCAAAGCGCCTGGAACTCCTCCCAGCTTGGCATCATCAGCACATTTTATAAGTATATGCTTCACTCCATTCAAGTCATCAATGAAAATATTGAGTAGTAATGGACCCAGACCAGACACCTGTGGGACCCCAGTACAAACAACCCCTCCAGTTTGTTAGCAAACCATTGATCACTACTGAGTAGGATCTTTCAACCTGTTTAGCACCCACCTTATAGTAGTTTCATCTAGACCACATTTCCCTAGTTTACTTATCAGAACACCACGTGGGACTGCATCAAAAGCCCTACTAAAATCATGATCTATCACATCTGTTGCTTCCCCCCATCCTTTAGGCCAGGAACCCTGTCTAAGAAGGAAATTAGGTTGGTTTGGCATGATTTGTTCTTGACAAATCCATGTTGGCTACTCTTATAACCTATTATCCTGTGGGTACTTAGAAACTAATAACAATTAATTATGAATTTAAATAAATTATTAATAAATTTGTTCCCATATCTTTCCAGGTATCAAAGTTAGGCTGACTGCTCTATAATTCCCTGGGTCCTCTTTGCTCCTCTTTTTAAAGATAGGTGCCATATTTGCCCTTCTCCAGCCCTTTGGGACCTCAAGGGTCCTTTATGAGTTCTCAAAGGTAATTGCTAATAGTTCCAAGATTGCTTCAGCTGTTCATTGGGTACCCTAGGGTGAAGTTCATCATACTCTGCTGACATGAATACATCCAAATTATCTAAATATTCAATAACCCCGTTGTGACGAACTGGGAATGTTCTTAATGTTTTCTCTGAATACTGTGTTGGTGCCTCAGTGTCCCCATGGCAGTTCTTAAGTATCTGGCAGAGCAAAGGGCCAGTGCACCTAAATGCCTGGCACTCTGTCTCCTAGCAACTGATGGCCTGGGCCTCTCCCCTGCAAAGGTGCCAGCTGAAGGTGTTGGAGACAAAGAGATTAGGTGACCTTGTGTCCCGGGAAAGGAGCTGAGCAGAGAGGAGGGGCTGGAAGGGGTTGTTAGTCTGGAGCTGGCTGAGGGCAGACGTGGGGGTCTGGGTCGCTGGGCCCCAGAATGGACCCGGTCGAGGGGTCCAGTTCTCTGTATCTACAAGCTCTGTTTTAGACCTGTGACGAACTGGGAAAGTTCTTAATGTTTTCTCTGAGTACTGTGTTGGTGCCTCAGTGTCCCCATGGCAGTTCTTAAGTATCTGGCAGAGCAAAGGGCCAGTGCACCTAAATGCCTGACACTCTGTCTCCTAGCAACTGATGGTCTGGGCCCCTCCTCTGCAAAGGTGCCAGCTGAAGGTATTGGAAACAAAGGGATCAGGTGACCTCCTGGCCCAGGAAAGGGGCTGAGGAGAGAGGAGGGGCTGGGAGGGGTTGTTAGTCTGGAGCTGGCTGGGGTCAAGGGTGGAGGGCAGACCTGGGGGTCTGGCTCACTGCCCCCCAGAATGGACCCAGCCGAGGGGTCCGGTTCGCTGTATCTACAAGCTCTATTTTAGACCCTGTTCCTGTCATTGAATAAACCTCTGTTTTACTGGCTGGCTGAGAGTCACGTCTGACTGCAAAGTGGGGGTGCAGGACCCGGTGGCTTCCCCAGGACCCCGCTGGGGTGGACTCGCTGTGGGAAGCGCACGGAGGGGCAGAGGATGCTAAATGCTCCAAGGAGAGACCCAGGAGGTGAAGAGGTGTGAGCTTCTTGCCCTGAACAAGTCTGCTCCAAGGGAGAGGAGGCTCCCCAAAGTCCTGACTGGCTTGGTGGGGAGCAGTTCCAGAGCATCACCCGGTGACTCCGTGACACCCGTCTTTCCCTATTTTGGCTTGCGTTCCTTCTTCCTTGTTGTTAATATGAATTGTGTATATATTAAAAAGTATCTAGTCACAATTTATCTTTTTAGTGAAGACTGAAGCGTAATAGGCATTAAACATCTCAGCCTTCTTGATGCCATGAGTTATTAGCTCTCCTTTCTGTCTAAGTTGGAGGGCCTACACTTCTGTTATTGTTCTCCTGCTCCTAAAGTATTTAAAGAACCTCTTCTTATTGCCTTCTATGTCCCTTGCTAGAGGTAATTTTGTGTCTTTGCCTTTCTGATTTTGTCCATGCATGTTTGTGCTGTTCTTTTGTGTGCACTCTAAGCAATTTGCCCATGTTTCCACTTTTTGTAGGATCCCTTGTAGGATTTTCAGGTCCTGATGGAGCTCTGTTGGCCTCTTGCATCAGGATAGCTTGCTATTATGCCTTTAACATTCTCTCCTTGATAACTGCCAGCTCTCCTGAACAAATTTTTTCTTTAGATTTTCTTCTCATGAGACCTTACCAGTACTCTGAGTTTGTTACAGTCTGCTTTTTTTGAAATCTATTTTCTTTATTCTGCCACTCTGATTCCTTCTTTCTGTAGAATTACATCTATCATTTCACGATCACTGTCCCAAATTGCCTTCAGCATTCGGATTTGTAACCAATTCCTCCCTATTGGTCAGAATCCAGTCTAAAATGGCTGTCCTCCTGGTTGCTTCCTCCTTCTGAAACAAAATCCTGTCCCAAGCACATTCCAAGAACTTGTTGGACATTTTCTGTTGTGATATCACTTTTTTGACAGATGTCTGGGCAGTTTAAGTCCCCAATTACTACCAGGTCTTCTCTTTTGGACATTTTTGTTCTGTGTTCTAGAAATGCCACATCCACCTCCCCTTCCTCATTTTGTGGTCTATAGTAGATTTCTACCATGACATCACCCCTGTTTTTTCTCCTTTTATCTTCACTCAGAGATTTTCAACCATGAGTGGCAGGTGAACGAGCCATTGTGGGAGGCTACCCCCAGGCCCCTCCTCCTCTATCTAGTCCCTGCCTCTCCCCACCTTACGTCACTGGAGCCCAGAGCACCCGACCATGGCTGCCGGGCCCCCCTAACACCCTCATCCATGGAGTGCTGGATGGGCAGCTCCAGCCCCCCCCCCCCCCCCCGCCCAGCTCTGGGCCTTGTGAGCACCAGCCCTGGGCCTTCTGAGCACCATCCTCAGCCTGCCTGCCCCAGTCTCTCTGCCACAGAAGCGAACTAGAAGCAGGCAGGAGGTAGCCTTGGGGCAGAGCATGGGTGAGGCTATGCCAGGGTGTCAGGGGAGGCACAGCCTCCCCCAGCCTATGATACCTGCCACCCAAGCTTTCAACAGGTCTGCCTCCCACCTAGTTCTGGACCTCAGAACACATGTATATATTCTTGATGTACAATGCAACACCTTCTCCCTATTTTCCTTGTCTGTTCTTCCTGTGCAAATTATACCCCTCTCTACCAATATTTCAGATATGAGATTTAGGCCACCAGGTCTCTGTGACGCCAGCTCAGTAATAATTTAGCTTATGTGCTAATACTTCCAGTTGTTCCTGATTTATTCCCCATACTCTTCGCATGTGTGCACAGACATCTAAGATGTAAAAAGCTCTACTGTGTCCAAAGTTACTTTTCAATTAGCAGAGTATTAATGCAGATCACTGTCTGCTCCCATGAGGGTTGGGAAGGAAAGGAGCCGTCTCTACTGCCCTCTTTCAAAGCAGGATGAATGTTAAGTCTATCACATTTCTGAACAATGTGTTCTCAAAACATCACATCTACAAATAATACTGAGGAATTAAAATCTGCTAACATACATCATTCAGTCATCACACTGCATTTTCTTAGACTTCAGAGCTCTTTGTATTATTACAAACAGAATGGTACAAATGATAGAGAAGCAGAATCTTTCAGTCCCTGCATAACTCTTTGACATGCTAAAGGTGCTCCTACCTTTCTTATTTTTGCATGCAAGGCTCACAGCATTATTGCTGTGCACAGCAAAAGAGGGCAGCTCTCGATTTCTTGGGACTATGAAAAGTGAAAAAGTCAAGGTCCTTTAGCAAACACAGAAAATTCTCACAAGAAGAAATTAATTTTGCAGGCCTGGTGGCAGATCAAACAGCTGCTTTGGATTTGCAACCTTGACTTTTTTTTCTTCACTAGGGCTGAGAGTTGGTTGTTTCTGTCTGTTTGCAATCTCTTTCAGTACAAGAATAAAATGTGATTTCACATTAAAAACGTAAGTGAATGGAGTAACCTGCTTGTTAATTGGTCTCTCAAGTTCAAGTCCTCACACTCTGGGCCTCTTTTCCCCCATACCTTGCAAAGTGACAGATTAATTCACAAGGTAAGTCTCTGACCCAAGATACCGAGCAAACTGTCACTTTAACGGTAGCTGTCATCCATCTCTGGTGGAACCTGTGCTTCTTTTCCCAAGTCCTCTCCTCTTCAGTCCATCCATCCAGTCCCTGGTGGACTCTCCTTGTCCCCAATCCAGGTTACACCAGTGCAGGTATTCTCAGATGCCACCCCTCTTGGCAAGCTAAGGGAAGGGAAGGAGCTGGGTAGCTGGGTCGCCATGTTTGTCGATGGGCAAATGTACCATTCATCACTATCCCTAGTGCAACCTGATAGTGCTGTTTCCCCCCAGCCCTCTCCTAGCAGAGTGATCGGATGGGGGTTTGTGTCTACGGATGGATTTTGTGTTTAACATGCGTAAGGGCCAGGTACCGCTGCCCATTTGACTGTGTTGGGAGACAATTTAATTGACAAAGATTACTGTAATACTTTGCTCTTACAGTCTATGGCCCCTTCTCTCTGTGGGTCCCAAAGGGCTTTGCAAACCTGAGTCAATTAAACCTCCTAATCCACTCCCTTTCACAGGGGTGGCATGTGAAGCCAGGGGAGTGAAGTGAATTGACCCATGTTGTGTAGAAATAGACAACCAGATCTCTCAGTGCTGTGCTTTCAGCACAAGACCATCGACAAAGTAGCTTTGCAAATTTGGGCAAATGCTTTATTTTCTTTATTTCCTGGCAATGGACAGGAGATGCTAAAGTATTTTTATTAGAAATCTTTAGTCTCTGAATTGTAGCATTTCATCATGAATCAAGGTCACTTGGTACAATCCAGTGCAAGCATTCTGAGCCTCTGGAGCTTAGGAAGGAATTTAGAAGGCTTTGAAGTGCTCTTGATCGTCAGAAGGACATCTGCAGTGAATGGGCTGCACTAGCAGGGCCAGAATTGTATGGTTGCACTGCTACTGTCCCAGGTTCCCATTGCCCTTTACTGCAGGTTCAGAGAAATGTGAGTTGTAAAAAGCTTAGCAATTTATAAGGTTTTCAGTGGAAAGTTAAATAAGCAGAGACTCCAGACTCTTCTCCTTACAATTCAAACATTCATTCTGATTGTGTCCAAACAAACAACGACTCCTTTATTAGGTACGCAAAGCAGCCTAACTGTTACCAGATTGTGTCTGGGGTCCATCCCGCACAAGCCAAACCAACCTGTTTTCAGGCTGGATCCAGATGTCCAGGAACAGCCTTTTCAGCTGCCTCCCTTCTCTCATTTGTTGATGGTATTCGGTGTTCTTTGCTAATTAATGGCTGCAAAGCTCTGCAGACCCTCAGCTGACAAGAGCCAGAGAAGTGGCTTATTATTCTTTATTGTTTGTACTGTCAGAGCCCCCAGAGGCACCAGTTAAGGGTCCCAGGAACCCATTGTGCCAGGCAATGAAGACTCGTATTACAGATTCAAAAACGTATGGTTTGCAATGGTTAGTAAAGGGTAGAAAGAGACCCTTGCTGAATCCCATCTGTCACTGAGCCAGGTGATCTCTACATGGGGTGTCCCCTGCACACACACAAACAGCCTATTCTGCATTCTAGGGCTTAATCAGCAGCACCCAGTTCTGATGAAGGAAGAGCCAGTCCGAGCGTCCGACTCAATATGAATGGGTTTTGAAGTTCCAAGAACCACTTTGGCAGACAATATACCTCAAGGGTTGTGCTCCTTTTTCTTCAGCTCCCCCCAGCAGCTGATGTGCCCAAGCCCAGCAGACGCAGGCTCTAGTACAGAGTCGAGAAGAACTTGGATAGCAATGGGGATTAGTGCCTCACTCCAGCCTTTCCCCATCACCAGAGTCTAATGGTGGGATCAATGCTGCCTCACAAGCTGAGTCTGTCTTCTCCATGGGCCACAGGAAATCCCATCCCCTGGGATCTGGTTGCTGACCTTGGTGTCATGAGCAGGGCAGAAGGAAATATCTGTGAGGATGCTCTCTTCAGGTGTTTTGGTTAGGAGGGAGAGGCTCCATTAGGCACAGAGCAGCAGCAGGCCCCCTCACTGATCTCATCATCTGGTACTATGGCTTCTCCTCCTGTGTGCCCTGGGCAGAACATTGTGGTGAAGGGAGGAACAGAGAGTGCTGGAGGCTAACCAGATTTGCTGCAACTGAGTTTACTTTGCCATCTAAAATGTCCAAAGTACTATCCTTATTAACTAACAAGAGTATTAAAAATGCACCTGTCACGGAGTGTGGGGGAGTCCGGCCCTGCACCCCTCTTCCTGGGACCCACAGTGACTCTCAGCCAGCCAGTAAAACAGAAGGTTTATTGGACAACAGGAACACAGGTTACAGCAGAGCTTGCAGGCACAGTCAGGACCCCTCCACCGAGTCCTTCTGGGCTTTCAGGGTGCTTGGATCCTAGCTAGGATACCCTGAATTCCGCCCACACAGCCCCAAGCCCAAACTCAAACTGCTTCCCTCCTGCCACTCCCTTCCTTTTGTCCCCTTCCTGGGCAAAGGTGTTGACCTTTCCCCTCCCTTACCTAGCTCAGGTTACAGGCTCTGGCATCGTCCATCTCCTAAAGTCCTCCCCTGCTCTCCCACTCCCCACACAGACAGTCCCTACTGCATCACATCTCTCCCCCCTTCGAGACTGAACTGAGCGGGGTCACTCTGCCCAGTGACCTGGGGAAGTTCAGGGTCCCCTCTCCGGGACAACGCATCCGCTGTCAGGTTGGCACTTTCCTTCACATGGACCACGTCCATGTCATAGTCCTGCAGGAGCAGACTCCACCTCAGGAGCTTGGCGTTGGCTCCTTTTATCTGGTGCAGCCAGGTCAGGGGAGAGTGGTCGGTGTACACGGTGAAGTGTCGCCCAAAGAGATATGGCTCTAGCTTCTTAAGGGCCCACACCATGGCCAGGCATTCCTTCTCGATGGCCGCGTAGCTTTGTTCCCGGGGTAGCAGCTTCTTACTTAGGTACACGATGGGGTGTCTCTCCCCCTTTTCATCCTCCTGCATTAACACCGCCCCCAGTCCCGTGTCTGAGGCATTGGTGAACACCATAAAGGGTTTGTCAAAATCTGGGTTTGCCAGAACTGGGTCGCTAACCAGAGCCTCCTTCAGCGCCCGGAAAGCCTCCTGGCACTGCTCAGTCCAGATCACCTTGTCTGGCTTCCCCTTTTTGCACAGTTCAGTGATGGGGCCGGCTATGGCACTGAAGTGGGGCACGAACCTTCGATAGTACCCCGCCATCCCAATAAAGGCCTGGACCTGCTTTTTGGTTTGGGGAGCAGGCCAGTCTCTGATCACCTCCACCTTGGCTGGTTCCGGCTTCAGGCAGCCGCTCCCCACCCGATGGCCCAGGTAAGATACTTTAGCCATCCCCACCTTGCACTTCTCAGCCTTTACTGTTAACCCAGCCTTCCGGAGTCGGTCCAGGACTTGTTTAACCTGGGACACGTGGTCCTCCCAGGTCTGGCTGAAGACGCAGATGTCGTCAATATACGCCACGGCAAAACTCTCCATCCCCCTCAGTAGCTGATCCACAAGGCGCTGGAAGGTGGCCGGCGCTCCCTTGAGGCCGAAGGGCAGGGTCAAAAACTCATAGAGCCCCAGAGGGGTGATAAAGGCCGATTTCAGCCTGGCATCTGCATCCAGCGGCACTTGCCAGTAGCCCTTGGTAAGATTCATAGTGGTGAGGTACCGAGCACCTCCCAGCTTGTCTAGGAGCTCTTCAGGCCTGGGCATAGGGTAGGCATCAGATACGGTGATGGCATTGAGCTTTCGATAGTCCACACAGAACCGGATTGACCCATCCTTCTTGGGAACCAGCACTACTGGCGAGGCCCAAGGGCTGGAAGACGGCTGGATCACCCCCAAAGCCAGCATGTCCCTGACCTCTCTTTCAAGATCCTGGGCAGTTTTACCAGTGACCCGAAAAGGGGAGCATCTTATAGGGGGGTGTGACCCCGTCTCCACCCGGTGGACAGTCAAATTAGTGCGTCCAGGCTGGTTGGAAAACAGCTGTCGGTACAGATGCAGCACCCCTCTGATCTCAGCGTGCTGGCCCGGGGTTAGTTGCTCAGAGAGGGGAATCGCCTCCAGGGGGGAACCAGCTTTTGTCCCAGGGAATAGATCCACTAAGGGGTCATCTCCCTGCCCCTCCCAATGTCCACACACGGCCAACACCACATTCCCCCTGTCATAGTATGGTTTCATCATGTTCACATGGTACACCCGACGGTGATGTGCCCGGTTTGACAGCTCCACCACATAGTTTACCTCATTCAGTTGCTTGATAACCTTGAAGGGCCCTTCCCAGGCGGCCTGGAGTTTGTTTCTCCTCACGGGGATAAGAACCATTACCTGATCCCCGGTGGCGAAGGCACGGGCCCGTGCCGTGCGGTCATACCAGACCTTCTGCCTCCTCTGGGCTCGGGCCAGATTCTCCCTGGCCAGGCCCATGAGCTCGGCCAGTCTTTCCCGGAAGGTCAGGACATACTCCACCACTGACTCTCCCTCGGGAGAGGCCTTCCCCTCCCATTTGTCCCTCATCAGGTCTAGGGGCCCCCTCACCCGCCTTCCATACAACAGTTCGAAAGGTGAAAACCCGGTAGATTCCTGGGGTACCTCCCTGTACGCAAACAGCAGGTGAGGTAAGTACTTGTTCCAATCTTGCGGATGCTGGTTCATAAATGTTTTTAGCATCATCTTCAGCGTCCCGTTGAACCTTTCTACCAGCCCGTTGGACTGGGGGTGATACGGTGAGGCCCAGTTGTGCTGGACCCCACATTTCTGCCATAAGGACCGGAGCAGGGCCAACATGAAGTTGGACCCCTGGTCCGTTAAGACCTCCTTGGGGAACCCCACCCGGCTGAAAACTGTCAGCAGCGCATCTGCCACTGTGTCTGCTTCGATAGAGGACAAGGCCACCGCCTCGGGGTAGCGAGTGGCAAAATCCACCACCACCAGGATGTATTTCTTCCCTGACCGGGTCATCTTGCTGAGAGGTCCCACTATGTCCATGGCCACCTTCTGGAAAGGTTCTTCTATGATGGGTAAAGGCCTCAAAGCCGCTTTCCCCTTGTCCCGGGCCTTCCCCACCCTCTGGCAGGGGTCACAGGATTGGCAGTACTGTCGGACATGGGTAAAGACCCCAGGCCAGTAAAAGTTCTGTAGCAGCCTCTGCCTGGTGCGCCGGATTCCCTGGTGCCCTGCGAGAGGGATGTCATGGGCCAGGTACAACAGCTTGTGACGGAACTTCTGGGGAACCACCAGCTGCCTCCTGATCCCCCATGACTCTACTTCCCCTGGGGGAGCCCATTCTCGGTACAGGAACCCCTTCTCCCACAGGAACCTCTCCTTGCAACCTCTCCTCATGGTCTGTACCGCACTAAGGTCAGCCCGGTCCCTGTGCTTCCGCAAGGAGGGATCTTTCTGCAACTCGGCCTGGAACTCAGCAGCTGGGACAGGAATGGGGACCAGCTCTCTCTTGCTGGCTGGGTCTGAGGCCGCAGCCTCTCTGCACCGTGCCCCTGGGCGTTCCCCGCTCCCTGAGTTAGGGTCCTGCACCTCAGGTCGAGTACCTTCCCCGTTTTTGGGGTGCAGTGCCATTTGCCGACTCTGACTACGAGTCACGACCAGGGCACTCTGGGTGTTACTAGGCCAGTCCTCAAGGTCCCCTCCCATTAACACGCCAGTGGGCAAATATTGGTGTACCCCCACATCTTTGGGGCCCTCCTTGGCCCCCCATTTCAGGTGTACCCTTGCCACGGGTACCTTGAATGGGGTCCCGCCCACGCCCATCAGGGTCAGGTAGGTGTCGGGCACCATCCGATCTGAGGCCACCACCTCGGGCCGGGCCAGCGTCACCTCTGCGCCCGTGTCCCAGTACCCAGTGACCTTCCTCCCATCCACTTCCAGGGAAACAATGCACTCTTTCCGGAGGGGCAGCCCCGCGCCCACCCGGTAAACCAAAAACCCGGAACCGGGAGCATCCGTAGGTGGTATGTTGCCAACCCCCCTTTCCTGGGAATGTAGCCCCTCCTCCGATTGGGTTTTTACCCAGTCCACCCTCTGCGGGTTGGGTCTGCTTGGTCTGTCCCTGAGCTTGGGGCACTGGGCCCGTATGTGACCTCGTTGGCCACAGCGATAGCAGCCCATATCTCGTGGGTCCCCTTGAGTGGGTCGGAGGGACCTGCCGCTGGATGTTCCCCTTTTGGGGGGGTTCTCCATAGGCCCCCTTTGGGAGGTCCCATGTTGACTCTCTCTCTGCGTTGAGGCAGGCCTGCTCCTTCGAGACTCCTCCCTGCCATCCCCTGCCCGACTGTCCACAAATTGGTCGGCCAGCTGGCCTGCATGCTGCGGGTTCTCCGGCTTCTGGTCCATCAACCACAGCCTCAGGTCGGACGGGCACTGCTCGTACAGGTGCTCCAGTATGAATAGGTCAAGCAGGTCCTCTTTAGTTTGGGCCCCAGCTGTCCACTTGCGGGCATACCCCTGCGCCCGGTTGACCAGTTGTAGGTATGTGACCTCACGGGTTTTACGCTGGCTCCGGAACTTTTTCCGGTACATCTCAGGAGTCAGCCCAAACTCACGGAGCAGGGCCTGTTTGAACAGTTCGTAGTCCCCTGCCTCCGCCCCTTTCAGTCGGCTGTACACCTCCACGGCTGTGGAGTCCAGTAAGGGGGTGAGAACTGCGATCCTGTCTGCAGGGTCAACCCTGTGCAGCTCGCAGGCATTCTCAAAGGCCGTCAGGAAGGTATCTATGTCCTCCCCCTCCTTCCGCCGGGGCAGCAAGTGCTTATCAAAGCTCTTTGTAGGCTTGGGTCCCCCCTCACTCACCGCAGCCGGAGCCTCACTGCTCCTCAGCCGGGCCAGGTCCAGCTCATGTTTACGCTGTTTCTCCTTCTCCTCCCACTCACGCTGGCGCTGGTTCTCCTCATGTTTACGCTGGTTCTCCTCATGTTTACGCTGTTTCGCCTTCTCCTCCAGCTCTCGCCTCTTTAACTCGAGCTCCTCCCGTCTCAGCTCCCTTTCATATTCCAGCCGCATCCGCTCCACGGATGCCGAGCGTCGCCGGGAGGATCCCCTGCTGGCCGGGGGTGTCACGGTGCCCTCGGTATACACTGGGCTCCTCCCCGCCCTTCCTCTACGCCTAGGAAGGGGGGGTCTCGGGAAGCCCTCGTCCGCCGGCTGACCACTCCCAGCGGGGACAGACACTGGTGCCTGCGCTGCATCTGCCCAGCTGCTTCCCTCAGAGACAGGGCTCCGTTCATTCATGCGGTCTCCCTGCTCCAGCTGGGCAATCAGCTGGTCCTTGGTGCGTCTCCCTGGGTGCAGCCCCCTCTGCTTGCACAGCTCCAGCAGGTCGCACTTGCGCCGCTTGGCATACATCTTCCTGCTGACCACTCACAGGCCGGGGTGCTCGCCGCTCCCCACGGTTTCCAGGGGGACCCCTAGTGCACCAGCCCTTCTTGAGGTCACCACCTCTCTGCCAGGGTCGAGCTGCAGACTCCTCCGCCCCTGGGACCGCTCGCTGCAATCCCCCGGGGGACCCTGTTACTGCAAAGTCCTTCTCACTGGGCACACACTCCCAGGGGTTAACCACCCCTTCGTTTTACTGCTCCCCAGTCACTTACTGCAGGAAGCGCCGTCCACGGGGTGCAGTATCTCCCGCCGCTGCCACCAGTTGTCACGGAGTGTGGGGGAGTCCGGCCCTGCACCCCTCTTCCTGGGACCCACAGTGACTCTCGGCCAGCCAGTAAAACAGAAGGTTTATTGGACAACAGGAACACAGGTTACAGCAGAGCTTGCAGGCGCAGTCAGGACCCCTCCACCGAGTCCTTCTGGGCTTTCAGGGTGCTTGGATCCTAGCTAGGATACCCTGAATTCCGCCCACACAGCCCCAAGCCCAAACTCAAACTGCTTCCCTCCTGCCACTCCCTTCCTTTTGTCCCCTTCCTGGGCAAAGGTGTTGACCTTTCCCCTCCCTTACCTAGCTCAGGTTACAGGCTCTGGCATCGTCCATCTCCTAAAGTCCTCCCCTGCTCTCCCACTCCCCACACAGACAGTCCCTACTGCATCACAGCACCGAGTCACTGGACAAGGGCCCCAACAGAGAGACAAATTGGACAACTAATAGGTTACATAAGTGCCAAGGCTTGGTGACAAGGTGACAGCATGACACAGTGGAGTCTGGGCAAATGGATTGTTCAGTAATGCCCAGAGGGTCATATTTTCAGTGTCTCTCTTTGCAAGGGGGACTCATCACAGTCAAATGAAACGTGACTAGGGATGTTGGTGTCCCAGGAGGTTAGTGATGGAATTGCTGACATGGCTTCCAGCATTTCCAGAGGGTAACTAAGTGTCTTGGTTACTTTTCCAGGCAGCTGCTGCACAGCCAGCACCGTGGTCTGATCCCTGTGCTAAGGGCTTGGCAGAACCCACCCACTGAACAGGGGAATCCCCTGCAGGTTCACAAGCACACTGCTTCTTGCTCCCCACCCACATCAGATCTATCCTAAGGCTTCCTCAGAAAGTTGCCGTCCCCTCCTGAGATCTCAGACTCTAGAGCTGGGGAGATTTTCCTGGAACGACCAGAGAGTGCCCAAAACCACAGTGTCAGCTCCATCCCGACACCAGCCTAGAGTTTGCTCTTTAAAATGCCCCAGATCTGATCCAAGAAGCTGCCACTCCTTTGAGGCAATGTTTCAGCATTGTGCATCCAAGGAGGGGCAGTGTGGGTCTGAGGCATTCTGCAGAACAGGGCCCTGGCACCAGCTGCAGATGGAAAAGGAGCAGCACATGCAATGGGCTAGATGATTTAGTTGGTGTTGGTCCTGCTTTGAGCAGGGAGTGGGACTAGATGACCTCATGAGGTCCCTTCCAGCCCTGATATTCTATGATTCTATGATTAGGCTGGTGAATGCTTTGTTCCCATAGACCCTGCAAAGTGCTGGGTGCTGCAGAAAACACAAGGAAGCTCCTTTCCTGCCCTGCAGCGCTCACACGGTCAGACAAAACGGAAAGTGATGGGAAAGGGGCACCACATACAAGCAGCGTGGTCAGGGGGTATTGGCCATGGTAGGGCTATGGACCATCTCCAGGTGTCCCACAACTTCAGCACAGCAGGTCGGCTGGGTTTTGAAGGTGGAGCGATTGGTGCCCTTGGTGACCACGCAGGCATAGGGGTGGCACAGAAATGTGTGTGGAATAAGCAAACAAACAGGGATCACTGGTAGAGTGGAGGGGAGGGGGATGGTGTGAAGAGACAAGGACGAATAGTAGGGAGGGTCGAGGCCCTGATGACAAGGATGAGGAGCGCGACCTTGACAGAGTAGACGAGGGAGAGATACAGGGTCTACGTCACAGGGCATCGTTCCTGTTCCCAGACTGGATAACAGACACTTTTAACAGAGGAAAGTAACGAATGATTTTTATCCCATTGAAGCTCACGGGGCAGTTCAGGGGGGTCAGCGTGAGGGTAGCTGGGCTGGATGCTGGCCAGGGCTGGTGTGGCAGGGCAGGGGTAAAACCCCTTGACTGCCCTGCTGAAATGCTGGCTAAGCCCTGCTTTCGGGCAGAGAGGCCAGGGGCAGAGGCACAGAGCAGCCAGCAGGGAGCCCAGCTGTGGGCCCTAACCAGGGCTGGCTCACTGCAATAGACAAAGCTAAGCAGCGACAGCTGGGCTGATGGCTGGGAGGGCTATAAAAGCTCTGAACCAAACTCAGTCAGGAGGCTTCAGCTCTGTCTCCTCAACACAGGAAGCTGCTGATGTCTCCTCCTGTGTCTGGGGCTTCACGGGGCTGGTTAGTAGCCACAAATTCTGATGCTGAGTCTCCACACAGTGCAGCTAACAAGGCCCTTGTTTGCTTTGAGTCATCAGAATTTTAAAATGCGTCTCTAATACATCTTGGTAAATGTTCATTTCCAGCCCAGTTGGCTTGGCTGGCTCAGTTCCTCCCTAGCAAACTGATTTCCTGCATGAAAGTGTCATTCTTATTAGCACAGGGAGATCATTTCAGATGCTGTTTGTCTGGGTGTCTGATAGGAGCGTTGGTTCCTGCATAATTCTAGGAAGGTTAAATATTTTAGAGTGTTTCCAGATGGGAGGGAAAGTCAGACCCAGGCCTTAGTTTCCTGAAACGATGCTAATAATTTTCAGTGTAATATTAGGGATGTCTCCAGAATCCTGACTTTGGGATCCTCACTAGCAAGAGTCAGAAAACAACTGATGGACAAGCAGAAATGAAGTCAACTCAGTAAAGCTCAGAGCTATTGCAAAGTGCAGAATGGGAGCGAATGCAGACAGACAGACACCCAGAACCGATGTCTCATGTCAGCGCAGGGGGAGCATATACGTTTGGATTCATCTGGGGGCATCGACACACCCTCCTGGAAACAGGGCTATTCTCTGTGTTTTGGCCCATGACTGTAGGGCAGGATAGCCCGTGGGTGTCTACGAATGGCTGTGCCAGCAGAGGGAGAAAGGGTTGGATGGGGAAATTGTCAGTGCATTGCCTCAGAAAATACCTTTATGGCCACAGCCTTTGTGCCAGTGGCGAAGGGCAGGGCTCCATGCAAGTGCACAGGGAAGGAAGCAAGGGATTCACCTGCTCATCAACTGCGTATGTTGGCCAACAGGCAGCATCCTGCTGTTCCCTAGCAAATCATGGCACATGGGGGGAATGTCTTCAGGATGCCACTTTTCTTTGTAAAAATCAGAGACAAAACCTGCATAAAAAGAACCTTAAGGTAGCAAAATGAAACTCTCAGAAGTCAGGAAAAGACAAAGTTGAGGGCACATTTGTTTTATGAAATGACACCGCAGGCCTGACCCTCTATGGACTTAAACTGTTGCAGATCAGATGTGACTCCATTCAACTCTGGGTCACATGTGTCCAAGCGGTATCTGTGAGAGGAGAATTGCGTCCAGTATCTTGAAAACAACCTAGCTGGGAGTCCATGGATCTGGGAGCCCCCCTGGGCTCTCTTTCTTTTCATCTGTTGTTAAATGGTTATTAAGGGGTTAACGTATATCTTGCTTTTAATGACATTGCTGAAGGCAATGCTGCCTCAGAAAAGCAGGCTTAATTATTATTAAGATATTATTTAATTGTATTGATGTGCCACACACAAAGTCACGAACGTGCAAATCAATATACACTTGCATCAGTGTTTAATCTGTTTTCAACTTTGTTGTCAGTGCTATTTAATAAAGTTGCTCTTTGATAAATTATCTTACTGGGAATATGTGGGAAATTAATGCATTTCCAGTAAAATCAGATCCTGAGTATTTGTTCCAGCAATCTTATGTAAACCAGGAAATGAACAGAGCTGCAGCTTCCTCAAAGAGAACTTTTGAAACTTGTTCCGTTTCCAGATCATCCTGCTGCTAGATCACATGTTTTCTCTATTTCCTTTGCAAGATTTTTAACACTGGGGCTATTTCGTTAGGACTTTTAGGCAGAAGTGAAAGTAAGCTGGTCCAGTCCGATACGGCGTACCGGCAAGAGCTAGTAAACTGTGCCGGACTGCACCAGCTTCCACGGCTGGGATTTAAAGGGTTCAGAGCTCCTAGCTGCTGCGGGCAGCCCAGAGCCCTTTAAATCCTGCCCGTGGCTCTGGCGCCTGGGCTGGGGCCTGGATTTAAAGGGCTCGGGGCTCCCCACTGCGGCAGGAGCTCCGGGCCCTTTAATTTGCCCCTGAGCCCAGGGGACTCTCGGCCACCTCTGCAGCTGGGAGCCCCTGGTTGATTTAAAGGCCCTGGGGCTCTCAGCCACAGCTGGTGCCCCAGGGCCTTTAAATCTTAAGAGGCCCTGCCTCTTCCGTTTGAGGCCCCGCCTCTTCCGGATGAGGCCACACCCCCTCAGGACTCCAGCAGTACCGGCAAGTCCTGTAAGTTACTTTCACCCCTGCAAGTTTTTAGGTCATGAGTCTCTCCTTCTGTAATCATCTGTATGTGATGTCACAGTCATATCCATGGCAATGGTTTGTACTGTCACAAGCAGGTTGTTGTGAAGTCAGATGGGAATAAGGAGCCAGGGCTGAGGGACTCCAGTTCTCTCACCATGCCAGGGTGAGGAAGCAGCGGTGTAAGTTAGAACTGCCGTCCCAGTGTCATTTGTCAGCTGAATTGATTGCTAAGAGAATGTTTTTGAAGGTTTCCTTTCTGTGAGGCTTCAGCGACTATTTAGAATTCAGTTTAGCTCACTATACAATCAACAAGAGTAAAGCTAGCTCTGGGCTCCCGCACTGACGCTCAGAGGCCTTTGTTAAAATCATTGCGGACTCCCAGATGTTAAGAAGTCTGCAAATAGCAGAGCAGCAGACCTTTAGTCTAGGCCATGTCTTGTGACATCTCGTGGGCTCTAACCTTTTTCATCACCCAGGAATTGCCCATGTAGGTCATATGTATTGTGGTTTGCACTCAAACATCATCTATAGGCCACAGTTGGAGACAGGCTAGATAAACTAATAGCCTGCTCCATTACTGCAGTCCCTAGGTACCTCTGGGGCACTTGAAAGCACTGCCTGCTCCAACCACTCCATGCCAATGCTCACAGCAGGAGAGAAGGGCAGCTTGGAGCCCTTGGCGGCTGCGGTGTGGCACACGTACAGTTTAATAGGATACGATCTAGCACTTGAGAGCAGCACGGAAGTGTAACCCAATTTTGTTGAGCTTAATGCTGGAGCCCCAGCAGAGCTCACAAAGAGTCAGACGCTGCCCCTAGTAACCTGTGCTCAGTTCAGTGCTTTGCTTGCTCATCTTGCTTTCCAGGGTTCTCTTTACAATGAACAATTACTAGTTATTTCCCCTTGTCCCACTTTCTCGGTGGAGTCCTTATTCCCCAGCCACTGCCACACATGTTAACAGCAGGTAAGACTCAGCGGGATGTTGCTAGTGGAGATCACATTCCATGAGCAATTTACAATCTATGAGACACATTTAGACCTAGGAAACTCAGCTGACTACAGTGAGGTGTAGCACACAGTCTGGCCTCCAGGGTTCCCATAGTTTGGACCCTCAGGTTCTAGGATACACAGAGTCAAAAGCTGGTTAAACTGGCAGCCCTAAAATAAGTGGTGCTGGGTGGAGACAGTCAGCAGGGTCTCTGTAGAGCTTTTGAGCAGGGTCAGGTATAAGGGACATTAGCTGCTCTCTTGTGACCAGCGTTGTTGCAGCACCAGCTTATTTTCCAATATGAACAAATGCAAATCCACAATCTGTGCTGAAATAAGAACTTAATTCCGTTGGAGTTTACACCTGGAAACAGAGTGAAAACAGGACAAGTGTTGTCAGACAGATGTATGCAAACCTTAAATTCTCATAGAGTGCTTCCTGGAGCCCCCCCCCCATTTCCATTCAGGGCTTCAGCTATGGGGTGGGAGGTCTTGGGGCTTTAGCCTCATGGGGCACTGCCAAGGCTCGAGGCTTTTGCCCCATGGGTTTGAAAATATTTACTGGAGCTCTGCTCTGGACAGTTCCAGCTGAATTTAAGCCCTACATGTATGTGTCCAAAAGGAAAAGCCAGATTTCTTCAAAATCCTGCTGTGTGTTTACTCTCCTCATCTCTCCATGTCAGAGCGCTGTGAAGTCTCCAGACCCCCTTACCAATTCACTGTCCTCCTCCACAGCCCCAGCACTGATGGTGGAGGGAGGCTTGTGCAAAGGAGTTGTTATTCTGGGTAAATCCTGGGCCCAGGTGCTGCCTCCCTACCCTCTTTTCACTTCTCTGATGACTCAGGCCTTTGGTCCTTGCTACTGATTTTCCTGGTAGCTCTTGCACCGTTGGCTGGTCGGAAACACACTGCCTTTCCCGTGTATGCTCTTGGCATGTCTTAGCCTATTGCCATTTGCATCCAGTTGGATTTCTCTTCATTGCCTTGTGGGTGAGAAATCCCTGATGTAATCTCTGATCCTGCCTGCTGGCGAATTACCTTGTCTCTGAGCTATTTGTCACTAGCAGAAGGATTTATGTTGAGGAAGTTCTCGTTTAGGTGCCTTTTATCTTCCCACATGCTCTCTGTTGCAGCATGATTCCTCCCTGGTCTTCATCCATCAGCAGCCCTAAGTACATATATTATCTTCCTACTGGTTCGGCAGCTCCTGCTTCCTGATGGGCTCTCTGTCTGCTGCTTTTGTTTAGACAAACAGTGATGACCCTGGCTGTGATGGTGCCTGCTGTTTTAGCCTCTCTCTTGTTGGATGCAGTGGGGGAGATTATCTCGGGGGAAGGAGAGAGTCTGATCTTCATTAATGATTCTCAGGCACTGAAATATATTCTCAAGTGTTACAGAGTGTATGCTACTGGCCCCCGCCTTCTTTCCCTGCTGAATTGAGCCATCTTTTCCCGAGTGACCGGATGCCACCTGCACCAAAAGGTTAATCTCTTCCTCTTCCCCACAAGTGCATTTATCATTTTGAAGTGGCCTGTTGTGGAAAATATTGATCCAAAGCCACCTGTTCCTTGACTGGGCTGAAGTGAGTTGATTGTTCAGCTTTTTGAACTGCATGCAGGTGGCTCAGCGAGGTGCAGGAGTGGCGGCTGGAGCTCCTGCCTCACCTTCCAGTGGCTCTAACACAGATGTTTCTCTGGGGTTATTTTCTCTGGATTAAATGGTGTGGCTGTTCCCTTAATGGGAAGCAGATGTTACCCCTATACCCAAGAAAATTACCTTGGCTTGTTGTCATGTACAGAAGGGTCAGAATGGCACAGGCAGGGGCTGGGCTGCCCCAGGGAGCTGGGGGCTGTGGGGAGGGTAGGAGATGAGTGTGGATTTGGGTCCCAGCTTTCCCAGTGCTTATGGCAGAAGGGCTCTCCTTAGACCTAGGTTTGAGGTTTGTATTATAGAGGTAAGTGGCAGCTGCAGTGATCAGATCTAGACATCCCCCAGACTGCGGGATGCTTGGAGCTGAGGTCCTGGTGAGAATATTCTGGCCTATTTACTTAAGAGTTTAGAAAGCTGCAAGTGCATTTCCAACCCCTCTAGTTCTTTGTCTCTGTCTAGTGGTTATTCCAGCCTTGGGCCTTGACTCTTGCCTGATTCTCGCTGGCTTCTCAGCACAGCCCTGGATTGAGTTACTGGTGTAATTGCTGAGACCCACTCATCTCTTTATTAAAAAGAATGATACAATAATAATGACAGCTCCTGGTGGCAGCAGCATAAACACACTTTGCTTTGAGAAAACATTGCTGTAGGAAACTACCATAAACAGTTCCCACGCAAGGATTGGGTTGTTTTAGAGTCAGGTATCCCACTACCCTTAATAACAGTTCATTGCTAGTGACCGAACAACAGTCTTTGTTACATACAAAGTTAACATATAGACAGAGCATCTTTGCTCAGGTGAATCTCTTAGTCTAACCTTAAACCAGCTGCCTCCTCCTGTTGTCAGCTCCCACCCCTGGAGACTGTATCATTCTCAAAGCCACAGTAACACCATGTCTCCTTTCTTTTAACTATTTTAGAACAAATTTATTTGTGTATAGATATAAATGTATTTGAATTATCTTAACAATTTCTGAAATAAGTCTTATACTGGGTGACCATCTAACTTCTATACTGATTGAAGTTGCTCTTATTACTCTGATGAATTATGTCATTTTCATTGTCTTGCTGCTCTTGTTGCTGTATTATAGCATTTCTTCTTTTTGACGAGTCTGGCCCTACAGATAGCAATTGCAGATGTCTCTGATTTCGTTCAAACACTTGACTGTTATTAGTAATTACATCATAAGATTGAGGTGCTTTCTCTTCTGTTACACTGGCTTTCTGAGCCCAACTTCTCCATTATATATACACGTTCTATCATTCAGTTTCACATAAGGCAGTTCATGCAATCCTCTATCATACTAGTTCTTTTGATACAAATTCGACTGATACCTATACTTATCCTTTTCTTGTATCCTTCTTAAAAAAAAATTAGCTAATTTCTGTCAAAGATGTCTATTAAATAACCTCTTTGCAGATGATAAACCTTGTTGTAATGGTGATATTTTATAATTAATCCCAAATACAAATCAGTAGTTGTTTCTTCAGCTTTTCTTAGTAATCTTTTTACTATTTTAACACCATTTTTGGCTAGCTCATTAGATTGTGGGTAACCTGGATCTGATGTAATACGTTTGAAATCATATGCTGTGACAAAACTTTTAAACTCTTTTCTGTGAAATTGAGGTTCATTATCAATCATTACTTTATTGGGAATGCCATGTCTTGCAAAATTGATTTAATTTTATTAATGACTTGTTTGGCAGGTGTATTTTCTAGGATAGAGATTTCAGGAAAATGCAAAAAATAATCAAGAACTACAACATACGCATGTCCTTCATATTCAAATAGATATAAAACTAATTTAGACTAAGGTCTTAAGCTTTCTTGATGTAAAGTACTGGGTTGTTTATATGTTTATATTTTTGACATCTGTCACATTCTTTTATAGAGTCCTCTCGTTTTTGATTCATTTGTGGCCAATACAGAACCTTTCTTGCTCTCTGTTCTCTTTTCTCTATGCCTAAATGTCCTGCAATTACTACTCTATTACCTTCAAGCAGAATTCCTTACATTACTGATGTCTTGAATAAATTGATTATATGGCTTCACTATCATGTTTGCATTATATCCTTTTTCACTAGTGGTAATAGCCCTTTGTAAATTCTCATCCTGTCTCCTTGCTAGTACAATTTCTTCCCATACTTTCTGAAATGGAAACAATTTTAAAGCATATCTATATGTACTATATCATCATCTTCTTCAATTACATTGGTTACATCATATGCTCTAGAAAGAGTATCAGCAACAATTAATGAGTTGCCTGGCTGATACTCAAATTTTAAATCATATAAATACAATTGAAAAAATAATCTTTGTAACTGAGTGGTATGTCTGTCATGTTTCTTTTTGAAACAGTCTCTAATGGTTTATGAGCTGTTTCTGCCAGTACAGATCTACTGTATAGAAATATGTAAGGTTTTTGCATACAAAAACGAATCTCAAAGCCCCTTCTATTAGAGCACACTGGCATTCTGCTTTTGACATGGCTGTAGCTGCATAAACAATTGCTTTCCAGAGAGCACCACACTCCTGTAACAGAACGGCTCTGAGGCCTTGTTTGGGTGCAGCTGAAAACAATTTTGTAACTATCAAATAGTTATTGGAGCTGTTTGTATTTGTTGCTTAAGTTGCTTAAAGTCTTGTTGGTGTTGACAGTCCCGTTTCCACAGATTATTTTTACAAAGTAAAGCTCTTAAATTTGTTGTTTTTTCTCACAGACTTATAGATTTTAAGGCCAGAAGGGACCATCAGGATCATCTAGTCTGAGCTCTTGCACATAACAGGCCACAGAACCTCACCCACTCACTCCTGTAACAGACCCAGAACCTTTGGCTGAGTTACTGACATCCTCAAATCATGGTTTAAAGACTCCAAGTTACAGAGAATCCACCATTTACGCTTGTTTAAACCTGCAAGTGGCCCCACACTGCAGAGGAAGGCAAGTGCCTCCCCCGCCCTGACCCAGGTCTCTGCCAATCTGATTTGGGGAGCAATTCCTTCCAAACCCCAAATGTGGTGATTAGTTAGAACCAGAGCATGTGGGTGTCACGGAGTGTGGGGGAGTCCGGCCCTGCACCCCTCTTCCTGGGACCCACAGTGACTCTTAGCCAGCCAGTAAAACAGAAGGTTTATTGGACAACAGGAACACAGGTTACAGCAGAGCTTGCAGGCACAGTCAGGACCCCTCCACCGAGTCCTTCTAGACTTTCAGGGTGCTTGGATCCTAGCTAGGATACCCTGAATTCCACCCACACAGCCCCAAGCCCAAACTCCAACTGCTTCCCTCCTGCCGCTCCCTTCCTTTGTTCCCCTTCCCGGGCAAAGGTGTTTGACCTTTCCCCTCCCTTACCTAGCTCAGGTTACAGGCCCTGGCATCGTCCATCCCCTAAAGTCCTCCCCTGCTCTCCCACTCCCCACGCAGACAGTCCCTACTGCATCACAGTGGGCAAGACCCACCAGACAGATACCTGGGAAAGAATTCACTGCAGTAACTCAGAGCCCTCCCCGTCTAGGGTCCCCTCTCCGGACACTGGGGATATTTGCTATCAGCAGTTGCAGATGGGCCACATGCTGTTGTAGGCAACCTCATCACACTGCCCCCTCCATAAACTTAGCTAACGCAGTCTTGCAACAAGTTAGAGTTTTTTCCCCCCATTGCTCCCCTTGGATGGTGTTCCAGAACTTCACACCTCTGATGGTTAGAAACCTTCGTCTAATTTCAAGTCTAACTTACTGATGGTCAACTTATAGCCATTTGTTATTGTGTCTACTTTTGGCACTTAATTTAATAACTCATCTACCTACCTGGTATTTCCCTCTGATGTATTATAGAGAGCAATCATATCTCCTCTCAGCCTTTGTTTGTTGGGCTAAACAAGCTAAGCTCCTTGTGCCTCCTCTCATAAGGTAGGTTCTCCATACCTCTGATCATCCTTGGAGCCCTTCTCTGCACCTGTTCCAGTTTGAATTAATCTTTCTTAAACATGGGAGACCAGAATTGCAGACAGTATTTCAGATGAGGTCTTACCAATGCTTTGTATAGTGGTACTAACACTTCTCTGTCTCTATTGGAAATACCTCACCTGATGCATCCTAAGATTGTATAAGCCTTTTTTCACAGCTGCATTACATTGGCAGCTCACAGTCATCCTGTGATCAGCCAATACACCCAGGTCTTTCTCCTTCTCTGTTGCTTCCAACAGATAGGTCACAGTTTATAGCAAAAAATTCTTGTTGTTAGTCCCTAAGTGCATGACCTTGCACTTTGCAGTATTAAATTTTATCCAATTTCTCCCATTTCTATTACTCCAGTTTTCAAGGATACCCAGATCTTCTTGCATTCTGGTTCTTCTCCCTATTGGCAATACCTCCCAACTTTGTGTCATCTGCAAATTTTATTAGCACACTCCCACTTTTTGTACCAAAGTCATTAATAAAAATGTTAAATAAATTTGGCACCAAGACCAATTCCTGAGGAGCTCCACTAGTAACTTCCCTCCAGCCTGACAGTTCACCTTTCTGTATGACCCGTTGTAGTCTCCAGTTCCTTATCTACCTTTCGATTAACTAATAATTTCCCATGTGGAACTGTACCAAATGCTTTAGTGAAATATAGGTAGATTAGATCTATGGCATTTCCTTTGTCTAAAATCCATTATCTTCTCAAAGAAAGAGATCAAGTTCATCTGGCATGATCTACCTTTTGTAAAAACATTTTGTAGTTTATCCTAATTACCATTTATCTCTATGTACTTAACTACTCTCTTTCAAAATTTGTTCCAAGATCTTGCATACAATTTAGGTCAAACTAACAGGCCTGTGGATTCCTGATCACCGTTTTTCCCTTTCTTAAAAGTAGGAACTATATTAGCAATTGTCTGGTCATAGGATCTGATGCCTGAATTTATGGATTCATTAAAAATCCTTGCTATTGGGCTTGCAATTGCATGTGCCCTGCAATTCGGGCTCCCTTGGTTAAGAGCCCCCATCTTGGCCTTTGCCAGCTCTGGGCTTGGGCAGCCGCTTCCCACTTTGTGGCCCAGACACAACACCTCTGCCGTCCCCCCTTGCACTTACCAGCTTTTAATGTCAGTCCCACCTCCCTGAGGCAGCCCAGACCCCTCTTCACCTGGGACACCTGTTCCTCCCAGGTCTGGCTAAAGATGCACATGTTATCAGTGTCTGCCAGGGCCAAGTTCTCCATCTCCCTCTGCTTGTCTAGAATCTCCCCAGGCCTAGGCATGGGGTCGGCACCAGACACTGTGATGGCTTTAAGCTTCTGATAGCCCCCATAAAACCATATCTTCCTGTCTCCCTTGGGGATCAGCCCCATGGGTGAGGCCCACAGGCTGTAAAACGGCTGGATCCCATCTAAAGCCAGCAGGTCCTTGACCTCTCTCTCCAGTTTCTGGGCTGCTTTCCCAGTGACTCTGAATGGGGAACACCTGATGGGGAGATTGGCTCCCACCTCAGGGAAGAGATCCCCCAGGGGGTCTTCCCCCTTCTCCTCCCAATCCTTCCTTTCCGGGTCCAGGGGTCCCCTCACTCTCCTCCCATCCAGCAGCTCAAATGGGAAGAACCCTGTGGATTCCTGGGGCACCACCAGCTGCCTTCCGATTCCCCCCAGTTCTACTTCCCCTTTGGGAGCCCATTCCCGGTACAGGAATCCCTTCTCCTGCAGGACTCTGTCCCTGCAGCCTTCCCCAAGGGGGTTTGCAGCGCTGTGGCCAGCAAGTTCCCTCAGCTTCTCCAAGGAGGGATCCCTCTGCAGCTCGATCTGGGATTCAGCAGCTGGGGCAGGGAGTGGGACCTGTTCCCTCTCGCTGGCTGGGCCTGGGGTCACAGCCCCCCTGAGCCCTGTCCCTGGTAGCTTCCTCCCTGCTGTGTAATCACTGCCCCGCAGCACGTCTGGACCAGGCAAACCTGTTTGGCAGCTGATCTGCCCTGCCTGGGTGTCCCCCCACTCAGCTGGGGTCTCAGATCCCCCCGTGCTCAGCACTGCCCTTGCTGTCCCAGTGGGGTCAGGCACCGAGCCCTCTGCTCTGGTCACAGCATCAGAGCCAGCGTGACCCCCGTCTCCGGTTTGCAGGGGGGCGGGGACCATCTTTCCCTCCCACTCAGCCCCAGGGGGCAGGTTACAGGTAGGCAGGTATCCTGAGCCCAGCAGCCCCTCCCCCCTGCCAGCCAGGTCATTTGCATTTTCACTGACCATTTCCATCCTAGCCAATTGGTTCCCTGGATTTGAATTCAAACCCTCGGCCGTTACAGGAGCGGTGCCTGGATCCTGTCCCATGGGGAGACAGTCACCCCTCAACAGGGCCTCCCAGCCGATATCCTGGAGAACCCCAACTACCAGCCAGCCCGACCCCTCCTGGGTCTGCACAGGGATCTGGGCCATAGGCAGGGCGAGGGGCTTCACCCCAGGGAACTTCACCCAGGTCCCACAGTCCCTCAGCATCTGGGGCTGCACCACCACAGTTCTCTCTGTCCCAGGGTCTTGCCCCCGCAGGCGTGTTTCCCCACTGACCCCTGGGCAGCCCCCTATGTCTCTCTGCTCCACCATCACCAGTCCATACTGCTGCTGCTTCTCCTGCAGCTTTTCCTCGGGCTCTTGCTCTCTCTCACGGTCCTCTCGCTCTCTCGGGCTCTGCTCCCATCCCATCTGTCTCCAATCTCCTGATGGGGAACCCAATCGTGAAGACCCTCGTCTGATTGGGGATCAGACTCTCGGGGATGCCTGGCTGATGCTCCAGCTGCTCTCAGATCCTCTTGTAGCCCCATCTGGGCCAGTAATCTGCTCCTCAGAGCGGTGCTTCTCCTCCAACTGCACGATTAACTGTGCCTTGGTGAATTTCCCCATGTGTAACCCTCTCTTTGTGAACAGGATCACAATGTCCTTCTCAAGGAGATGGTGATAGGCCATCACTTCACCGTTCCCAAGTGGCTCTGGACTCACAGGCCTGTGCGCTCTTGACTCCCCCATGGTTTCCAGGAAGAACCCCTGGTGTGCCAGCCCTTCTCGTGATCACCACCTCTTTGCCAGGGTCGAGCTGCAGACTCCTCCGTCTCTGGGACGGCTCCTGCAATCCCCAGGGGAACCCTGCTACTGCAAAAATCCTTCTCTCTCCCAGGGTCGAGCGGCAAGCTCCTCCGCCCCTGAGACTGCTCGCTGCAGTCCTCAGGGGGACCCCGTTACTCCAACAGTCCTTCTCACTGGTCACACACTCCCAGAGGTTAACCGCACCCTGAAACCGTCCCACTCTGAGCCTTCAGCACGCCTGGTCCTCATTATCCCTCCTTTGTTTTACTGCTCCCCAGTCACTTACTGCAAGCAGCGCCATTCACGGGGTGCAGTACATCCCACCGCTGCCACCAGTTGTCACGGAGTCCCAGGGCGATGCTCTGGAACTGCTCCCCACCAAGCCAGGCAGGACTTTGGGGAGCCTCCTCTCCCTTGGAGAAGACTTGTTCAGGGCAAGAAGCTCACACGTCTTCACCTCCTGGGTCTCTCCTTGGAACATTCAGCATCCTCTGCCCCTCCGTGCGCTTCCCACAGCGAGTCCACCCCAGCGGGGTCCTGGAGAAGCCACCGGGTCCTGCACCCCCACTTTGCAGTCAGACGTGACTCTTAGCCAGCCAGTAAAACAAAGGTTTATTCAATGACAGGAACAGGGTCTAAAACAGCGCTTGTAGGTACAGCGAACCGGACCCCTCGGCTGGGTCCATTCTGGGGGGCAGTGAGCCAGACCCCCACGTCTGCCCTCAGCCAGCTCCAGACTAACAACCCCTCCCAGCCCCTCCTCTCTCCTCAGCCCCTTTCCCGGGCCAGGAGGTCACCTGATCCCTTTGTCTCCAACACCTTCAGCTGGCACCTTTGCAGGGGAGGGGCCCAGGCCATCAGTTGCTAGGAGACAGAGTGTCAGGCATTTAGGTGCACTGGCCCTTTGCTCTGCCAGATACTTAAGAACTGCCATGGGGACACTGAGGCACCAATACAGTATTCAGAGAAAACATTAAGAACTTTCCCAGTTCGTCACAGCTTGCAATTGCATGTGCCAGTTCCTTTAATGTTATAGAATGGAGATTATCCAGGCCCCCCAGTTTAGTCCCACTGAGATGTCTGAGTTTGACTTCCACCTCGGGTGTGGTAATTTCTACTTCCATATCCTCATTTCTATTAGCCACCCTGCCTCTACCCTGATCCCCGCATTACCAAAAAGTATTTGTTTGGGTGCTGGGACAGGCATAGATCATTTTTTATCTCCATCTCCATCCCACTTAGTGATCCCACTTCTTCTTTCCTTGTTTTCTTTTTATTGATGTGGCTAAAGAACCTTTTACTATTGGTTTTAATTTCCTTTGCAAAGTCCAATTCAGCTTGGCTTTTGGCAGTTCTCACTTTATCCCTACACTTTCTGACCTCCAAGAGGTAGCTTTCCATGCTGATCCTTCCCATCTTCCATTCCTTGTGGGCTTTTTGCTTTCTCTTAATCACCTATTTGAGATGCTTGCTCATTCAGGTTGGTCTGCAACCCTTCTCTATGAATTTTCCCGCTTTGCTTGGGATGCAGGCAAAGTTTCTGCAACTTTGACTTAAAGTAATTCCAAGCCTCCTCCACATTCAGATCCTTGAGTTCTTCAGTCAAGTCCACCTTCCTTACACTTTAAATTTTTTAATGTTTACCTTTTTGAAATCAAGGACCTTAGTTGCAGACCAATTTTTCTTTCTCCTTCCATTCAGTGTAAACTGAATTAGCTCATGATCCCTTGAATCAACGTTGTCCTCTACAACCAGTTCTTCTGTGAGGTCCTCACTACTCACCAACATTGAATCTAAAATGTTGGTTCAATGACTATTTGGTGAAGAAATATGTCAGCTACCACATCCAGCATTACCTGGTCACTATCATTATTAATAGCCCTTATCCTCCATTCTATAGCTGGGAAACTAAAGCCCCCCCATAATCACACAATTCCCCATAGTGTTTATTTCATTAAAAATATTAAAGAAATCTCAATTCATGTCCAAATAGGATCAAGCATTATTCCAGTGGAGCCTCCATTAGCTTTCTTCCCCAATATGATTTTGGCCCCAAAAGATTCTGGTTTTTTCCATTTAGTCATTTCTAATTTCTTTACAATTTACATCATTGTTAATCTACAATGCTACTCCACCACCTTTACTTTTATTTCTGTCTTTCCTGAACAGCACAAATTCTCTGATACTTGTACTGCTAAGTAATATATGTATTTTCCTGTAAAATTAACCACACTCAAATATTTCTGTAATGACTCCTTATCTTTTAGGTAAGCAGTATTATCAATGGTTTGTATTCATTGTGGATCAATCTGTAATCCCTGACTGATTGGTTTTTCTCCTAGAAATGTTAATTCTTGCACTCTCAATTTACATGTATTTTTGTTGTTTCAATCCTGCTTCTTTTGCTATGGATAATGCTTTAGTTAATCTTATATCATGCTCATCTAAAGTTCTTCCTCATATTATTAAATCATCTATCTAAACTTGTCTGCCATCTATATATATATATATATATGTATATAAATATATATGTGTATATTGCTCTATGAAATACCTCTGGAGCTGAACAGGTAATCTTTTAAAATAGTAATGTCTCACAGGTGTGTTAAACGTACATAGCAATTTACTTTCTTGCTCCAATGGTATTTGGCAAAATCCATTTGACGCATCTGAAGAAGAAAAGTATTTTGCACCTGACATTAGCCCAAATATTTCTTCCCTGGCAGGTATTTTAAAATATTCTTTTTTAACAAACTTATTTAAGTCTTTTGGATCTAAACATAAATGCAAGGATCCATCTTTCTTTTCTGCTATTACTAATGAATTGACCCGCTCAGTTGGCTCTTCCACTTTTTAAATTATATCTAAATTAACTAATCTTTCCAATTCCTTTTGTACCCTACTTCTTAAAGTGAATGGTATTTTTGTAGTTGCATGTATAATTGGTTTCTTTGTTTCATTCAACTCCATTTTATACATTGTATCCAAATTACCAATGCCAGGGAATAACTGTGTAAACTATTTGACTATTTCCAGTGTTTCAGGATCTTTACTAGTCTAAATTCTACCAATTAGATTTAGTGCTATACGTGTTTTTAAACCTAAAATAGAAATACCTTGTCCCTTAACTACTACAAACCTTATGTTTTCTAAATTATCTTCAGCTGTGACCTGCAATTCACAAATACTCATAACAGGATTTTTTTCACCACTATAAAATTGTAAATTAATATGCATTTGTTCTCTTATTATAGGTTTTACTTTTAGACATTTTATAATTTCTTCTTGTGCCACTGTAAATATTCCATTAATAGATAGTGGAACTGTCTAGTCCTCCTTCATGTTCAGAGTGACTCGGCCTCAAAATACCTAGAAACAAATTTTCTCCATCTGCAATGTCAACTCTGTATTCCTTATTCAGTATCTTCCTCAAGACCTCTGAATTTTGAACTAAATGTATATTTCTAAATTTTTCCAGACTTCTCTAATTTCCAACTTGTGAAATGATTCTGTTTCTTGCAGCTATGATAGGTTTGACCATATGCTGGACATTGTCTAGGTTGGTGCCTCCTTCCACATCTAGAGCATTCTTTCATATGCTCAGGGGCGGCTCCAGGCACCAGCGCTCCAAGCACATGCCTGGGGTGGCAAGCCGCGTGGGCGCTCTGCCGGTCGCTGCTAGAGCGGCAGGCAGGGTGCCTTTGGCGGCATGCCTGCGGAAGGTCCCTGGTCCCTTTAATACTTTCACTCTGTTCTTCTCCATAGACTTTGGGGGGGCAGTGTATTTTGTTTTTTTACTTCTCCTTGCTAAGTCTATATTCACATCGGCTTAGGTGTTTTTTCCTAAAATGTGCAATTGTTGTTGATTAAGTTCAGCAGTTTAGCAAATTCTCATTGCTTTTTCCAGATTTAGATCTGGCTTTTCTAACAGTCTTTTTCTTATACAGGTATATTTTATATCATCACAATTTGATCTCTTATCATTGACCTCGATAGAGTCTAGAAATTACATGGCTGACTTTTTATCTTTAGATCTGTTAAAAATAATTCAAGAGTCTTTTCATCCATTTGATGTTTTGAGTGAAACCAAAATCTTTCAAAAGTTTCATTTCTTTGTGATAAACTATATTCCTCAAAAAATTTAAGACAAATTCATAGTCAACGGGCCCTCTCGCATTAAACTCAAAGGAATTATATAATAAAATTGCTTCAGTACCTGCAATATTCAAAATAGAAGCAATCTTTTGTTCCCCTTCCTTAGCAGTAGCTCCCAATTCCCTCAAAAATAAATCAAATTCTTGTTTAATTCTTTCCCAATTTTCTGCAGCATTTTTCAACATTTTTAGAACTGTGGGAACTCTTACTTGAGCTGTCTTATTTCATTGAAGCTCATTTTTCATTCTGAGTAACTTTTACCTCAGTTTTTAATATTTTTTTAGCTTCTTCGAGTGCTTTTTATCACTTTCCCCAGTCCTGGCACCAGATGTTGTTTTTTAGTCAAGTAACCAATTTAATAATAATTTATTGCTAGTAACTTAACAACCATCTTTATTCGATACACAGTGAACATATACACAGAGCATCTGAGTTTAGGTCAATCCACCAGTCTAATCTAAAACCAGCTGCCTCTTCCCACTGTCAGTTCCCACCCCTGGAGAGTCTATTCCTTCTCCGAAAGCCACAGTAATACCACAAGGACAGCTTGGAGAGGGCCGCACACTGGGACACAATGAAAATGTACAATTCTTCTATTTAACATATATCTGCCTTCTTTTAGCCCATATGATCTGCCCCTGTCTTTGTTCCTGGGCCATTTACTGGCATGTCTTTGGTGCCCATCCCCTTAGAATCTGACTGGTGGATTCAGTAGAAGACCCATGACAAAGCAGCCCAGCTTCTCCAAGTCTGGTCTGAGGGGTGGTAGGAGCCTGTCCTCTAGGCCGTGACCCTCTGCTCTGCTCTGAAGCTCTCTGCTGGCCTGGCATGCTCCAGCAGCTGCTGCAGCTATTGAAACACACATTTCTGTGGTCCCCTCACCATGGTGTGTAGGCACCAGCTGGTGTGTGTGTGTGGGTGTGTCTGTCTGAGGAACGGCCCTTTTCCACTAAGCTGGCAATATTCACACAAGTGGGGGTGTCGATTGTTTCCCATTCACCCCCTTCCTCAGCGCCCCCCAAAAGTGCCAGTGGGGGGGACACTGCATAGCACAGGCTCACTTTCCATTTCTCAAGACACCACCCTCCTCCCACAGGAGATAGGTGCAGTGGCAGGTGGCCGGCGTCCTGAAGGGAGTACAGAACAACACCGCGTTTTCCTTTTCATTGTTCCTGCTTTCAGCGCGTGTCTGGTTACTAATGCACACGCTGGTACCATTGGAAGATGGATCTCACTGATCTGAGCAGCTCTTCATGCCCCCATTGTGGGAGGGGGCAGGCTGTGGGACTGGGTCTCTCTGTGAGAGCCCGTCAGGGGCCCAGTGTGGGACTGGGTCTCTCCGTGAGCTCCCATCAGGGGCTCGCTGTGGGACTGGATCAATCCGTGAGCACCTGTCAGGGGCCTGCTGTGGGACTGGGTCTCTCTGTGAGCGCTCGTCAGGGGCCCAATATGGGACTGGGTCTCTCCGTGAGCTCCCGTCAGGGGCTTGCTGTGGGACTGGATCAATCCATGAGCACCTGTCAGGGGCCTGCTGTGGGACTGGGTCTCTCCGTAAGCGCCTGTCAGGGGCCCACTGTGAGACTGGGCCTCCCTGTGACAGCCCATCAGGGGCCCAGTGTGGGACTGGGTCTCTCCATGAGTGCCCGTCAGGGGCCCAGTGGGGAACTGGGCCCCTCTGTGAGCACCCATCAGGGGCCGGCTGTGGGACTGAGCCTCCCTGTGAGCACCCGTCAGGGGCCCACTGTGGGACTGGGCCTCTCCATAAGCGTCTATCAGGGGGCCACTGTGGGACTGGGCATCTCTGTGAGCACCCGTCAGGGGCCCACTGTGGGTGTTTATTTAAAATCCCTCCTGCCTCCCTGGTCCTGGGACCCGTAAGGCCTGAGTCTGTGGTTGTTTCTCTGCCATGGGCCAGGATGGGCTTCTTGCTATCAGAGGAAGTAGCTTTTGTCCCTCTAAAACTTTCTCTAAAACTTTCTGCCAAGTTCGTCTTGGGTGTAAAAAACTGACTGTGTGATGGGTGCAAAGCTTTCACACCTCTCTGGAATGAGGCAGAGTCACAGTGGGAGCAGAGGGCCCTGCAAGGAAGACTGAAGGATCAGCAGTTAGAAGATGGAAAAGGGCAAAGCTCCCAGGAGAAGCAATGCTATTTCTGAAGCTAAGTGGCTATTAACAAGCAATGGAGAGTAGCAGACTCAAATGGAAAACTACGGTGTGCACTGAGAAGAGCCCTGCCCCTTCAGACATGAGCCAGTCCCAGTGGAGGCTCTGGCTTTCATCTCCTCTGTCCCAAGGACCTGCTCTGGGAGCATCCAGCCTGCTGGAGAGACACATTCTCCATTCCCCAATGTCACAGCATTCATGTTCTCTTTGTTTCCAATTGGGGACAGACATAAGCTCCCAAGACAGTATGTCCATGTGCAGAAACAAAGGGGTGTCTGAAGCTGTTGTGATGACATGATAGGACCAGTTGCACTTGACACAATGTGAAGTAGTGCCTTGGGCTCATGAGAGCAGGTAGCAGACCCCAATTGCAGCCATTCTTCTGCTGCCCAGGCAGCCCTCCGGAGCTCTACTCTGCCAGTATAGTAACAATTAATTAGACAGTAAATGCTTCTTGCTTCCAAGCCCTGAGGCTGAGAAGTATGAGAGTGTCAGTGTCCTAATGGGACAACAGTCCCCTCCAAAAGGCTGCAAATGGCTTTATTGACACTGGGTAAAAATCTGCATTCAGTTCACACCAGTGTAATTCTTGACAATCTGGGCTTTTACCTGCATTTCCTCAACATACCAGCCTCCATGTACCCCACCCCAGCACCGATATCCAGGTCTGCTGAGCTCCTTAGCGCAGAGTCCTCTGCCTTCCCCACAACCCCCTCTCCCCTAGATAACAGCCTTCAGCGCCCCACTCCTCTGTGAAGCACTTGGCAGCTGCTCCTGGAATAGGATCATTTACTACTAATACTACGGCTATTTATGTGTTTTTCCTTTGTACAGGGTTTGTGCCTAACAGCCTTTACCAGCCAGGGTCCCAGGCCCTGTACAAACACAGAGCACACTGAAGTCTCTCCCCAAAGAGCTTGGAGCCCAAAATCACTCATAATACAACGTAACAAACTCTGGTAGCTATGAGGGGATGCAGGTGGCTTGGTCCAGCCCCCGTCACATCTGACATTCTCTGTACACTGAAGCTTTACTGGACAGAATCTCTCTCTCCCAATAACTAAGATCAGCTAGTTACAGCTCCTTACCTTAAAAGGGTCTTTGGATATTCTGAGTATTGATTTTGAAACTGCATTTTCACTTTGTATATTAAAGAAATAAAGAGACTCCTAATGGCTGGGAAAGTTCCCAATCTTTAAAACCATTTCAGTTTGAATCACACTCCATGGTGAATTTGAAAGAAAAAAAAATTCACATCTTTGTGCATTCTAGTGTCTCTCTGGGCCTTGGCAAGAAGGATTATGCAAGGGATCTTTCTTGGCAAACTAGGGTATTTATACTGCAGGAAACTCATTAAAACATATTTCCAATATCAAAGGGCCATTCTTAATCACTCTGGGGCAACCTGCTGCTTCAAACAGCTTCTCCAGCTATCGCACCAGCTCCCTTTGCTCCTGGGAGAGCAGCTTTTCCCCTCCCTTCTCCTGGGGCACTGTATCATTTGCATCCTGATTTAAAAAAACAATGTCAGACCTCAAAGTTCATTAACAGGCTATTTATTAGTGAAACAGTGCGGGGGCAGGGGTCTGGGTGTTGCTGTTACATTGCTGGCTGGAGCAGAACAGCTGTATGATTTGGGGATCAGACTCCTGCACTGTCCGTTCCAATTTTCAGTACAAACTGTTGGTGCTTGGATCTTTATATGCCTTTAACTAACTCTCCTCTTTGCCCATTTGGAATGATAAACGGGACTTAGATCTCACCAGCCGAGCAGAGATGAGTCCATGGTACTTGCCTCTGTGCCCCTGTTAGAAGCAATAGATTTGGGGCTCCCCAGGTGCAGAAGCCAGAGATAGTATCACCTGAATCTCACCCTGTGTGGAGACGAGATTGAATGTAACGTGACCCAGCACACAAACCAGCAGTCCTGTGACAAAATGTAAAGGGGCTCCAGCCCCTGAATTCCTGGCTATCACCTGGCTCATCCACAAGGAGCTAGACAAGGGAAGGGAAAGCTGGCTTGGAGGAAGGTGTGATAGGAGACAGCTGTGTCCAGAATGGCCTGCTGGCCTGGCTAGTCTGGGTTAACTTGTTTTGGTTTGGAGTTGGTGTTTTTGGAAATGAAGCCAGCCCTGGAGAAAGGGATGGGAAGTGATCAGTAGCTGGGAGATGTGTTTCCTAATCCTGCCTCAGAGTAAGGGAATGCACTATGTGACCCCTCAAAGTCCCTTCTCCCTGCCTGGCTAGTGAGTCTGTCCCCGAGCTCACAAGTGCACACATTAGAGCTTGGAGATGGGCTCCCAGCCAGAGCCCCAAACTGACGAGAGTGCATGTGCTTTTGTATCCGTGTACTATCCGCATTTCTAAAGCAACGTGTCCATGGCCTAAGCCATGGGGAAGGGAGGGCTTCAGGAAAAGTCCATAATTCCCCACTAGTCCCCGGGGTTGTCATAACCTAGTCCCAGATTTGGACCTTAGCGTCCAAAATATGGGGGTTAGCATGAAAACCTCCAAGCTTAGTTACCAGCTTGGACCTGGTAAAGCTGCCACCACCCAAAAAATTAGAGTGTTTTGGGGCACTCTGGTCCCCCCAAAAACCTTCCCTGGGGACCCCAAGACCCAAATTCCTTCAGTCTCACAACAAACGGGAATAAACCATCTCCCTTCCCCCTTCTCCCCTCCAGGTGTTCCCTCCCTGGGTTCCTGGAGAGATACACAGAAGCAAGCTCCGTGAATCTAAACAGAGAGACTCCACCCTCCCTATTTCCAGTCCTGGAAACACAAGTACTTCCCTCTTCACCCAGAGAGAATGCAAAGTCAGGCTAGTAAATCTAACACACAGAGATTTTCCCCCCTGACTCCTTCCTCCCACCAATTCCCTGGTGAGCTACAGACTCAATTCCCTGGAGTTCCCCACTAAAAGAAAACTCCAACTGGTCTTAAAAAGAAAGCTTTATGTAAAAAGAAAGAAAAATACATAAAAATGGTCTCTCTGTATTAAGGTGACAAATACAGGGTCAATTGCTTAAAAGAATATTGAATAAACAGCCTTATTCAAAAAGAATACAATTCAAAGCACTCCAGCAACTACACACATGTAAATACAAAAAAACAAACCTATCTTTGTACTTACAACTTGGAAACAGAAGATTAGAAAAGCAGGAGATAGAAATCCTCTCATAGCCGAGAGAGAGTACAGGCAGAACACAAAACGAAAAACTCAGACACAAACTTCCCTCCACCCAGATTTGAAAAAGTCTTGTTTCCTGATTGGTCCTCTGGTCAGGTGTTTCAGGTCACTCCTTTCCGGGAGAAAGAGACATTAACCCTTAGCTATCTGTTTATGACAGGGGTGCTCTCCAGACTTGACTATAAACCAGCCCTCCACCAACTGTAGGCAACAGGAATGCTGAAATGGATCTGTTTATTGGAAAGTGTCTTCTTTTCCAGTTTCACAATAACGGTGACATTCCAGTGAGCAGAAGGGCATCACCACTGCTCCTGCCTTTATTCCAGCTGGAGCTGGGCCCCTGCACACAGCGGCTGGCTCGGACACGGGGCTGCTCTGGCCAGCTGTCTCTCTCTTTGTTGCTGTGTTTGGCCTACAGACCCTCTCCCACTTGAGTGTGAGACTCGTTCCAGGGGAAGCACAACCTAATCCCAACCAGAATGTTTCTGAGCTTTGGGATGATTGAAATCTTGACCTAAGCCACATAGTTTCACTCCATTCCCCCTGCACGTGGCCAGGAAGAGAGCAGAGTTACAATGGCAAAGGGGGATTTTTTGAGGCAACTGTCACTTCCAGGAGAACCTGAATCCCACGTTCTGGAGCTGCTGTAGTTAGCATTAGGAGATTAAAAGAGAACACCCATCAAAGGAAAGTTTAACCCAAGAAGGTGAACGAAGCCTACAGACTGTGACATTAGATATCGCAGCTGCCTTTGGATTGCTTCATACCCAAAATGAAAGAGAACAACCTGCAATGCCAGTGCAATTGTAACAAAGCTGTGAACACTCGTGGAGCAGGATAGATGCTGCTAGCTTCCCCCGAGCAGGAGTCCTGTGGAATTTCACCTGCCATCACGCGGGGTGGGGGCCTCCTGAGCTTCAGTGAAATCATGTCAACCTCAGCAGGGCTTTTTGCTGTGTTTATGCATCAATAGACTGGCCCGGGTTAGGAATCAGACCACCAGAAATAGGAACAGCGAGTATTTAATAGACATGAATGTGAGAGTGCTGCAGCCTTCCTGAATCATGCCAGATTGGCAGCCTGGAAAACTGGCGCTCTTTCCTTCCTCCATTGTAATGCAGAATATTATTCAACCCCAAGAGAGCTGGCACGTAATGGCAGGGCTAGGAATGAGCTGAATTTGGAGGCACACATTGGGCATTGGATTCTGAACTAAGACCAAACTTGGTTGCAGTTGCCACACTCCCTGGAGGGCTGTATCTGTTCATGAACTCAGGTTTGCATTCAGTTTGGAACTTGTGACTTGGATCTGCAGCCACGAGTACGGACTGAAGTTTGCTTTAGCATCTGTTTCAGAACTTCCCAAACTATTTGGGCATCAAGGATTTTTTTAGTTTGTCATTGATTTACTTCTCCTGTAACTCTGATACTGAGATCTCAAAAAGACACCTCTCAAGTCTAATAACAGTGTCTGAACTATTTGTTGCTTCAAGAAATGCCTTCCTTACTCTAAGTGAGATTTAGGAAGAGGCTGTTGTTATTTATAGATTTTTATCCACCCAACAAGATGCTCATCGGGCCTCCCTCACTGTAGTACCTGAATGCCTGACTGGACTTTAAACAGAGTTGTAGATGTGGTAGAAGTGTCGCAGTGCCAACACTTTGGCCCTGAAGATAGATAGAGACGGAAATCACTATACGTCACCAACCACCAAACTGCAGCTACTTCTGGGGTGGGCCATTATTACACTTTGATTTTCATAGTTACTGACCACCAGACTAAAATGCAGACAATCATTAATTCAATCAGTTTGAGGGAATTAATTAGCATAGCAGTGATTATGCTGGCAATGACTAACTGTTCATATCTGCTTGGATGACGTGGCAAGATATTTCTTCTGGCTCCCTTTGGAGCTTAGGCCTAAATACCTAACTCAGGTGCCTGGTGTTGATCTCCTGTGGCTCCCACTGACTTCTGAGGGCAGCTGTGTCGCCGAGTCCCAGAACCAGCCTTGGTATTTAAAACGCTGAGACTGCTGCCGAGCACTCCAGGAGATAGGCTGAGGCGTGCAAGTCCACCTGCACCGCAGGCAGCATCATGCCAGTGTCTGAGCAAGTTATCTCTGTGCCCCTCCCGTCAGCCTCCGGCAGGTTCTGAACATGGTTTGCGTCTCCATTGCTACTGCACTGCACATTGAGTTACCGTGGCAGGGATAAGTGTGGGGGTTTGTCAGGGTCTGTGGTATCACTCCCAGGCACAATGATTTACTGTGGCAGGAGTAAGCATGGGCCAGGATGTACCAGGCCACGGATGTCCAGTAGTAACAGGCAGGTATTAATGCCATTGTGCATGGCACTGGTGACACTGCATCTGGAATCAGATGCACAGTTCTGTTCAGCCACATTCGAGGCAGGCGAATTCAGACTGGAGCAAGTGCAAAGAAGGACTGCTCGGAGCATCAGGGGAATGGAGGGCTGTTCTGATGAGAGGAGTCTCAAAGCGCTTGGCTTGCTCAGCCTAGTGAAATGAAGGCCATGCTCCTGTACCTCGTCCTGGAGCATGGCAGTGGGACGTACCCATCAGAGGGAGTCATGGCTGCATGGCAGGGGTGTGAGCCCACGCAGGCCCTGATGTGGAGCCTGTGTGCAGCGGGAGCCAGTGAGACAAGCTCTGGGCGGATGGCAGCTTGTGACACAGAGAAAGTGGGTTACTGATGGTTCAACCAGCTGGGGGTTTGTCAGGGTCTGTGGGATCACTCCGAGGCACAATGAGTTACCGTGGCAGGGGAAGCATGTGGCTCCTTCTGGCTGAGGACAGAAGGGCTGGGAGGCTGAGGATCATGCTGACAGTCAGAGGAGAGTGTGAGGTTATGGAGATGGCAAGGTCACCCTGGCACCTCCCTGCCCTAGCAGCCAGGTTTTGCCCAAGTTCATCAGCAGCCGGCTGTATTTCATCCAGGTGCTACTGGGTGATGGGGCTGTTTGAGATGCAGAGCTGGGTGTCATCCGCTTACTGCCGGCCATGAGTCAGTGGGGACCCATGATTGCCGCTGCTGGCTCGCTGCGAATGCTGACTAGGACAAGGGAGAGGACGGAGCCTGTGGCAGCCTGGATTTCTGTATGGGGTTCCCAGACTTGGGTTGAGTGAACGGGCTGAGTTCTGGGATGTAGGAGCGGGTGCCATGTGCTTGCAGCTGTTTCTCCCCTGAGGTGGTTGATCCTCCCCGTGAAATAGACTGTTAGTTACTCCTGGACAGGGGCAGGCCGGGTTTGTAAAGCAATTTGCTCTCTGCAGGATTCCGGAGGGACAGGACTTGGTGATTGCTTGCTTTTGCTGCGATCTTTCTTGGAATATGCATGGCTGGAATTCCTCATCTGTATCACTTAGCAAACTCACCGCTGAAAATCTCGCCAGTGCCTGGCAGTGCCAACACGTGACCAGGAGCCACACGTGTCCAGTGGTGACTTTCCCATTCACTCGGGTAGTCGGTGCAGGCAGCAGGTTTGATTTGTCTGTGTTGATTGTCTCAGTCAATCAGAGAGGTACAGGCAGCTATAAGGTTAATTGCAGATGATTGACTCCACCATATTGTGATGTTTGATTTCATTGGCTTTCAAATGCTTTCCACTTACTGATTTTCAATACTGTGCTTTTAGCAGTGCAGCCAAATGTCATTTAAAGAAAGGGTCAGCACGGCAGGAAATATTCACTGCAGACACAGGGATTCCCATCCATAGTGATCACGACAAACCCTGACACAGTGCCAATGCAGCCAGGAAATACACATGCTCTTGTGCCACTGCAGTGGTATTAGACACTGACCCTGGGTGAAATTCCCCCTGTGCACAGGGCCAGACCAAGGCTGAGGCTGCCCATTTAACTCCAAAATGTAGCTGACATGGGACTCAGTGGCGCACAGACTCCTCCAAGAGAAGGATTAGCTACTGTGTCCCAGCGAGTCCACAGCCTGCTCCTCCTGCTGAGCGACCAGCGGGGATGGTCCCGTTGCCATTGTTGGTGGTGATGTTACTGTTTGTGTCTGAAATTAAAACGTCTTGATAAAAATGAAACTGTGAAATTGCTGGATGCGAAGAGATGTTTAACCCTTCATTTTCCCCTTCCGGCTGCAGATTATCCCCTCTCCCAGGGGAGGCTCAGCAGCTCTGTGTCATAAACAGAATCATAAGGTTTTATTTGCATCAGCTGGAAGAGGCTGTGGATTTGGAGACTGCAGGAAAATTGCACTTGGGTGATTTCATAGGGAGCTTCCTCTGAAAAAATGTCAATAAGGCATTAACATCCTTCCTTGCCAAGGGCTGCCGTTCGCACATGCTCCCAGCCCGAGAAGGGTTCCAAGAGCACAGGCAATGGTCCCAGATAAAGGCAGCAGGGAAGTGAAATGATAATAACAATAAATACACCCTAGTGCTCCCACTGCACTCTCTGGGCCTGGGTCAAAGCCACTTGAGTCCAGGGAAAGATTTCCATTCACTTCAAAGGGCTCTGGATTGGGCCCTGCATCTTCAGTCTTGCATGAACAGTCACAAATTAGCTGCACCCTGCATTTGTTTATCCGTTTTATTAGATTCTAGTTACAAGTTTCCCCAGATGCCGTCAGCTTGCTGACCTCTCCCCCTGCAGTAGGATCCCCGCCTTTGCCTTTAACTGACTCTGCCCCATGTGGCAGGAGCCCCACCCTCCCCTCTCAATGACCACCCTGTCCTAGAGGACAGGACGCACAGCCCCACTCTCCCATTGTGGATTAACATGGTTCTGGGAGCTGGCTGGAGAGGAGATAGAGAATGAGAGAGCTGCCTCTGCAGGCCCAGACATCGAAGAGGACAGGTGACCTTCACCTCTTGCCCCTAGACAGCTGTGCCCAGCCCTGTTACAGAGGAGGCAAGGCTAAAATATTCAAGCAGCAGTTTGTTCCAGCATTGCTGCGCTGTATGTTCCTTGCCCATTTCCCAGCCAGTCCCCGGGCAGAGGAAGTTACCAAAACACATTCATTTCCTAACATAATCTTAGAATCAGAGGCAGGAAGCACCAGTTACATCATCTGTCCTTCTCCAGGGGACCATGGCAGAACTGTCTCTCCTGGGAGTTACTGGTGTTCTGGCCAGTCTAACTTTGAAAGTCCCAATCGATAAGCTTCCGGGAGGGGAGACGATTCCATATAGAATGGGTTGGCACATCCTGTGCCATCAGGGAGGAGCTGCATCTTCATTGAGAGACACTCTCCGGCTCTGTGATGGTGTCAGGACAGATGGACTAGACCTCCGGAAGTCTGGAATGGTACTTCTTGCACCTTAGTCAGGGGTACAAGAAAAGTTCGATCTCCAGGGTTCTTCATTGCCTTGTTGAGTGGAATATGGTGCTCATTATATCCCTAAGGCCAGGCTGTTAAAAGAATATAATACTGACATTTAAGCACTTGGAAGCAAGCATTTCTCATTGTAGATTGTTCTATGTGTTTCAATGTGGAGAGATAAAACATCACCAAGAATTTGCCTCTCCTCCTCCCTGCCTGCTTTACATTTATACACAAGGAATACGCACAGCACCAAGAGTAGCTTGTCTGAATGTTTCTGCAGGGAGATGAGTACAAAACACTGTGATGAACTAGGAATGTTCTTAATGTTTTCTCTGAATACTGTTTTGGTGCCTCAGTGTCCCCATGGCAGTTCTTAAGTATCTGGCAGAGCAAAGGGCCAGTGCACCTAAATGCCTGGCACTCTGTCTCCTAGCAACTGATGGCCTGGGCCCCTCCCCTGCAAAGGTGCCAGCTGAAGGTGTTGGAGACAAAGGGATCAGGTGACCTCCTGGCCCGGGAAAGGAGCTGAGCAGAGAGGAGGGGCTGGGAGGGGTGATTAGTCTGGAGCTGGCCGGGGTCGATGAGTGAAGTGCAGACGTGGGGTTCTGGCTCACTGCACCCCAGAATGGACCCGGCTGAGGGGTCCGGTTCGCTGTATCTACCAGCTCTGTGTTAGACCCTGTTCCTGTCATTGAATAAACCTCTGTGTTACTGGCTGGCTGAGTCACGTCTGACTGCAAAGTGGGGGTGCAGGACCTGGTGGCTTCCCCAGGACCCCGCTGGGGCGGGCTCGCTGTGGGAAGCACACGGAGGGGCAGAGGATGCTGAATGCTCCAAGGAGAGACCCAGGAGGTGAAGACGTGTGAGCTTCTTGCCCTGAACAAGTCTGCTCCAAGGGAGAGGAGGCTCCCCAAAGTCCTGCCTGGCTTGGTGGGGAGCAGTTCCAGAGCATCGCCCGGTGACTCCGTGACAACTGGTGGCAGCAGCAGGATGTACTGCACCCCGTGAATGGCGCTGCTTGCAGTAAGTGACTGGGGAGCAGTAAAACAAAGGAGGGATACCGAGGACCAGGTGTGCTGAAGGCTCAGAGAGGGATGGTTTCAGGGGGCAGTTAACCTCTGGGAGTGTGTGATCAGCGAGAAGGACTGTTGGAGTAACGGGGTCCCCCTGAGGACTGCAGGGAGCAGTCTCAGGGGCGGAGGAGCTTGCCGCTAGACCCTGGGTGAGAGAAGGATTTTGCAGTAGCAGGGTTCCTCTGAGGATTGCAGGAGCAGTCCCAGGGGCGGAGGAGTCTGCAGCTCGACCCTGGCAAAGAGGTGGTGATCACGAGGAGGGCTGGCACACCAGGGGTTCTTCCTGGAAACCATGGGGAAGCCAAGAGCACACAGGCCTGTGAGTCCAGAGCCACTTGGGAACGGTGAAGTGATGGCCTATCACCATCTCCTTAAGAAGGACATTGTGATCCTGTTCACAAAGAGAGGGTTACGCATGGGGAAATTCACCAAGGCACAGTTAATCGTGCAGTTGGAGGAGAAGCACCGCTCTGAGGAGCAGATTCCTGGCCCAGATGGGGCTGCAAGAGGATCTGAGAGCAGCTGGAGCATCAGCCAGGCATCCCTGGGAGTCTGGTCCCCAATCAGACGAGGGTCTTCACGATCGGGTTCCCTATCAGGGGATCGGAGACAGATGGGATGGAAGCAGAGCCCAAGAGAGCGAGAGGACCGTGAGAGAGAGCAAGAGCCCGAGGAAAAGCTGTAGGAGAAGCAGCAGCAGCATGGACTGGTGATGGTGGAGCGGAGAGATATAGAGGGCTGCCCAGGAGTCAGTGGGGAAACACGTCTGAGGGGCCGAGACCCTGGGACAGAGAGAACTGTGGTGGTGCAACCCCAGATGCTGAGGGGCTGTGGGACCTGGGTGAAGTTCCCTGGGGTGAAGCCCCTCGCCCTGCCTATGGCCCAGATCCCTGTGCAGACCCAGGAGGGGTCGGGCTGGCTGGTAGTTGGGGTTCTCCAGGATATCGGCTGGGAGGCCCTGTTGGGGGGTGACTGTCTTCCCATGGGACAGGATCCAGGCCCCGCTCCTGTAACGGCCGAGGGTTTGAATTCAAATCCAGGGAACCAATTGGCTAGGATGGAAATGGTCAGTGAAAATGCAAATGACCTGGCTGGCAGTGGGGAGGGGCTGCTGGGCTCAGGATACCTGCCTACCTATAACCAGCCCCCTGGGGCTGAGTGGGAGGGAGAGATGCTCCCTGCCCCCCTGCACACCGGAGAGGGGGCTCATGCTGGCTCTGATGCTGGGACCAGTGCAGAGAGCTCGCTGCCTGCCCCCACTGGGACAGCAAGGGCAGGGCTGAGCATGGGGGGAGCTGAGACCCCAGCTGAGTGGGGGGACACCCAGGCATGGCAGGTCGGCTGCCAAACAGGTTTGCCTGGTCCAGACGTGCTGCTGGGAAGTGATTACACAGCAGGGAGGGAGCTACCAGGGACAGGGCTCAGAGGGGCTGTGACCCCAGGCCCAGCCAGCGAGAGGGAGCAGGTCCCACTCCCTGCCCCAGCCGCTGAATCCCAGACCGAGCTGCAGAGGGATCCCTCCTTGGAGAAGCTGAGGGAACTTGCTGGCCACAGTGCTGCAAACCCCCTTGAGGAAGGCTGCAGGGACAGAGTCCTGCAGGAGAAGGGATTCCTGTACCGGGAATGGTCTCCCCAAGGGGAAGTAGAACTGGGGGGAATCGGGAGGCAGCTGGTGGTGCCCCAGGAATCCACAGGGTTCTTCCCTTTCGAGCTGCTGGATGGGAGGAGAGTGAGGGGACCCCTGGACCTGAAAAGGGAGGATTGGATGGAGAAGGGGGAAGACCCCCTGGGGGATCTCTTCCCTGAGGTGGGAGCCAATCTCCCCATCAGGTGTTCCCCATTCAGAGTCACTGGGAAAGCAGCCCAGAAACTGGAGAGAGAGGTCAAGGACCTGCTGGCTTTAGATGGGATCCAGCCGTTTTACAGCCCATGGGCCTCACCCGTGGGGCTGATCCCCAAGGGAGATAGGATGATCTGGTTTTATGGGGGCTATCAGAAGCTTAAAGCCATCACAGCGTCCGATGCCGACCCCATGCCTAGGCCTGGGGAGATTCTAGACAAGCTGAGCGGGATGGAGAACTTGGCCCTGGCAGACACTGATAACATGTGCACCTTTAGCCAGACCTGGGAGGAACAGGTGTCCCAGGTGAAGAGGGGGCTGGGCTGCCTCAAGGAGGTGGGACTGACGGTAAAAGCTGAAGAGTGTAAAGGGGGACAGCAGAGGTGTTTTATCTGGGCCACAAGGTGTGGAGCGGCGGCCCAAGCCCAAAGCTGGCCAAGGCCAAGTTGAGGGCTCTTAACCAAGGGAGCCCAAATCACAGACCAGAGGGCTGAGAAAAGACCCAATCCCAGCTTGAAACCCAGAGGTACGGGGGTGGCAAAGGGTGTGGGCTGCATAAACCTTCCCACATGCGGCCTGCAAGTGCCATCAAGCACACCCGACCTAAGGGAGGGCGTGAGACTGGACTGTCCTGGTGTAACTCACACCAAGGAATGGGAGAGATGCTGGGGCATCCATAGGAACGTTGGTGGGTTCGAACTTCCCCTGGTCACTGGCTGAAGTGACCTCGCTCAGTTCGGTCTCGAAGGGGGGAGAGATGTGATGAACTAGGAATGTTCTTAATGTTTTCTCTGAATACTGTGTTGGTGCCTCAGTGTCCCCATGGCAGTTCTTAAGTATCTGGCAGAGCAAAGGGCCAGTGCACCTAAATGCCTGACACTCTGTCTCCTAGCAACTGATGGCCTGGGCCCCTCCTCTGCAAAGGTGCCAACTAAAGGTGCTGGAGACAAGAGATCAGGTGACCTCCTGGCCCAGGAAAGGGGCTGAGCAGAGAGGAGGGGCTGGGGGGGTTAGTCTGGAGCTGGCTGGGGATGAGGAGTGAAGTGCAGATGTGAGGGATCTGGCTCACTGACCCCCAGAATGGACCCAGCCGAGGGGTCCGGTTCGCTGTATCTACAAGCTCTGTTTTAGACCCTGTTCCTGTCATCGAATAAACCTCTGTGTTACTGGCTGGCTGAGAGTCACGTCTGACTGCAAAGTGGGGGTGCAGGACCCGGTGGCTTCCCCAGGACCCCGCTGGGGTGGACTCGCTGTGGGAAGCGCACGGAGGGGCAGAGGATGCTGAATGCTCCAAGGAGAGACCCAGGAGGTGAAGCCGTGTGAGCTTCTTGCCCTGAACAAGTCTGCTCCAAGGGAGAGGAGGCTCCCCAAAGTCCTGACTGGCTTGGTGGGGAGCAGCTCCGGAGCATCGCCCGGTGACTCCGTGACAAACACATCAGCTCTGAGGGGGTGGGAGTGACAGAGACGCAGAGCAGCTGGAATACAGGTAAGGCGCTGGTTTCTCTTTTCATGGCTCCTGTCTCCTCCCAGCTCTTTTTCCCTTATTTTTCAGGAACTATTTTTGCCTTCACATGGTGGTCCTGTGCTGAATATTGATGAGATACAATGTACACAGGCCAAAGGAGGCCTGTTCTGGTAACACACACACACACACACACACTTTTATGCATGTTACAAAAAAACAAACCAACCTCACAGCTGGTTTGCCTGAGGTGTTTTGTAACCAGTCTTGGGTACCAGGACGGGAATGCCAGTCGTAGCTCCCTACTTCACATGCATGTTGCTACATATCACTCCAGTTTGTGAAGTGCTGGGTACCTCATGTTGGGAAGTACCTTAATTTTTGCGGAGTGCAGTGTTTATATCTATCAGATTTACAACCGCTACAACATCAATGAGAAACTACCTGCTGGTGTCTGCTTAATATTACACAGTCATTTTGGGAATTTGTCTTTCTTGGTTATGTTCAGTTACATGCCTGTAGCAGCTGGTGATGACATTCTGATCTTTGAAACAACATTCGAAGGACATACAAGAATGTTCTAGGAAGTTTGCAGACAAACCAGATTACATGAGGACAGGTGCATTCTTCTGAAATCTCACCCGAAATTGGTTGCACATATTTTCATACCAAGGGAGTCTGCACAAATCCATAAAGGTCAAAGCCATGAACCAAATGCCTTGAGTGAGCAATGCTGCAGATCTCCTGACACTTATAACTGGCCAGACAGATATGGACACAGTCCTTCTTGCTCTGGTTTCAACATGCATTTTCCCTCTCTAGTTACTCTAATTTAAGCACCTGTAAAATATATCAAGAAGTTTGTGTGGACAGAAGCACATTCTGAGCCATCTGAAGCCATCCAATCCAGTCCCAGTGAACACTCCACTATGTTGTATTGTCTCCTTGTACTCTTGGTCTGTATCCATCTGTTGTCTCTTTGGGACAGGGATCATCTTTTTGTTCTGTGTTTGCACAGTGCCTGGCACCATGGGGTCTTGGTCCATGATGGGGCTCCTAGGCACTGTGGTAATACAAATCCTATATAAAAAGAGTAATGATTTGCAGTTGACTTGAGGCTCTCTGGACGCCAGGTTATGCTGATCAGCATAATGAAGCAGCCCTTTCAAGTCAAAACCAATTGGACACTGGAGGCAGATGCTTTCTGGTGGGAGGAGATGTGTTGGTGGCAGTGTGTGGTTGTGAACACTTTTGTCTGTACGTGTATGATACCTCATTTGCTGTTCTAACTGCTCCTGTAATGGGGCGGATGACTGACCCCTGCGGCGCCTCCTGTCGATTGTCCTGGGAATTAGTTCTTCCACCCAGGCTGGTGTCCCGCTTCCCGCTGGGTCCCGAGTCCCTCTTGGACCCCGGTGCCCCTTTCAGACCGGGGTGCTGCCCCTTCAGTACCCCCCAGTCTCACGGGGTCTCCCCTCCCTGGGAAGCCCCCCCCCACATCCCCACCTTGCCTCAGTCATAGGCTACTGCCAGTCACCAGCTAGCCTGGGGCAGACTGCAGTGTACGCCACTCGTCACCAGCAAGGGGGGGTTGGGCTTGCTGCCCCTGTCTAGCCTTGGGCTGTCCCCTGCAACCCCACTATCTGTTTGGCCTTATACTAGGCCACAACCTGGGGGTTTCCAGGCAGGAGCTCTCCAGCTCCCTGGGCCTTCCCCTAGCCTCGATCCCCTCCTGGTACATTCTTTAGCTCCCCAGCAGCCAGGCCCGTCTTCCTCCACAGCCTTTATAGGGGCAGCTGGATTCTGACTGGGGCGTGGCCCCCATCTGAGGCTGCTTCCCCCAATCAGTCCAGCTTTCCCCCTGCCGCAGCCCTCTCCCAGGGCTGTTTTTAACCCTTTCAGGCCAGGAGTGGGTAACCACCCTGCTACAGCTCCCTATATACAGGTAAGCCCCTGCAGCCAACAGCAAGTGCTGAACATTCAGCAACAAGCACATTCTTTTGATGCAGCACACAGAACTGGGAAAAGTAACATGCATCTCAAGACATCTCAGAGCACTAAAACAACAACATCTCTCAACGTGTCAATTATATTGTCATCAGTAAGGAGAATGGGAAGATGCATCATTAATAGATCTTGTATTGGCTGCTCTCGGATAATGCATATGGGAAATGACACATCTTCCTTCAAGAGAACCCAGCACTGCTAGTAATTTAAATTATTCCCTCCTCTTGACTGCTCTGAATTTCACCGGGGGCAGACCTTTCACCTGGCTTCATTAGGAGCCTCTGAACTTCTAAAGTCTTCTCTAGTCTTGACTAATGTAAATAATGTTGTGTCATCTACACATTTTGCCATCAGCCTGTTCTCCCAGCTTTTCCTGATCATCCATGTGTATATTAAACAACAGCTGTTCCCACACAGAGACTTGTGGCACCCTCACTAATAACCTTTTGTCATGTTAAAAATGGATCAGTTGTTTCTACTGTTTGTTTTCTACTTCATCATTTCAGGCTAGAACTCTAAGAGCTGCATGCAATGACTAATACACACCCCTGCCTGTGGTATTTCCAAGATGTTGTGACATTGCCAGCAGCTCCTCTGTCTGAGCCACCCCAACAGAGAAAAATCCCAAAGTGTGACAGACAGCAGACGACCAAGGCAAAGCTGGATGCTGACTTACATCTCAAAGAAGGTGACCAACTACATGAATAGCAACCGGTATCTCCTGGCCAACCGCCAGCTTGATCCCAGACCATGGGCTATGGGCATAATCTCAGCACTGAGATTGATGGCTATTAAATCACTCAGAACACGTTGTTCTTCGAGAGACCTTTGCCCTGTCCCTTAGTGGCCATTTTTATGCTTGCGCTGTAGTCAAAGAGCACCTGTCTGCCATGTGACCACAGACAATGGTCTGCCTACTGGAATCTCAGCGAGGGACTTACCCTTGGTGAACAGTCTGGCCTCTGGAGAGATTAGCTGAAGAAGCTTGAGAGACTGGAATATCATGACGGCCCTTCATGGATTTTAAGGACAGAAGGGCCCGTTATGATCCTCTAGTCTGGCCTTCTGCGTAACACAGGCCAGAGAATGTCACCAAGTGGTTCCTGTGTCCAGCCCCGCTTCATGGCTGAGCTAGAGCAGACCTCTTGGAAAGATGGTTAATACTGACTTCAAGTGGTGGAGAATCCACGTTATCTCTTCCAGTGCTGCTAAGCGGGAGGGGGATCCATGCTGGGCAGGAGGGCAGTTTGGGAATGGAAAAGGTTGAGAACCACAGGTGGAGTGGAGTTGAAATGGTTTTGTCCATGTTTGTGATCTTTTCTTCTAAGTGTCTGTGAGGTGAATTTTGAAGAGCAGATAAAGTCCCACAGTGCAGCTGGTGCAGACACGCCCGTAATATGCTAACATATGTTATAAGTTATTCTGTGCAAGGAAGAGGGGTGACATGGTGTTTGCGAAAGGGTTAATGAATGGCGATAGGGCTCAATTTTTAAAATGTAGGTGCACATCTTGGCACACGTCAGTTACATATTTATGGGTCAGATGGGTACTTGGATGCACACATTGCTCATTAGGAGTCTAATTGGCTAGCTGCATGCACAAACACACAGTTCATGAATGCTCACCAGGTAGCTGTGCATATAACTTGGGCAGATGCACTCATATACATGCAATTGATTACACTTGCTTAAATCTGAACAGTATGTTTTGTCTTCAGGAGAGCTCTGATCCTGGGTCATCATGTGACCTGCAGTCACTGTTTGAGGAGGCCTTTCCTACTGGGAATCACACAGACAAGATGAGACCAAACCTGCTCATATGAGCATGTGCAAGCTGCAAGTTTCCCACATGCCTCTTTTTGTGATTAATATGTAATATTCAACATATGGTAGTAGAAAGGGGGAAACACCTGCACAGGCACTGGTGACCTCTGTTTCCACCCAGGGAGTCAGCAGTGGGGGTTTATGCACCATTTCTATGCTCACTGAGTGAGAGCTTTCCCTTCCTGAGCTGTTAATGGAAGTAACCAACCCTGACTATTTCTCTGCTGTGTCTAATTGGCACTTTCAACTGTAAGTAAAGTGATCTACTACTCAGTTTGATCTCAGTTCAGTTCTTTGATCTCACAGTTGTTCTCAGGTGGATATAGTGACAGCACAATTAATTAATTACTGGTTTATAATCATGCAGCCTTAGCCTTCTCTGGTGCACTCCTGGAATTTTATCCTTTTCACATTTCCAAGGGTGTTGTTAATACTATTACCAGTCAATAATAACTGCCAGGAATCCCGTCCCCATGCGTTTGACAGAGCAATCGCCCCATGAGCCCATGGCACAGCCTAGTGACTAGTCACAGCTTCCAGCCGGGGTTCCCAGTGCCAGATGTGCGGCTCTACTGGGACACCAGGTGCCAATGGGGGGCAGCAGAGACAGCTGTGGATCAGCGTTTCCCAGGGCTATTCTATTACGTATTTCTTAGATACCAACTCTACGCTCTGCGCTGTACCAGGCACACGGTAAAGCGCACAGTGAAAGATAGGCGCAGAGATGAGAGGATGCACTGGGAGAACACTTGGTGGAAAAGCCAAGAATAGCCAAGAATAGCCAGAACTAGGACTTTCCCAAGTGAGAAAAGTCAATGATAATGGAAGGGCCATTAAACATCCTGTGTGAGGGCCTGAGCTGATCTCTAGCTCCTGGAGAGCAGGACGAGACCCAGTGTGGGAGGAAGATTATCCGATATCTGCTGCCGTGGGGTCTACAGACCTTCCCCCAAACCATATGGCGCTGGCCACCCTATAAGGCACCCACGCTGGTTCTGACTCTACAGTTTAGTGTGTAGTTTGTCCTGGAGGCAAGAGGAATTTACTGCATGAAAAGTAAAGTCTTCAGACGAGATCCAGCCAATCACAGGACGGGTGAGCAAGGTGACAGGTGAGGGAGGAGATGGATCAGTCAGGGCCGATGAGAGGGGGGAGAAGCAGATACAAATTACCGGGGCTCGGTGGTCCGGAAGGGGGCCATGCACCCGGCTTCCCCGGCTTCAGCGGCCCTGTTTAGCTGGTCCGCCCTTGCTGGGGGGCCTGAAATTTTTTTTTCATCAGGGCCCGAACCCACTCTTGGCAGCCCTGGGGTCAGTACATGGGAAGAGACAGGCCATCATGTCAGAAAAGACGAGGAGCTATGGGAATTAACTGCCAGCAATGTGAACAGACCTGCAACCATGGAAGGAAAGAACTTCCTCATGTCCAGAGACGAAGAACTAGCACATGGTCTGTCTTTGGAGGGCTGATGAGGCAAAGCAAGGTGGAAAGAGAAGGACCCTGAGGCTTTCTTAGTCATACAAGCATGGGCTAACTCCCACTGAGGCTAGAGGGGAGAGTAATTGGGTTCATTGTGGGTGCAGTCCTGGCACAGGAGCTAAGAGGCCTTTCCCCAAGAGCATGTCCCCAGCTGGGACAGAACTGATCCCAGGCTTGTTTCTAAGCTGGTTTGAAGAATCTCTCCCAGTGTCCCATGACTCAGACAGACAGAGAGGAGATGCCCACGCCAAGCACTGCCTGCTCCCCTCAGCTCAATAAACAGAGCAAACCACCTAGGACAGGCAAGCAATGAAGGGTGCAACCCCAGGACCAGGGACTTAAAAAGGGCAGAGCTTTTGCAGGGCCCAGGGAAATGGCTTTTCAGACTGGACCCAGAATCCACTCAGGGCCAGTTCTGCTGCCTGAGCTCACGCTGTGCAGCGCGTACAGCCACTGGCTGCAGTGGAGTCAGAGTGGCTGTTTGCAGGAAAAGGTGCCACCACGTGTGCCCTCCTGCACAACACAGGCCATAGCACCCCTCCCCCCAGTCACTCCTAGAGCAGATCTGTTAGAAGAATTCTAACCTTGACTGAAAAATCATCAGTGATGGAGAATCTACCACAACCCTTGGGAAATTGTTCCAAGGATTAAACACACTGAAGTAAAAAATTAACCCCTTTTTTCCAGTCTGACTTTGTCCTTAGCTTCATCTTGTGGCTGTTGGCTCACACTATTCGTTTCTCTGCTGGAGCGACGAGCCTCTGATTAAATATGCAGTCAATGCCCATGGAGGTACTCGCAGACTGGAATCAAGTCACCCCTTAACTTTGCTTTGTGACGCTAAGTAGATGGAGCTCCTTGAGTCTGTCACTATGAGGCAGGTTTTCTAATCCGTTAATCATTCTCGTGGCTCTTCTCTGAGCCCTCTCCAATTTCTCTTGAATTGTGGGCACCCGAACTGGACACAGGATTCCAGCAGCAGTTGCGCCAGTGCCAGACACGGAGGTAAAATAACGTCTCTGCTCCTGCTTGAGATTCCCCTGTTCATGCCACCTAGGACTGCATGGGCCCTTTAGGCCACTGCATCACAGTGGGCGTTTTGAAGGGGCACCCAAGAATGTGGAGACTCAACAGAGCGAGTCACGATCCCTTGGAACCTGGCCAGAGAGAATGGCACTATCAGACTCTATATTCCAGCACATCACTGAGCTGTGACAGGCTTGTTCTGTGCAAGAGGCCGCAAGTGTCAATGGACAAAAGCTTCCTACCTAAATAGGTTGCCTCACTATGTACAAGAAAAATATTTTAGTATCGGTTTGAAGGGTATTTGCATTTTTATGGATAAATTCAAGAAAAAAGGTGCCACACAATCCCAATTTGCATCCCTTATTTCCATAGAAACTACAGGAGCCTTGATTGCTTTTATGTGCTTTTGATGAAAATTGAGTGGGTATCTTCATCCTACCATAAAGTGGGAAGAAAAATTGGCATTTGTAATAATTTCTAATGATTCAAAGACGTCTGCTGCAAAATAGCTTGTCTGCATTTTATTTACTAACTCTTGTGTTTAAAAAAAAACCCCACAGCCACCTTTATAGAAAACTTGTTGCAAGCCTCTGTGAACCCACTGCAGATTAACATCCGTTTGTGCTGACCAAGGGTCGTTTACCAGTACATGATTGATGCTTGTGAAATTGAGGTCACTCAGCCCCTAATCAAAGTGCAGACACTAGCAGAGGGCAATAAAGAATGTATATATCGTCATCTAGACACAGGCTTTTACATTGTGGTAGGAGCACAGTGAATTGCGTAGTGCTGCAGACAGCTTTACTGTCGGGTGCAGATACTAAAAGAATTAGGGAATTCAGTCCATCATCACAGCTCCCGGTGATTAATGTAAGAGTGTCAAAGCTAATTGTACGGATTCTGAATTCTAAGATGGCACCTGACACGGAAGCTGGGCCAGAGGGTGATTTATTAGGGTGGTTGCTGAAATTCCCACCACTGAACTTAGCTGCTACCGTAATTCTCAGTCGGATGCACCCGGGAGATTTGCAGCGGGAGGGTAGAGTCATGCTGAGCGCTTGCCCTGTGGCACATCACTCTGCTGCCACCATTGTAATGAGAGAGACAAGATGGGGGAGGTGATCTTTTACTGGACCAACTGCTGTCGGTGAGAGAGATGAGCTTTTGAACTACACACAGCTCTTCTCGCGATCTTCTCCTTGAACATCCCTGGACCAACGCAGCTACGACAACACTGCACACTGTTATAATGGGCAGGATTTGCTTTGCTAATCTCTTATGCGCAGGCCTCATTGTTAATAATTAGAGGCCCATGTTAGCATGTGAGAGTGTGTGCTGTGTGTGTACGAGCAGTACGCCGGTGCAATATGCTCAGCATGGCAGTCTGTTCAGCCTGCATCATGTACATCTGTGCAGTGTGCTCAGCATGGCAGTCTGTGCAGTGTGCACCATGTGTGTGTGAGCAGTGTGCCTGTACAGTGTGCTCAGCATGGCAGTCTGTTCAGCCTGCGTCATGTACATCTGTGCAGTGTGCTCAGCATGGCAGTCTGGGCACCGCATTTCAAGAAAGATGTGGAGAAATTGGAGAGGGTCCAGAGAAGAGCAACAAGAATGATTAAAGGTCTTGAGAACATGACCTGTGAAGGAAGGCTGAAGGAATTGGGTTTGTTTAGTTTGGAAAAGAGAAGACTGAGAGGGGACATGATAGCAGTTTTCAGGTATCTAAAAGGGTGTCATCAGGAGGAGGGAGAAAACTTGTTCACCTTAGCCTCCAATGATAGAACAAGAAGCAATGGGCTTAAACTGCAGCAAGGGAGATTTAGGTTGGACATTAGGAAAAAGTTCCTAACTGTCAGGGTAGTTAAACACTGGAATAGATTGCCTAGGGAAGTTGTGGAATCTCCATCTCTGGAGATATTTAAGAGTAGGTTAGATAAATGTCTATTAGGGATGGTCTAGACAGTATTTGGTCCTGCCATGAGGGCAGGGGACTGGACTCGATGACCTCTCGATGTCCCTTCCAGTCCTGGAGTCTATGAGTCTATGTGTGTGCGAGCAGTGTGCCTGTACAGTGTGCTCAGCATGGCCATCTGTTCAGCCTGCATCATGTACATCTGTGCAGTGTGCTCAGCATGGCAGTCTGTGCAATGTGCACCATGTGTGTGCGAGCAGTGTGCCTGTACAGTCTGCTCAGCATGGCAGTCTGTGCAGTTTGTGTGCCAGCAGTACGTCTGTGCAGTGTGCACTGTGTGTGTGCAAGCAGTGTGCCTGTGCAGTGTATTCTGCACAGTTGTCTGTGCAGGGTGCACTGTGTGTGTGGGTCAGCAGTACGTCTGTGCAGTGTGCCCTGTGTGTGTGAGCAGTGTGCCTGTGCAATGTGTTCAGCACAGTCATCTGTGCAGTGTGCACTGTGTGTGGGCGAGCAGTGTACCTGTGCAGTGTGTGTGCAAGCAGTGTGCCTGTGCAGTGTGTTCTGCATAGTTGTCTGTGCAGTGTGCACTCTGTGTGTGTGCAAGCAGTACGTCTGTGCAGTGTGCCCTGTGCGTGTGTGAGCAGTCTGCCTGTGCAGTGTGCTCAGCATGACAGTCTGTGCAGTGTGCACCATGTGCTAGTTTAGCCTTCTACAAGCCTGACCTGTTTAGTGCGAAATTTCAAACCTCCCAATTCCTGCCCCCTGGAAGGTCTGCTACTGGATGTGCCACTGATCTGCTGGATTAATTTGGATGGAATATATGGGCCTAAGGAGTCAAAGGCATTAATATGACCCTGTCCAGCATTAAACAAGGTTTGGGGTTTGGCACACAGAGACCGCAGCCTGCTTAGTGCCAGGGCAAACACTCCATTCAACAGCTCCTTAACCTTTTCTTAAATACAAAAAAGCAAGAAACAGTTAAAGCCTTTTCAAGGTAACGTGTTACATCGGATGTTATCACCATGATCCATGTTCCCTTCCCTTTAGCTGGAGAGAGGTTTTAGAAGAAGAAACCCCCCTTCTCTGGCAGTCTCTTAGATGGTACTAACGACTCTTTGGGAGGCAAAGCACAGTTATCTGAACTGCCCGCAGCTCTGGCTGCTGCTGTTAAATTCCAATTCCATTTCCTCAACGACAAAGCAAGCCAGACACACACAAGAGGGGGAAGGAAAGAGAAGATGCAGTGTCTGTCTCTGGTGCTGACTTTCACTTGCAACCTTCCTGCTGGAGAGACACAGACACAGCACAGGGTCTGATCAGCCACTCCAAGACCTGGCAAACTTGTACCAGAGTTGGGCTGTTTAGGGAATAGCTCTCAGTTGCTACTTTTTGGTCACAGGCTGGTTGCACTGTCAAAAACACACAGGCTTGCTAGTCTGTTATTAGACAGAGAGAGAAAGGAGAGAGAGCAGAAAGAGAAGAAATAATGCGGGGAGAGAAAAGGACACTGAGGCGTGTGTGTGTTTGTATGTGTGACAAAGATCCCAGGTGGTGTTTGGACTTTAGCTGGAGCCAGTGGAGGTGGTGATGTCATCTGGGTCCCTCTGTCTGGCCAGGTCTGGTCAAGACATCTCTCAGGATCAGGACGATGACAGCCAGAGTCCCAGGAGATGGGTGGGGGGTGGCAGCCATGAAACTTGCTCCAGTTGCCAATTTTTCTATCAAAGTTTCTTTTTAAGGATCCCAAAAAGAGAGTGGTGGGTGGAATAGCCTGTCATGTCATTATGTCTGCTGCCCTGAGCACCCCAGCCCCAGCTCTGCTGCCCCAGACACCCCAAGCAGCCCCAGCAGTGTTGATCCTACATGTCTCCTTGCCCAGTGGCCCCTGCGAGGGTACCAGGGCAGTGCTATGCTTCTCTCTGGTCGTTCTTGTGCCAAGTGGCCTGTCTGTGGTTTGCAATGATGCTCACAGATTCCTTGGCTGCTCCTTTCACAGACCCTCGAAGCCACTGACCGCACTCTCTGCGCCCCTAGCATCAGCTCTGTCAGGAACAGCCTCAGCTTGGCATGGTGCTGCACCAACCCAGATGGGCACAGGAGGCATCTGCCTCCGGAGACGGCTCCTGGAGCATCCTGCATGCAGACTCCGCAGGCCCCTTGGCAGGGACGCAGCTTACTCCCTGCTGGCCACTGGCTGGTGCCTGGCAGGGGTGTGGGCAAAGCCGGGGTCCTACTTCCCTGGCCCCTCTGGAGCATGCCAGGGAGAAAAGAGTGATAACCATTCTGCTCCTAGAGTGCAGGGGCTGCTGTTCTGCCTGGGCTTGACATGAATGCACAAGGGAAGGAGGCTTCCCACAGTGCCAGGCCCCACTGCACTGCACATGCACACACCCGCCCCACACAGGGTGAGACAGATGCTGGCCCAGAGAGGGAGCACTCCTTTCATCCCCGGCAGGCCCTGCACTCCTCCAAGGAGCAGTGAGCATCTCCAGAGCCTGCGCAGCTCGGAGAGGTGGGTGAGTCTGAATTCCTCTGTGCAGCTCTGAGCTACTGCCCAGAGGGGAGTCACTAAAGTGCCAGGTAACCCTGGCCCTCTAGCCCGCTCTTGATCTCTAATAAGCATCTTCCCTTGCCCATGAGAGCCAGTGAACACCCCAGAGCATGTGTTACAAGAGTCACACACCTCAGCCAGTCCCTACAATCCAGCCTGGGTCCCGCCACTCTGCCCAGCAGCTGCCATTCGCTTTGCTAACAGTGAACTCAGAACTCACGTCCCGCTGTGAAGCATCAAACTGACACAGTCTCGTTATTGTCACGAGAGGTAATTCGGCCTTTCCAGGGTAAAGACAATCTAGCAAGTCTCATTTACGATGCATCTGGACTCATTTTGCCCATTGTATCTGAATATTGATTGGACTTTAAAAACAACTTTTCATCTTTCCTGTGTGAATGCAAAACACACAGACCAGTAAACCTAAGCCCAGAGACTTCCTAATTCTGCAGTTAATTCGGGGCCCAGGGACAAGGAGGGCTGATTGCTGGGGCAGTGACAATGACTCTGAGCAGTGTGTGGAGGGGAGAGGACGCAGCGAGGCTGGAATTAGCTACATTCGGTTCAGTGGACCTAGGCTGTCCTGCAGGGACACTGCCTGGGATGGTTCTGACGTGAGATTTCATCCAAGTGGCGAGAGGCTCCTCTGCAGCTTCTCTCTCTCTAGTAGCAGATTAGGGCTTGCCGTGCCTGCGTGGCTTGGCCCACCACAGGGTGGTTATTTGGGATGGGGCTTCGCTGAATTATACACACTAGCCACTGAAGAGAACTTTGAAGTATGCCTCAGTTTGTTCTTGCTGCTAACAGGGCTACAGAGAATATTCCAATCCTGGCATGAATCACGGCAGCTCCGCCCAGTGAGTTCACAAGTAAACGGTAATCGCCCGGTTACAGCCATTGCGTGCTCTCTTCACCCGAGACCACCCAGCAAAGAGCGATCGCCACTGAGCAGGAAGAGCTGGGTAGCAAGGAGCCATCAAGATGAAACAACAACAAAACAGATCTGTCAACTGCTGTCTCCGTGTCAGAGCTATATCCTCCCCCGACTGGGAAAGATGGCACTACCATAACAGGGCAGGCAGGCAGGCAGGCAGGCATTATTCAAGGGAGAATGTTCCAGGCAATGGAGCCGATAAATGGCTGTGTGGGTGATTAAGGCTGGAATGAAGCGCAGGCCTCAGTGTCACAAACTGTATCCCTGTTACGCAACCAGACGGGAGAAAACCCAACCACCCATGGGAGCGGGCAGCAGGGCTGGTTCCTCCCCCTTGCTGCCACCACCTACCCTGGCGGGCCGTCCAGTGACGCCATACGGTGGCTGGGGCTCAGCTGTGTGAGCACAGGATGGGGGCACTGCAGGCAGATAGCTGTGTCCATCAGAGAACGGATTGCTGATGGAGAGTTGTGGCTGGCCACTCAGTGGGACCGGCTTTCCCGTGTCACAAGAGAGAGGAAACATCTTGATTTTTCATGGCTGAAACGTCCTCCATGGGCCAAAATCTCTGCACTCTGGTATGTGCAATGATTAGATGAGTCTTTGGTACCTGTTACTAGTGTTATTACCAGTAACACTCATGGGAGGTTTCCCCATCCCTGGAGCTCCCAATTCAGGGCACCAGTCCTGTGTCCCCTAGGGGTAAACTAGCACTGGGAAATAGAACACAGGGCTCCAAGACTATTTTATGGGAAGAGAAAATGACAGAGCCAAGCTGCGCTGTGACTCAGGAACATGAGCGCCAGCCTGAGGGCAGACTGTTACCAACAAGGGCACCAGCCCCAAACTGGCTGCGAGCTCGGTACATAGATTTCACCCACCAGTTAGTAAGTGTAAACCCCTCAGGCATTAAATGGCCTTAACATGGTGTCACAGACAGTCCCCTTGGCCACTCCAGCCTGTCACACCACCCAGGGGAGCCTGCCTGTGTGACAGCTGGTCCCTTACACTAAAAATCACAGCAATATTCAGGTTGCTGCCAGCCCCAAAGGACCAGTCACTTACCCCAGGTCACTTGCACTTTAGATCCTACCCTAGAGATAATGCCTGTAGCCAGTCCGGTAATAAACCATCTACAGATTTATTGTGCAGGAAAAGGAAATGAGAGTTATTGACAAGGTTAAAAAAGAAAACATAGATACGCACAAACGAGTTATAGTCTTAAGTTTTGGAAGGTAATAGACACTTCTATAATAAGCAAGATCTAAATGTCCTTTAGGGCTAACCCAGCCTAAGCAGCTGGGGATCCCTTGCTTATGCCTAGAAGCCTGGCCTTGCAGAGCCCAGGCAGCACATAGATATGGCTCTTTCCCCCATGTGCTCTGAGCTGCGAACTTAGCTGATGGGAGGAATCCACTTGCAAGACTCCTTTTTCTGGGGGTGGGGTGGAAGCAGAACTACAAAGTCTTTTGTTCTCTTTAACATTCGACAATAGTCTATCTGAGTCAATGGGCCTCCCTTGCTGGCCAGGATGTAACACCTTTGTCTGGAGACCAGCACTTTACACTAGCTGATGTCTCTCTCCGGTCTGGTGATTTACAGTCACAGAGGCTCACAATACGAATGCTTAAATATAACCTTACAGTGTGGGAAACAAATGCTACCAGTGAGGTTAATGCAGGAAGCAACTCACAGGCATTAAGTAAGGTCTAAGCACTAAACTCGTCCTTGTCTAATCCTAACACCTGCTTTAACAATACAAACACACATGAGCCGGCCTGATTCCAGCTGTGTAGCTGTCAGTGTCCAGCTGAGCCTTGGGGGCCTTGGCAGGAGCAGGCCCCTGGCTGCCAGCAGCACAGACCATGGTCCCTAATGCACTCCCAGTGGGCTATGCAAACACTGACAGTGTTAACCCACCATGCAAAGGAGGGTGAAGTGCTACAGGCACTGACATGTGGCCCCTCTGGGGAGCAGGCCGACTTTCCGACCGCCCTAGCAATCAGCCAGCTGTAAAAAGAAAATGTCCTCATGCAACAACAGTGACTCCATCCCTGAGCAAACGGATTGATTTAGACTGGTGGAACTGTCAGGCCAGCCCCACCCCCAAGAGTTAGTGGTGTTATTAACTAGAGGAAATTCTGGAGCACAAGTATTAGACTTGTACTATATAGAATTTGTAAGTGTAAATTCATTAATTTACAGTTCTACTTTTTATTAAATTAATTTGCATTTTAATGAAAACAATAAGTAGATCCAGTTCCCTTCCTGGTGAGGCAATAACACGCAGCCCATGTGTGGCTGGATGTGGCTGGGCAGGGAGTGATCCAGCGCTGGTCTCCAGGAGCTCCGGAGTCTGTGTCCCGAGGTAGGGGCTATGTGTAGTGTGAGACGGGGACTGCTGTGCTTTCTGAGCGCAGTGAGAGAGCACGCGCTGGGGGACCCCACCAGCTCGCTTCTGGTCTCATGTCTGTGCTGTCTCCTCAGTCCGCAGCGTGGGAACAAGGTGTGTGCAGGGACGTCACACAGCAGGGTGATCAGGCCACCCTAAAGCATCAACAACTGAGGATGTTCCCCAGGGGGCCAGGCTTGGGAGCCTAGGAGAAAGCATGAGAGAGCAGGAACCATGGCCAGCCCACGGACAATGGCTTCCAGCTGCAGCAGATGCACTACACACAAGGGCAGCTCTAGGTATTTTGCGGCCCCAAGCACGGCAGGCAGGCTGCCTTCGGTGGCTCGCCTGTGGGAGGTCCCTGGTCCCGCGGATTTGGCAGCACGCCTGCGGGAGGTCCACCGAAGCCACGGGACCAGCAGTCCCTCCACAGGCATGCTGCCGAAGGCAACCTGCCTGCTGCCCTCGCAGCGACTGGCAGAGCACCCCCCATGGCTTGCAGCCCCAAGCACGAGCTTGGCGTGCTGGTGCCTGGAGCCACCCCTGGCCACGCACCTTTGGCCTAGGCACCAGCGAGTACGAAACATTCAACATTATGCAGCAAAGCCCCGCCCACTGGTGCACAGCCAGGCACGGAGGCCCCTTGCTCTGCTTCTGCACTCATGGACTCTGTCCATGCCCTGCTGCTCCATTGTGGGTCTGCTGCCCCAAGCAGCACCCAGAAGGGTATTTGCACATGAGCGTCTTAGAGAACACTGGTTGTTCAAATAGGGAGTGGCTGGACCTGCAAAGGCCCTGCCCCCTCCAGCGTTGGCGATGCCGTGGTTTCCTGGCATCGGAGGTGGAGTCACCTCTGCATGGCATCTCAGTTAGTGCTGAGCTGGGGGCTGATTTATCATTCACACAATCCTGAGAACAACCCTGGTAATTAGAATGGGGCCTGTCACCTGCACAACACCGGAAAAGATACATGAGTGTGAGCAAAACCTGCCACAGTCCTGTTAGCCAGCTCCTATGCCAGCTGCCTCCTCTTGCGAACGGGCCATTCGAGTCACAGCCTTGTCTCTGACTGGCTATTTCCAGGCTGGCTTCTACCCTGAGTGCTCTGCTGGAGCTGCTCTCACCGCAGTCTCTAGCTGGCTGTCCACTGCTAGGCCCTGTCCTTACACCCTTCGTCTTCCCGCAGCTTTTGATACTAATGACCCTTGGCTCGCATTGCAGAATACGTCTCACTGCTCTTTCAGGCCTGCTCCGCCTTACAGGCCTCCCAGGGACAGCACGGGGCCTGGCACAGGTTTGGCCCAACAGTGTTACGGATCCAGGATGAGAGTCCCCATTGCTGCCTAGGTCACGTTTTGTAAACTACCAGGCACATGCCAGCACGTGCCTGATGATAGATGTCAGTATCTGATTACAATGTGCTGAACCGCTGTCTCTCTGCAACTCACACCTACCCCAGCACTTGGTTGCCCTTTACATCTAAACGGGCCCAGGTTCACAGCGGCAGCATTTCAAAGGGACAGATGGCAGATTCCAGCCATGGGACACTCTCAGCTCTCAGACTTCTCTGATCAGAGACCAGCCCGGTGAAGAAGGGGACATGGAAGTGCTCAGCATGGTGTGTTCCCGGAGAAGGAGCCAGTCACAGGGTCCCTTGCTAACAGCTGCTGCAGTTTGTCTGTCAATCAGGTCTGCCCAGTCAGGGTTTGGTCTGGAGAGTGATTGAAATAAAATGAAGAGAGAAGTCACCTGAGCTGCAGACCTGCTCAGCACTCCCGCGACTCTACGCAATGTCATCAGGGGTTCTCCAGTGTAACTGCACCAATCCTGTTAGAACCTCCCTCTTTTCCTTTGCGTTAGTTGTTGTCGGTCCCACAGAGACGGGATTGTATCAACACTGACTAACTATGCCACACCTCAGAGAGTGGGCACCTGAGAAACCTGTCCTGCTTTGCTACCCGGGGAATATGAATGTCCCATTCCCCAGAATCCCCCTCTCTGTGTCCACATAGTCACTGCCTGATGAGAAGAAACGCTACAGCACCAGCTTTGTGCTAGAAACTGTTTGTTTTCAATCATACTGATGGGTTGGGGACTTGGAAATTGATGCTGAGAGCATAATGATTGCTACTGCTGGGGGAAAATCAGTACTAACAAATATATTGTGAAGAAACAAGACTTTCCTGGCTCTTGTATAGTGAGGCTGGTACAGAGGAGTCCATCCAATGGCCTCACAGCCGGGAAATGCTACCACTCTGTATCGTTTGGTTCTGCCGTCCCAAAAGGGCCCAGGCACCCCTTCTAAACTGATCTTGTACCAAGATTTTCCCTTGGTTAATCAGTAATGCTGGGATATACCACACTGGGACTGATGAGTCCTGGGGCGGCTTTTCCCCCTGTGGCAGGATTAACTCCATGACAAAGTTTCAGAAGTATTTTCATGCAGGGTGGGTGACAGGCACCTTCGTCGCTTGCATTCTAAATGCTCTGCCAGGACTGCTCCTGCACTGATGCCTGTTAGCCAGTGGGCCCTTCACAAATGCCATCTTCACCTAATTGGGAACTGTAGCTCTTCAGGGAAATCTGCACTGTGACATTTTTTGACTGACAGGTATCGGTTCTGGAGCCAGGCAAAGCAGCATGTATAATGTAAGCAGTAGAGATCATTCTGAAGTCATACTTATGGAGCTACTTGCCTAGTACTTAGGGCAGGGGTAGTCAGCAGATGGACCGTGGGCCAAATCTGGACCACCAGACGCTTTCGAATGGACCTTGAAATCTTTTTACTTAATTATTATCATTATTATTATTATTTTCTCTGGAGTGTGTACCTTGACCATACCTTGACCAAGAAATTTAGACCGTGACAAAAAATAATTAACTACCCCTGACTTAGGGAATGAAAACGGTGGAATTTTTACCTGCAGGTATCTTGTTTCTTCAGATATGGTGAAAATCAGCCTAAATAACTTGGAGGTAGAATACTCCTCTAACCAGTAAGCAACAGATCTGGCACTTCCCTATGCTCTAGTGCCATAAGGACACCTCCCCCAAATGCCTTCTGCAGTGCAACAGAGTAATAATTTAACAACTTTATTCTTTAGAGATTTACTAATCTGACTGAAAAGGAGATGCTCCCCCCCAACAAACCATCCTTCCTTCCGTCTCTTGTATCATTAGATTTGCAGTTAATCTCGCCTGAAGCAATCCCATGATTTCTTTTTTCATTTTAGACAGGTTAATTAAACATGTCTTTTAAGCTACTTTTTCCCAGTTGCATCCAAATGTCTGCTAAGGGAGCTTAGACTCTAATACCCATGTATCTTGGGAGAAATTCAGTACTTGTAAGCCACAAATATGGATCTTATTCTAACCTATGCACCCACTAGATGACAGCTGCTTCTGAATTCCAAGAATATATAAATGTTGGCTCCTTACAACGTTAGCCAAGGAATATCAGGGCTTTTGTGCGTGTTTTTTGTAAAGAAAATTGAGAAATAAACATCCAGAGAAATGAGACATTTAAACATTCAAAGTAATTGATACCAGGAAAAAATATGATAGGATGAAATCTATTCCTGCAGTAAACCGTCCATTAGCTGGGCCATCAGCATAACCCTAATCTAAAGTTATGAGTCTCCATTACAGATATAATCCAATACAATTTTCTATATTCCATGAATCAAAAGCACCATATGTATTAAGAACGTAGTTTGTCTTTTTGTTCCTGCCTTCTCCTGGAACAGTATAGATCTGATTTCTTGTGTTATATTGCTCAGATGTCTGCTAAGGGCACCATGCCCTAGAAATTCACATTAAATAGCAGCGAGTGAGCACTAGAAATGAAAAAAGTGAAATACTATCTAGACAGCTGGAAGTAAAAATATGAAAAGTGTTGCACTTACAGGAGGAAAACAGCCTATTTTTATTACTTGAATAGACAGTTTGGTATAAAGAGAAATTCCTCACCCAAGATCACACACAGTGGAGCTGCAGCAGGCAGGCTGAGATGCTGAATCCGCTATGTGCCAGGGCACTGTGTAGCTCTTGACTTCAGTGGGCAGCAGTGGGATATCAATAGGGCCAGGGAAGTGCTGTAGCTGTAGCACACCGACGGGACACTGAGTTCAGTCTTGGTTTACCCTGTCCGGCCATATTGTCCCCTCCACCTAGATTTGCCCCTCCCCTTCTTTCTTCCACATAGACACTCACTTTGCTCTCCTGTCCTTCTATTCTCCCGTCCCCTTGCCTCATTTGCCATCACCTGGCTCCTTCAGACCCCTCTTGGTCCTGACCCCCACCCTCCTCCCGTGTTACCACCGCTGGCCCAGCGTAGCTCAGCACCCAAGCCCGTGCTGACATCCATCCCTGCTCAGCAAAGCTCCTGCTCAGGAGTGCTTTACTGGACCAGGGCCATTGTCAGCAACGCCACTTGTTCTGAGCTCCCCAGCTCTCTGCTGCCATCCCATTCCCTGGCCGTGGTTTTCTCTGCTCACTCCCTTGCCGGGTGCCTGCCTGAAATCCTCCAAAGACACAACTGCTCCACTGTGGCTACAGGGAACTTCCTCCATCCCTGTTCCACCAGGTCCCTCCCTGAGTGCACCTGCACTGCCAGAGCCTGGACCCTGGACCCTGAACCCTCTCCTTCCTCCTCTCGCTGAGCCTCGGGCATGGAGTAAATCATGCTTGAATCATGCTTGTTACTGTCAGACCTTGTAGCTTGTCCTGGCTCCTCTGAATCTCCAGGCAGGCATTAGCAGGTAGATTTGATCTGAAAAGCCCTCAGTGACTTGGGACAGGCCTTTCTGGGAAACCTGAGCATGTTGCTGCAGTTGTGAACAGCAAAGGGCTTGAACAAACAGCAGAGCAGGGCTGGGGCCAGGTGTTCCCCAAGGGGGCCCTCAGCGCTTCCCGTGCTCAGAAGCAGCCCCCGGGTACAGGTGTGCAGAGCACGCCTCAAGGCCATTGTCACAGCTGAGGCTGAGCTCCCCTGGGACACGCACCAGGCTCTGTGCTTGGACCCACACGCCAGGCCCCGGTGCTTTAAGCACCCCAGGTCTGAGTGGGCTCCAAGCGTTGCTGCTTTCTTTGTCCGCCAGGCTGATTCCTTGGGCAGACTCTGTTTGTCACCTCTTCTCAGAAGTGGGACCTCATGGTCCAGCTGCCAGCCCCCAGGCCAGGGCTGACCCCTGCTCCCGAATAGCTAGAGCTCACCCTCCCGGCCACTGTACCTTAGAGATTAGCCCTAGGGGACAGCTAAGACACAGCCTTTTCAGAGGGATTTCTGAACCCAAATACTCATATAGCACCATTGACAGGTGAGCTCAGCAAAGCAATACAGTGTCTGCAGACCATTCCCTGCCTCAGTTTCCTCACAACTCTCGAACGTTCTTGGGGGTTTGGGCAGAGCCCTCTGAGGACTCCAGGTTTCCCCTCCGGGACCTCGCTCCTCCAGCTCAGGCTTTTCCTCCAGATCATGGAGACTCCCTCTGACTCCTGCAGCCAGTCCCTTCTGCTTTGGCTGGTCCAGCAGCCGGACGGTTCCCTCTCACTCAGGGAGCAGCCCCCTGCGGTGTTTCTCTTCCTCTCAGCAGCTCAGTTTTTAACACCTGGGGGTGTTTGTTCCAGTTCTGGGAGGTTTCCACTTCTCCCCCCTTTCCTCTGCAGACAACCTGGAGTAACTGGATTCTTCCTGCTCAGGTGTCCTGCTTAGCATCCTCATTGTCCTGCCTGAGACAGTCATTAGACGTGAACCCGTCCATGGTTTGTTCTGCAGCTTTCCCCAGACAGGCCCTGGTCTGCCCTGCGACACACAGAGGGTGTGAGTTAGCGCCTTCGTCCTCCCAGGCAGAGTGCGTGGCTTGGACCCAGCCCGGACCCCAAGGGTTGTGGGGGCTTGCGTCTCAGCTGGTTCCTCCCGTGTACTTTGTGGGCGGGGCTTGTCATCTTGCTTTTGGATGGGCTGCTATGTAGCTGGGACAGTCATAGCAGTGCCTGGGGCAGTCTGGGCAGTCTGCTGTCAGCACTGCATGTGCTCAGGCCTCTGCTCCAGCGGAGCCCATCATCCTCCAGGACAATCCCAATTCCCTCCTCCTCGGCCTCCTCGGCCCTGCTCTCCGGACACCAGCTCGTGCAGACAGGCCCTGCCCCTTTCACACACAGGGCGGGGAACATGAACACATCAGCCCCTCTCATGGCCACTCGCTGCCCATTCATCAGCACATCCTGTTCGCGAATTGCCCTGGGAACTGCTGCCTCCTCTTCCTCAGCCTTCTCCCTCCTGCGTCACCCATCGCTCCCTCCGTCCATCTCGCACTGGCCTCTGTGCTGCCCCCCCCCCCCCAGATGGAGCCAGAAGCTGTCTTTGCTGCACCTCCTGCCATCTGGAGCAGCCTCCCTCTTTCTTCCAACCACATTGACTCTCCATCTGTTTTCAGATTTCAGCTGGAAAAAATCTCTCGCTTTCCCCAGCTTGTCCCATTGATTTATCTCTGCCTGAGTTCTTCTCCATTGGCTCCTGTCTTCAGGAACGGATGCTTTAATTTATTTATCATACAATACTTCTATGCCTTTCTCTCTGTCGTTTACACAGTGTTGTGTCTGCTGACCCAGAATATTTAACACTGTAGTGCATTTGAGGCTATTATTGCCAATGCTCAGTACGTTTGCAAGGCCCCATGGGTTCTGCTGGGATGAAAGACTCCAGCAAAAGGCAGAACGTTCGCATTGCTCCAGGAAGAAATGTCGCTGCTTGACACAAGCCAGACACTTCTTTTGCTGTTTGTGAAGTTTCACAGGGCTCAGGATTGTGCTTGTCCCAGAGCTTTCCCGGGAGATGAGTGCTGTTTGTGCTGTGAAATGGCAGGTCCTCTTCAGCGGGGACTTTGTCATGAAACCAGAAAGAAATCAGCTGTTTTCCTGAGCAAAGCAGAAGCCTTGATGAGCCCTTAGCATCTGCACACAGTTCGCCCTCACCAGCCTGTTGCAGACTTGCCAATAAATTCCAGGGAGAGGAACAAAAGGTGCTAAATTAAAGTATTGACACCAGTAATTTAGACTCCAAGTGGGGCTCTGCAATCAGACTAAATCAATGAATGCCCATGAGTGCTGAGTGAGCACCACGCCTGCTGCAGGGTGTGAAAGTGACAGACTGCTAGGCCAGGAGGTGGAGGCAGAGTGGCTGCTGTCAGACTCTGAGGAAGAGGGAGGGAGAGAGGAGAAAACATCAATTGAATTTTCAAGTTTCGTGTCCTTTGAGATGGAACCAGCTGGAGAAGGAGCAGTGACATCAGTGCGCCAGACAGGGATCAGCTGTTTAGCGGCTCATTAGTGGTACGGACACATTAGCTCTGACCACCACATCCCAGCTCTTGTGCCCTGGCCATTCAGAGGGATGGCAGTGGCACAGTCTTTGAATGCATTGCGTGGGAGAGAAGAAGGTTCATGCCTTCATCCTTTGTCAGTCCACTCATGCAGGAGACCCCAGCAATCCCTGATCCACTCATGCAGGTGACTCTGGCAATCCCTGGTCCACTCATGCAGGAAATCCCAGCAATCCCTAGTCCACTCATGCAGGAGACCCCAGCAATCCCTGGTCCACTCATGTAGGAGACCCCTGGCAATCCCTGGTCCACTCATGCAGGTGACTCTGGCAATCCCTGGTCCACTCATGCAAGAGACCCCAGCAATCCCTAGTCCACTCATGCAGGAGACCCCAGCAATCCCTGGTCCACTCATGTAGGAGACCCCTGGCAATCCCTGGTCCACTCATGCAGGTGACCCCAGCAATCCCTGGTCCACTCACGCAGAAGACCCCCGGAAATCCCTGGTCCACTCATGCAGGAGACTCCCGGCAATCCCTGCTTGTTTATGTAAGAGCAGAATAAAGGCCCTGCATCTGCTGTACTAAGGACGTCCAAAATTAATTTTCTGTAATATAGATTCAAGCATATAACTGTGTGGTCAAGGTTTAGTGAGTTAAAGTTGCATACCTGTCTGTGGTCTGGCTCCAGGCACGTTGCTTACAGCAGGGAGAGAAAGCAACAAGTAACTGTAGCTGTAACTGATCATCTTCTTACATGTACAATACAATCCTAATTAATAGGCAGGCTGAGCTGCAGCTACCATCTCTGTTATCAATTTGTGGCTGTGGTTGGATTGTCTGTCTCCCAGGACAGTAATATTCCTCCAGCTTATTGCAAACTGCTCATGGCATCACTCTATTACACAGACTTAATTCTTCCAAAATAGAGATTTAATACTCCACCTTATCAACATAAGTGAGGGTCAAAGCAATTCATATCCATGATCCCACAGAGCTCCCTGACAGTGGGCTTTATGGCAAATAGAACGCTGACTTGTGAACCTGGGGAGCCCTGGCCCTCTGCAGAGAACCTGCCCACTTTGTCAGACAGCAGAAGGAATCTCAGAGTTAAAGTATTCGAGATAGTCTGAAAGATCCCAAAGCCCTGTGAGTGTGACACCCATGGCAGAGCGAGGGATAGTGAATGTGGGCTTCTCTGCCCATCTCTGCCAGTGCACCTCAATTCTCTGACGTGGGGCAGCCCCATAATTCCAATCCTCCACATCTCCACACAGTTCAGCCTCTCTGCACTGCCGCATCCCCAGCCCTTCCAGCTGGATGACTTTCCATTTCCAGACAAGGATGAGACCAGAGAGGGTAGTTCCTCTTGTGATGGACAGCACACAAATCTCCAGGGACCTAGTCCCCAAGTACTTACTATTTTAAGCACTTTTTAATAAGCTGTTTGTAAATATAGCTGCATGCATGTTCAGACTGTTTCCTGGGAACTGTGCTTGCCTTACAGCTGCTGGGCAGAAATCCCGGGGAATGGCATATCAGATGGTTCTTTGTTCATTTGTGTCCTGAAATATACATTTGAAAAGACATCCATAACCGATGTGTGTGAGACACTGCATCCTGCTGTCTTCCCTGCAGGAAAGGCCAAGGCTCCAGGGAGAATGTTTATATTGCCAAGGCACGTTGTTTCTGCATTTGCTTTTATGTGCAAGCCAGAGCATAGGTTCTACCTGCAAATCACAAAGAAATATCTGAGCATGCAAGGGAAATGGGAGGTTTCAGTGCAGGGGGATTTATTTGCAGAAATTAAACATATGTTAGGAGAACTACCCTTTTGCTTCCCACAAAAACAACATAACAGCTATAATTCTCCTGGCATGAGCTGAGCTGACATGGATCTGTCTTCACCCTTAAACTGCTAGAAAGTACTAGGCTGCTAACAGTTTCACTGGCTGAATCTCGTGGCTAAGTGCCATGGCTTTCACTGAGGTCCAGGGGCAGAAGAACCTGCCGTAATGGAACAAAAGTGGCTGGTCCCTGTGACGGAGGCTGCAGGTTTTATCAACCGTGGCAGGGGACCCAGATGTGCTGCCATACCCATCTGGTGCCCTGAGCGGGAGGCTAAGCCAAGCCAGACAACAGCCCAGGGTGCGAGTCAGCCCTGGGAGGCACTGCCAGCTGGGAGCTCAGCAATTGCAGCCAAGTCTAGATCCACTCTCCTGAAAGCAGGGGGCAAGGCAGGGGCACTGCCGCCCGCCCGTGGGGGCAGGGAACGTGGGGGGAGCAGAGGAGGTGCCCAAGGATTGTGCTGTCCTGTTTGCTGCCTGGCAGGAACATGCAACTGAAGACATTTGCTGACTTGGTGTCAGTTTGTGATAAACCAGAGCCTCTGAGGGAAAACCCAGCCCCGCAGGAAGGCAGGTGTTCAAACTGCAACCTGTAGGGCCTGTTCTCACTGGGTGAAATGCCTCAGCCCCATCACAGCCATCCACGAGAAAAGGCCTTCAACAAAAACTCAGATCCCATGGCCAGGGGACCATACACAGCAGCCCGTGAACCAGGGTTCTGGGTCTCGTGCTGGTCCCCCACAAACTGACTATTAGGTGGCTGCCTGTGGCTGAGGCTAGTTTGAGCTGATGTATGGTTCAACCGGTGTTTCCCAAAGTTCAGAAAGTTCCAGCTCCCATGGGGAGCTGCTTGTGCCTAGCACTTGGAAATGGGCAGAATCTGGCCCCTTCCAGCAGGTGTGTGTCATGTCTCCTGTCTGGCAGATGCCGGAGCTGCTGTGCCTGGCTTAGTGGGTCTCTCACTAGGGATGAGCATGAAATAGTGCTTGGCCCAGCCCAGTGTGCAGGAGCAGGTGGGTATGGATCCCATCGGAGAACCTGGGTGTGAGGGGAGAAGACTCCCAGACACTGCACTTCCAACTGCTCCATTTAGTAGAGAGGCAAATCCTGGGCTTCTAATGAACTGACGTGGACAAAAGTTTATGTGGCGACTAGGTCTGGGGCAGTCCGTCTGCACTGAGTTATACCTCCCCTTCTCCCTGGCAAGAGCCCACAATGTACAGCAGGGCGCTGCAGACGCTGGCTCATTACAGGGCTTGCAACCAGACAGGAATCACTGATCTACTGCAGGTACAACATGGCATGAACCAGTTCTTCGACCCCTATGAAACCATAATGACTTATCCTGCCATGAAGAGTAACACCTGCTTATTATAGTAAATGTGCCAGGCTGTAGGAATATCTGGCATTAGGGTCATTATCACAATCAGACACATTAAAGCAGAATTCTTTGTTAGTGTCTGCAAAACTGCTACGATGTTCAGCACATTATCATTACAAAAATTACAGGCTGCAAAGAGGATTATTTCCTAGTTTGCAGAATTCCTGGAGTGCAACTTTTGATTGCAATGAATTAGTGAAGACCTGCTTGGCTCTGCCCACAGGTTGGTAAGTCCTAAAAGATGCCGTAATTAAGACAGAAAGGAGTAGCAATGAAGAGTGAGCACAGTCCCCTGGTTAGGGAAACTGAGTCAGCAGCAGGTTACTCCAGTAAGGGTTCATAAGTTACATCCCAAGCAGTCAATGTTTCCAAGAAGGGAATTAGGGACATAGGATGCCGCCTGGTGAACCGCAGTGATCTGGTGGGAAATGATTGATTGTTAATTGAACAGGAGGATCTGACAAATGGAACGAGCATCTGGGATTTGGGAAAGCACCGTTTCTCATGGTGTGCTCCCCTAATGTCACGTCACAGAGCCTCTGCTATAATGTGCTAGCAAATAACCACATGATACAGGTAGCAATTTATAACACTTGATAACTGTATTTTCCTGAGGGTACATCAGTCAGGAGCATACCCAGAGACAGGAGAGCGAGAGAGAGAGAGAGATATGCATTTTCCGCCCTACCACGTGAGCACACTCCCCCCCAAAGCAGACATACAAACCCAAAGCTGCACATGCTCCCCCTTTGCAGCACCCAGCCCAGCCATTCTCTCCGTTCACACCGTCCCTACTCTGCCAGGAGCTCCAGCGTGAGCCATTTCCCTCCATGGTAGGTGTTCTGGATTTCCCACTCCTTGCTTAGATTCATTTTCTTTTTTCTTATCTAAATCTCTGCAATTTTACCAGACGGGAGGCTGAAAAGTCTGTTGAGCTTTGGAGGCCCAAAATATGGCCCCTTTCCCCCTGCATCTGTTGCTAAGTCTGTGGTGTTGTTCAGAAGAGTTTTCTTGAGCAGCCAAAGATTTCTTATCCACAACAACCAAAAATCGACAGAAGAAGAATGCCCAGGGAGCCTCTAGTGCTGGCTTCAGGAGAGAGCCCGTTCCTGAGAAAAATGAGAGATGGGCTGGCTGCTTTTAAAAAAGTCCTTCCGAGCAGTAGAGAACTCAGAAACCTGCCATGTTGTGCATGTCAAATCCAAACTGTAAACTCCATTTACAATGGAAACCACGTCGAGCTGGGGCTGCGGCAGCCCCCCCCCGCCCCTCTAGTTCCAGCACCGCTGTCCACAGAGCTATGGCCAGTTGTGATTGGTTCCCATCTCCAGTGCGGCTGAGCCAGCCCCTCACTCATCACAGTTTGTGTAATTATGTAGCCTTCCCGGGGCCCAGCAGATTGTTCACCAGGGGAACCGCCTGGGCCAGAGGGAAACAGGAGGTTTGTAGCAGGAAGTGAGAGAGACCCAGGAGAGCTAATGCACAGGATCCCAGGCAGATGGGGCATGAAGGCTGGATGAGTGCCAGCTCAGTGGAGTCAGGACTCACAAGACCTTAGTGCAGTGGCTTAGGGTGTGATGGAGCCAGTCACTACATGCTCAGCCCTGCCTGTACAGTGCTCTGAGCACTGTAGTGACAATGCCGTGAGAATGCTGGGTGATGTTATGGTGCGCGCTGCCTACAGGGCGCAGGGCCAGTGGGGGCAGCGAATGGCGGGGTGCCTTCCTTGGCAGCAGCGAGCAGGGGAACCATTTCAGATGTTGGCAGGGTTTGCAACTTTAACTGTGATTCCAGGGGCTATGCCACAGACATAAGTAGATATGAAAAATATCCCCACCCCACGACTTCCCTGCATGCTGGCAGATTTAAACCTTGTGGTGCTGCCACCGTTTGGATGATGCACACGAACAATATTATATCACACTCTAACTCAGAGACTGTTTCATCGAACCCCACAACTTTTCATAGCAGCAGTTTTTGTATTCTTACTTTTCCAATGCACAAATGATTGACTGACATTCTAAAATGAGTAGAATTTCAACCAACCTCAGGTTTACATTAAGGAGGTCAAAATATAGTGTTCAAAATCTTGTAGCAACAAGATCAAAACTAGAAATGAAAGAAGACGGACCATATTCTGTTCTCATTCACACAACTCCAAGTTCAGAATATTGCTTGAAACCCTCCAGATTTCCAGCAGTGCTATGGAGAGCAGAATTTGCCCTTTGAGTTTGGGCACTGTGCTACAGGTAGCTATGGACTCTCTGGTAAAGTCTCTGGTAAAACCCCTCCCAAGGTAGTTCACAATACTGAAGAATTCATTTATCACAACTAACCATAGGTATTAAAATGTGCCTAGTGCCCAGAACTCGATGAGGTTTCTTTGAAAACAAACATTAGACCTTTGTGTAGGACCAATTGCAACTAATTAACTATGTCAGGGATCAGCGGGGTAGCTGTGTTAGTCTGGATCTGTAAAAGCAGCAACGACTCCTGTGGCACCTTATAGACTAACAGACGTATTGGAGCATGAGCTTTCATGATATGCATCTGATGAAGTGGGTATTCACCCATGAAAGCTCATGCTCCAATACCTCTGTTAGTCTATAAGGTGCCACAGGACTTTTTGCTGCTTTTAATTAACTATGGTGAAAGGTCCATCTGTATGGAGCTCATCCACCACAGAACCCTTTCACTGGGGGAGGACGACAGCAAGGGGCAGGTACCTAGATATAAAGTTGAACCAGGGGCTAGAGCCTTAAACTTGTACACCCCAAGTTAGCACCATCCCCTGCTTGTGGGTAGGCACCTGAAGAGACCTCTGGAGGCAGCTCTTGCTGATGCTGGAACATGAGCCAACCTACAAGCAGAGGAGCTCTGAAAAGAGCCCTCCCTGGATAATTCAGAACTACCCCACTGCCTTGCTGCTGGGCATCATTTACCTTTGCTAAGCGTTGTCCTCACCATTACTGAAGGCACTGTCATAGGCGGTCTAGCCCTAGTGCTACATCGCCTCCGGGGAAGCACTGGCGGCTAGTGGCTGCGTGGCACACAGCAAAATATATGGCAATGTGAAAGGTTAGAAAACTGCTCAGCAATGTGATGAACTCCCTGACAGATTCACTGGGCAGAGAGGCACCTGGGAGCATTAGATCAAACCCTTTTGGGGATGAAAGGGGGTTAAATTCACAGCCTGGAGGATGAAGAAGCTGCTGGATCCAGGGACCAGCAATCCTGCCCTCCCCCAACCGCAGGAAAGTTCCGTGAAGTACCAGCCTGGGGGAATGCAAGCCCAAGGCTTTGGCCAGGAAAGGCCCGGCATGGAGTGGGGCATGTGAGTGAGGCAGACGAGCCCCAGTCAAGGCCTGTTGACATCAAAGAAGTCGCCAGCTAATTGACAGCTCAATGGAGGGGTTATGTGACTCTTACACATACACACAGCACTGCACACCTGTCTTAAAGGGCCAACGCTCGTTTCCTGCATGCCCCGCCGTGAACACAAGGAGCGACCTGGAGCCTGGCTTTGGGGCCAGGGGCAGCTGGTACTGGCCAGCTTGATACTGGGCTCGACAGGGCCCTGCTCTGATCCCTACTGGTAATATATTTGTTTTCTGTGAATAGTCACTAGGACATGTGCAGGAACTTGGACCTGCTCACAGGTATCCTGCAATTTCTCAGGATGAAATACTGGGGGTGATTTATTTGTTCAGCTCATCTTTCTTTACAGTGGGTCCATGGCTGCCTGTTGGTACAGACCTCGCCCGTTCCTGCTAATGAATCTTCTGTTAATTTCAGCTGCATAACCTCCTCCACACCCTGAGGACCTTCAGGACTCCCTTGCTGGTGTCTATGAATGGACAGATCTGGTGTGTTCCCACAAAACTTGCATACACAGCACTGTTACATCACTGGGCCCCAAAGTGCAGTGGTTGCTTCTCTGCAGCTGCAAAGGCGCCATCGGACATGTGCATGGACCCTCTGCCTTGCCAACTCACCGGCCTTCCATGGGCCTCTTCACTTCCTGCAGCATGGATATTCATGCACTCTGCTGCCTGCCTGTCTGGGAGTGATCCGTGGATGCATCCTGCCATGGCTAACTGATAGGATTGTAATTGCAACTGGGGGCTCATCATTGCACAGGTACGTTTCCAACTGGGTCTCTCAGGGAGTGGTCTTGGCCCTACACTGTGTAATGTTTTTACCAATGAAAAGGAAGAAAATATAAATCCTTCCTGATAAAGTGTGCAGGCAACGCAAGGATGGCGGAAGTGGTAAATAATGAAGAGGAGAGGTCTGAGTTGGGGAATCTGTTGGTACAATTTATGAATTCTCTATATGGAGTTTTACCAAGCGGCAAAGTCCATTTTGAACATGCAGTCCCTTTGTCTCCTCTATTGTCCGTTTGCCTCCATGTCAGACTGAAATCCCAGCAACAGAGGTTGTTTAACTTAAGTACTTGACTATTTAAATGTAATTGCTTTAGACAATAGTTGAAGCTCAACAAATTTGGACTAAATAAGGAGCAAATGTTTCCCAGTGTTGATGATTAATCATTGGAACAATTTGCCAAGGGTGGTGCTTCCTCTATCACTTGAAATCTTTCAATCAGAATTGGAGGTTTTTGGAAGAGATGTGCTCTGGGTCAACCAGGATTTACCGCAGGGATGTCCTGTGGCCTGTGCTATGGGAGGCCAGACTAGAAGATGATCCGAATGATCCTTGTAGCATTATAATCCCTGACTACAGGCCTGCCTGTGTGGGTCCTGTGCATGCAGGGAGGAAGGACGATGGGTTTGTGATTAAAGTGAAGGACTGAAAGCCCAGGGGTGTGGAGTCTGTTTGCAGCTCTGACACAGACTCACTGCCTGACCTAATCTCTGTGCATCGGTGTCCTTTTCTGCACAAAGCTCACCTGGCAGGATCTTGGGAGGCTGAAATCATTCATGCTTCACGAGTGCCTGGAGATCTGTGGCAGGAGGATGCTGTAGAAGTGCAAAGTATCATTATAATGTTACTGTTTCTTGAGACACCAGTTGGGTATGCATGGCTCCATTACGCCTGCCTGGTGCACCTGGGCAGCATCTGTGTGTGCATTGCTGTTACCCTGCCCATGGGGATGAACCCAGTCTCCAAGATGTGTCAGGTCAGCCTTGTCTAAAGACTTTCATTTTATTTTGGTGCCCAAAATAATGTTATTAGTAGCAAAATTCTCGGGCTCCTGCAGCCCACTTAGGCATATTTACAGCACCTTGATGTCAGCAGCCAATGTAGAGGTCTCTGTTTATTTCTGGCTGGGAATGCAACCCTGGACACCCCTATCCACTGTACAGCTTACATGCTCCAGTGCCCTGTCAGCGTATGCATTCCCGCTGCCCCGTGCAGTGGATCACACAGTTGTCCCTTCCTTTCTTTCAGAGCTCTGAGGGATTCGTGTATTTGAAATATAACCAGCCCTGCAACTGCAACTGCTCCTTTTCTCCCTGACTCTGGGAGCGTCCAGCGCTGCCCTCACATCCAGCCCAGATGAGACACGACTGTTTATGTGGTGAGAATAAAAGAGTTGGAGGAATCTGTAGAATTTGCAGGGAAACTTTCTTTCCTTCTCAAGTAAATAAAATATCACACGCAGGTCCTGGCAGCAGCTTGCTTCTTTCTGCACAAATTGGAGCCACTGCAATCTCCTGCCAAGAAGCCTTCGCCTCCAGCCAAGCTTCCCGGCAGGCATCAAACCCCAGGGGTGAGGAGGGATCAGAGCACTGGGCTACCCGCACTGACAAGGAAGCAGCTAGCAGTGCAGGGGAAAGGAGGCACAAGCATACACATGTCATTTCTGTGCACAGGGGCTAGGTGGGCTGGTCTCTGCCTTTCCCTTTCGTTCCCCACCCTTGAGGTAGGGCTGGGAGGGTGGGTGTGAGGTCCCGTAGTGCGAGAAGTGGGGAAGAGATTGATGGTGGAGGTGGATTGGGATGCTTGAGTCTAAAGATTATCTGAGCATGTGGATGCTCATTCTGTTCTAGAAGCGTGGGTATGTGTGTGCATGCGCTCATGCACTCTGTGCACGTGTGTGTGTGTATGTGTGCTTGCATGTGCGCACACAAGCACTCTGTATGTATAGAAACACATGCAGCTGTGCCTGCGTACAGACACTTGCCTGCCTGCGTGTGCCAGGACTGCGGGGATTTGTAGGTGAGTATGCGGGAGGGGAGGGGGAATTGAAAGCAGAGTCCCCCTGCATTAGTTCCTCAATCGCACATTTTATTAACTCTTGGCCTCCTCCCAGAGCCATGTTGCTCTGCTCCACACAGTAGAGATTGGCCCAATTAATCGGATGGATAAAACCAGTTAATGCACCTTAGAGAAGCATAATTTAATTGGAAACAATTATGACATGCCACTCCTATGTAAAATGTCTAAGAATCGGCACTAATGGCCCTATTATGAACATAGCTTTTAATTGCCGTGTGGTTCTGTGTGCTAAGTGTCTTTCTGGGCATCCTTTTATTTCCCAGGAATTACAGGTAGGCTGCTGCTGACGCAGGCACATTGGAGATTCCCGTTTGGGAAAGCAGCCTTCTCAGAGGGAGTTGGACGTGCTGACCTCCCAAGGGACCTGGGGTGTAGCCCAGCTCAGCTGCTGCTTTGCCTGGGAGCTGTGCTCAGTCTCATTTCACTGTGTGGTGGTAGCGAGGCCATTTCCGTGGGAGCGAGCTGCCCAGCCCGCGTCGGCAGACTCAGGTTAGCAGGGCTCGTGCTAGGGCTCTGAAAATGGCTGTGTGAATGGTGCTGCCAAGATTTGGCTCGGGATTTGGCACCCACCCCCCTTCCTAAGCTTCAGAGCCTGAGCTCAAGCCCCCGCTGCCACTTCCAAGCTCTGCCTGCATGACTATTGCTGGACACGAGCCCCGCTAGCCCAAGTCTGCTGAGCCGGCTCAGTGGTATGGGCTGTGTAGACAGAGCTAAGGACCCCAGAGGTGCCGCTACCCCATGGTTTCCACTGAGCATCTTTCCCAGCAAGCACTGCAGTGTTTTGCTGGGCTGCGTATCTGAGCAGAAAGATCCTTCTGAATTTTTGTCCTCCATCCTAATGGGAACCCTCTCTGCAGGGAGAGGACCCGGGAAAGGAATCATTCTCCACTTTCGTAGGTGCCTTGGGTCTCCCTTCCTTTGCTGCACAGTGAGTGACCTAGCGTGATTTTGCCCCAGGTTTATATATGGAGCTTGAAGGCCTTTTGTTACTTCCACCTCACTGCCCAATGCACCCCACGGCCTGGACTCCACCTCAGCGCTAATCTCACCCAGGCCTTTCCCCCCTTGCCCGCTGTATCCTCACGTCCCAGCTTGCCTGGCCTCAGTGCACAGAAAGGTGCTGCCCGCATGGCTCACCCAGACAGACAATGTTTCATCCTCAGCCGTCTCCCCTGACTCCCCATTCAGTTCAGGGCCCAGCTCAAAACTGGCTTCCTTGCCTTGAACAGAGATTTGGCCCAGATGACCTCAGAGACCTTGCTTCTCTCTCAATCCCCTCTTCATGCTCATCAGTCATTAGCTTGGTCAGCTGGCCAGCTGGTCCTCCCCACCAATCGGCTGCCTCCTCCTCTCCAGCACCTGCCATATGGATCAGCTTTCCAGTTCCAGCTGATGAACATACCTCTCTTCCTCTGGAACCCCGGCTGTGTATTCACACTCGCTCTGGCCAGCATTCTGGGATACGCCGTACACAATTCATCTGCATCACACTCCATGTCTCCATCTGTATCGCATTTTCTTTTGCCCCTGCACAGGACATGGCTGAAGTGAGATTAAAGCCTAGGAAACCGGAGAGCCAGCAATTCTGTTTTCAGGACATGTTCCCCAGTCACTAGTGTGTAACTGCCCAGGCAGAGGATGGGCCACCATATCTGGGTGACTAGTGAGGAAGGGGGCCAACCTTCTACTCCCACTTAACTCACAAATAGAGCCAGTAAATGGGCAGCTCTCTATGGCCTTTGTATCCCCAACATCTGATTATGCTGCAAGCCCATAACCAGCTTCTCTACACGCAAAGGAAAAGGCTCTTTTGTCTAGGCTCTGTGAATACATTTTGGCTCTCGTGCGCAGGGTGGGGGTTGCCAGGTATCTCCTGCCATCAGCACAGATACATTCACGTGCACTCTCTTGGGAAGCAGCATTTTCAGTACAAATTGGTCCTGCCAGCTAGGGATGATAAAGCCTAATCAAAAAGAAAAATGGAATATGGAAATGGTGCTGAGCCAGGTTAACCCCTCACAGCTTGGACTGGCCAGGGTGTGCTGTGGCTGTCCAGGCAGCATCAGTGCGGCTGCAGCCAGAGAGTGGCTGGCAAATCAGTTCTGCTTGTCCAGCCTGTGGGATTGGGAGATTGCAAGTGGGGACCAGATTGCCGGCTGACCTGGAAGAGGGTCCATCTTTATGAATTTGCCAAGAGGCCAGCTAGATTTTAAAGCTGAAATCTAACAAACTAGGTTTGCCAGTGGATACGTGCTCTAGCCAATATAGAATGGAATCTAGTAGTGAGTCCAGGGACAGTTAGCTAACTAATACAAAGCTTGGTTCTTTTCAAGTCAACTTGTAATTTGAACAGTATTTCTCAGGACACTTGCTTGTCTTAACCAACCACCCATTTACTAATTCATCCAGAACCACATTAGTATGCACTGAACAGTATACAACCATCCCTCAAGTGTAGACACAACCAATATTCCATGTGTGTACTACACACAGTGTAGTCTTGCACAGATGCAGTCTTACCACAGGCAAGAGTTGAGGTTCGACAGTTCTACCAAGGAACAATGCAAATTACCAACATTTCTTATTACATTGGCTTGTGATCGTCAACACTGAATTATTTAGTACCTAACACATTTCTCTCACTTCCAAGGATGCCCTGGACTTTACAGCACTTTGACAAGTTTCGTTACTGCTGTTTGAATGGATTGGTTCAAAAGAGACAAGTTTAGAATGTCAAAAGCTACATCTTATTTTCAGTCTCTCTTGGGTCAATTTGCTTGGACTTATAAAGGAGTTAAAATCCAAAATATGGTTTCTTGATATCTCACTAGAGAGTGTAGATGTACCAAGGTAGCCTGCTGTTATTGATATTAAAGAATGGAAGAAGCAATGCAGTCTTTGCAATGCAGTCTCTCTACTTCCTATCAGTTTAACCCTGGAATGGGGGAAAGTCCTTTCCACACAGCTGGTCTGGGCATCGATCAAATTTAGGATTCTGCACCTTCCTGATGGGTTCAGTCAACTCTTTACTTGCACATGCTGACTTCCATTTTATATATCCTAATTTTAGGGATAGTTGGAAGGGGCCACCCTCTGATTTCTACTGGACACGTGCCAAGTGAATGCTCAGATTTCAGCTCTCTCTGGATATGTATACCTGCAGCTGGCCTGTGCCAGCTGAATCAGGCTCGTGGGGCTGTTTAATTGTGGTATAGCTGTTTGGGCTTGGGCTGCAGCCTGAGCTCTGGGACCCTCTCACCTTGCAGATCTTAGACCCCAAATGTCTATACTGGCACAGGCCAGCTGTGGGTTTTTAATTGCAATGTAGACACACTCTCTGTTTCTCTATCAATAGATGATGTTTTTATATAACAGGCTTCTTCAATCCTTTGCTTATCAGAGGCTTTGTATATTGGATTCATTTCAAGGATTACATTTCATTATTAGCCCCTACTATCAGTTGGGATCCCCCCTTATAAGCAAATGCTCTTGTTTATATCTTTCAACATTCCTTTTTCCATGTGTCAGACAGTGCCTATTATTTTTAGAATACAACGATTATTTACAAGGAAAACTGACAAAATCCTTAATAATCTCCTAATGTAAGGCCTAAATAATGTGAAATTCTTATGTACAGTCAAAGAATGTATGGAGTATGCCCTCCAACTTTAGAAGAAGACATATTATTGACATATAGAAGAAAGTAGATCTGACTCACTAGGCAAACCAAATCTGCCACTTCTAATTTGGGGTGAAAGACAGATTATCCATGGCATGTTTGATTTACCAGGAGAACAATGTACAGTTATAATCTGGGATGTAAACCTGTGACTTGGATTTCTTGGAGTAACAGGCGGTTTGCTCAATTTGGCTGTTAATTTTACAGCCAGTCATTTCTAGTTTACTGAACTTGCAGATTCCTCACCCATCTCCTGAGCCACTCACAGTGTGCAATGAACCATTTTGCACAGGAGAACAGAGTGTTGCCCTTGCTTGGTTACCTGGGGTTCTTTCTAGCTCAGCTGGGAGGGAGAAAGAGGTTTCATCCATATACAAATTATGAGAGATTCTTGCCTAGGAGATTGACAATAATCTCACAGAACCATTTTAGTTTCTATTCTTGGGGAGGGGAACTCTGGCCTTGGCTGATCTGTGGATCCTTAGACAATGTATCTCACATGAGGTGAACTATTTCTGGCTGTCTTTGCTTCCTCAGTGGATCCTATTTGGGGATAAACAGAGGTGGAGAGATTTTCTAATTGTTTAGGGCCAGAAGGGACCAGCAGTTATTAATCATTCAAAGCAGATTTGTTCCTTCCATTCCTTACAGCGCTCCTGGGGGCGGCTCGTGTTCTGCAAACAAAACGCTTCAGGGCAGCCATGGCTTCCAGTAATGCAAAACTGTAGGCTGCAGAATGGGAGCTGCCGGCTGAGCAGGCATGAGAACAGGATGGGTGGGAGGAGCCCTGACAGCTAGCTGGGAGGGAGAGAGACTGGGAGGGGGGGTTATGTAAATAAAGTTTGCTCCTACTTTGCTTACATGTTTAGCAGATACAGCAGTGTCAAAGTGATCAGCTTTGGCTGGGTTTGGGTACAAATCACCTTAGTACTAAATGCAGGGGCAGTGCAGTGTGGTTACCGATGTTGTAATTATTGTGGGAATACAGAAAAGCAGAACAGGGCTTAACCTGGCCCAGAGGAGGGGGTCACTATCAGCTGAAAGAGCCTCAGTAAGCCAAGTGCTCAAATCTCAGCACCCTAGGAAGGTAAAGAGGAGGTCAGAGCTCCCAGCTAGGATGCTGCACAGATTCAGTAAGGGTTTTCTTCAAGACTGGTTCCAGCTGTTCTTCCGCACTTCTTCAAGAGTAGAGCTAAGTAGGCTTCACGAGGAGCCTTTCTTGTTGTTTTACACTGCTGCAGCTGCTTGTGGTAGGACCGTGTTTCTGCCCAGAGCTGAAATCACTGAGAGCTGAAATCTCTTGTGGCAGGACTGTGTTTCTGCCCAGAGCTAAAATTACAAAGAGACTGTTGTGCAGAGGTCACAGCAGAGAGGCAGGGGGCAACAGAAGGTGACTGACAGTCAGCTGGTGAATGAGTGGCTGGAGAGGTGCAACAAGCAGCCAGCAGAGCAGCAGCAGAAAGGTGTGGCTAGAGCAGCGATCAGGTGGCTGGCAGGAGTGACCAGTGAGCAGGGGAGGTGAACTCTGCAGATGCACCTCTGAACTTTGGGTCTGCACTGACCAAGGACAGCAACTGTGAGTTGGGGTTCAGAGAAGGGTCAGGCTGGTTGCTGGATTTAAGAACCTGAGGGGAAAAGGACACTGCCCAACTTACTTAGGGGTGGGTGTTTTGCTCATGGTTTGTGTTTATGAACTCTGTTTGCGGTGGTTTCCCAAATTAATGCTGAGTTACTTCCATCCTTTTATTAAAAGTTTTTTTTCTACAGTCAGACTCTGTGCTTTCGAGTGGGGAAGTGTTGCTTCTCAGACGCACCCAGGGGCAGTGTGTAAATTTCCAAGGTGACTGGGTGGGGGCTCGAGCTGGTTCTGTGTTGTGTCGATCAAAAGGAACCCCTAGATATTTAACCCGGCCCTGGTTGCTGCTGGTTCCACTTGGTAGAAGGGTTACATGTACAATGGGGTAATCACATCAAATGCCTCAAGGAATTAATGCCTCACTTGGTGGGACATCAGGGAATTTCCACCTAGCTGCAGAACTGCACAAGTGCGTAGAGCATTGCATTGATTTTCACTTTCCCCTGAACACCAGGTGTTGCTGCTGTCAGAGGCAGGATGCTGGGCTGGATGACTGGTATAGTCCAAGTCAAGGTGTCAGAACCTAGGTTCTGCATAAGCTAAGACACTCTTGAAAGTGTTCAGAGGCCAGTGCAGAGCACAGCATAGATATGTGGGCAGACAGGTCCAGATGGACTCAGATGCTAAAGACATCCTGATACAGTGGCATGTAGCTGGAATGAAGTGGGAGCAGTCAGTCATTTCCAGTGATGGACAAAAGCTCAGCCCTGAGTCTAAAACCCTGTAGTTTCAGTTTTATAAATGTCTTGTTTTAAATAAATAAATCTTTCCTTCTGCTGAGACATTATTTCAGTGCCAAGCAAGGTACCTAATTAATATATCCATAGTGCACTTAAACATATCTGCAGAAACAAGAGACATTTCTATCATATTCATCCATTCTCCAAGCATCATGCTGAGGTGCAAAGGAAAATATTTTATCTTCCCCTGCAAGAACAGATTTGATTCTAGGCAGCAATTGTTTGGAAGATGTGACATTTTGCCAGAGGAGCACAGGGAACAGGGAATAAAAGAGTGAAAACTAACGTTCTGTTTTCATGTTTAAGATGTTTGTTGTTTACTATCAACAAGTGTCTGAAATCTGTAAGGTAAGGATTGAACTGGAGAGCTATTCCCCATGGTTCTGCTCACATCACATTCAGTTTGCAGAATCCCCATTTCCCCTCCTTCATCCAGCTCTGCTCTTCCCCACCCCGTCTTCCCCTGCCCTGCCTCCCCTCATCTCTTTCCTCTAGTGAGAATTCCTTGTTGCCCAGATTAGTGAAGCATTGGTCTGGGCGCAAGGCAGCACACTGAATTCAGCAGAGCACCCAGTGGTTCAGCCACATTACAGGAGATACAATCTGAGTTATCCAGTAGAGGTGTAACCACCGCCAGGATGGAAGAAAGTGCTCCCATGCACACCAGTCAGCACTGCTTAACTAGTATTGCCCACTCGCTGGCTGGCACTTGACTTTTGGGATTAGACAGGATTCCTGGACCGACAGTTCTGCCTGATGAAATACGGAGATGGAGCCTGCTGCATGTTCTGCTACCACAGCTGCCTGCTACTACACTGGACTCTGAGGCACACTGAGGCCAGGCAGCAGGACTTCCTCCATCATCGGCTGTTTCATTACAAAGAACTGCAAGGGACTCAGTGACATTTGGAGCCTTGCTTTAACGACCTGACCTCTAGGCTGGGTCTAAGAGCGAGTCCCTCTCAGACTTCAGTGTCTTGGATGGGTGTTCTTTGCAGCTGTCTTGTGTGGTTTTTAGTGAGAGCCTGTGGCACATTTTGTGCAAAACTCTTGTTATGAGCACAGAATGCCCTGCTGCAGAGTTGGCCAAGACGCCCTGCCCAGAGTGACTAGAGCTAGTATTTGTTATCTAATAGCTTCTTAAGCTGGCACAGCCTACCCTACATCAACTGCAGGGACTGGCTGTTCCTACAGCATACTGCTGAGGTCGGATCATTGGAGACCAAATTAACATCTGCAGCTAAAACACACCCCAAGGGCAGAGCATTAGCTAGGCTGGGCATATTTTCTTTTCCTTCTGATGCTGTGAGTCACTCCGGGACAAATTCATCAGGCATGTTGGAGTAGGGGAAGGGGAACTGCTCTGTGGTTCCCCAGATCTGAGCTGCCTTGCTCTGCCTGGCCGTGAAGTACAGAACACATGGCCATGGCTCACCTAGAGTTCTGAGCCCTTTTCCACACCCATTACTAACAGTTCACATTTTGAAATCGTTCCAGGGCTTACCAGAAGGCTGCAGACCCAGCCCATCACCCATTGACCAAAAAAGGTCCATGGAGATGAAGCTACCACTTTAAGCTAACATCAGATGCAACCCTCACTGTGTCCCCCATGTACTTCAGGGAGGGACATCTCCATCCAGGGTATAAGCACGTTGTAATTCATCTTCCTTGCCTGGGTTCAGTATCAACCATCCTTTCGTTTGCAATGGAGCTGAATTTGTGTTTAAAGCCAGCCTTCTTCCTTCCACATTGTCTGCTCCAGCGAGGTCATTAAGCTGGATTTGTGCCATGACAATCCTTCTTCTGGGGAGCACCTGTGATACCTCAAGTCTAGGATTCAGGCTTCTCTGGGGAATGAGCATTGGGTCGTTGCCTTCCTTATGCACATACCACCCTCTTAAACACACTGTGGAGACTTGCAGAGTCACGGAATAACCAGGGCCTCCTGCTGCACTGTGATTTCACCACACCACACCATATGTGATATATGAAGGTGGGGGGGCTCCCTTTTATGGACACCCAGCCAGCCAGTAGCTATACAATACTGCTAAGTAGCTGTTCTCTACTTGCTTTACCTGTAGAGGGTTAAAAGTCTCACTGCTATGCATAGATAAAAGGAAGTGAGTGGGGACCTGACCAAAAGAGCCAATGGGAAGGCTAGAACTTTTTAAAATTGAGAAAAAAACTTCCCTTCTGTCTGTCTGTCTGTTGTTCTCCCGGGGAGATGGGGACAGGGCAGCAGTCATGTTGGAACAAGCTTAGTCCAGGTATGAAAAATCATCAGTATCATACCTAGAAACTACTCATTGGAAACTCCAGATATGTAAGTACATCAGGAAATGTCTAGGAAGACATGATTAGGTTCATCTCTTTTATTTCTTTATGGCTTGTGGATTCCTTTGTGCTAACCTTTAAGTTGGACTTCAAGGAAGCTATTCTTGGTGCTTAAGCCTTGTAATTGCTCTTTTAAAATCTAGCAATCGTCTGAGTCCCCAGATGTATTTTCTTTCATTTAAAAAAAAATAAAATTTATCTTTTTTAAGAACAGAATTGGATTTTTGTGTCTTAAGAGGTTTGTGCACATGTTGTTTAGCTGCTGACAACAGCTGATTTCCTTCCTCACCCCAAATTTCTTTCTTTTCTTTCTCAGCTCTTACCAGGAGTGTGTGTGAAAGGACTTGAGGGTAACCCATAGGAAGGAAATACCAAATGTGCCTTCCTGGGCTCTCAAAGGGGTTCTGGACTTGGGTGGTGGCAGCATCTACCCATCCAAGGTCAGAGAAAAGCTGTAACCTTGGGAGTTTAACACAAGCCTGGAGTACCCAGTATTAATTTTTAGAATCCTTGCGGGCCCCACCTTCTGCACTCAAAGTACCAGAGTGGGGAATCAGCCTTGACACCATACATACACCAGCCATGATGATACAGCTTATCCGTTCTCCCTCCTTTTCCTGGCTCTTGAGAGAGAGGCTGGTATCTCCTCTCTCTCAATCTCATCCTTCCCTCTGCCTTCCCCACTATGCTGGTTGCTGGGCTGGGAGGAACTTTGCTCTTACTCAGTGCTCAGTTTCTTAGCAAAGAGGTTGCTGGGGCTGCGAGCTGCCAGGGCCCAGAGGTTGCTGGGGCTGCGAGCTGCCAGGGCCCAGAGGTGCCGTGTGAAGAACTGGGAATGTTCTTAATGTTTTCTCTGAATACTGTGTTGGTGCCTCAGTGTCCCCATGGCAGTTCTTAAGTATCTGGTAGAGCAAAGGGCCAGTGCCCCTAAATGCCTGACACTCTGTCTCCTAGCAACTGATGGCCTGGGCCCCTCCTCTGCAAAGGTGCCAGCTGAAGGTGTTGGAGACAAAGGGATCAGGTGACCTCCTGGCCTGAGAAAGGAGCTGAGCAGAGAGGAGGGGCTGGGAGTGGTGGTTAGTCTGGAGCTGGCTGGGGTCAAGGGTGGAGGGCAGACCTGGGGGTCTGGCTCACTGCCCCCAAAATGGACCCGGCCGAGGGGTCCGGTTCGTGGTACCTACAAGCTCTGTTTTAGACCCTGTTCCTGTCATCGAATAAACCTCTGTGTTACTGGCTGGCTGAGAGTCACGTCTGACTGCAAAGTGAGGGTGCAGAACCCGGTGGCTTCCCCAGGACCCCGCTGGGGTGGACTCGCTGTGGGAAGCGCACGGAGGGGCAGAGGATGCTGAATGCTCCAAGGAGAGACCCAGGAGGTGAAGCCGTGTGAGCTTCTTGCCCTGAACAAGTCTGCTCCAAGGGAGAGGAGGCTCCCCAAACTCTTTACTAGCTTGGTGGGGAGCAGTTCCAGAGCATCGCCCGGTGACTCCGTGACATGCCATGACTCAGCCCTGGCACAAATTAAGCACAACTCTGACTCCTTTTTCCCCACGAAGAGGCACTCCAGTGGCACCCTACTCCATTTGTACTAGGCTGTGTGCATTGCTGGAGCAGAGCAGATCGTAGTGCCAATCTGGTATGTGGAGCTTCGAGAGCCGCTGCAGCACGGACTGAGTACTATGCATTTAATTCCCTGGCTGCATTGAGTGGGGATTTCATTGCAGGGGTTGGGTTTAACCATAACAGCTTCCATATCTGAGCACGGGGCTCCTGGGCATGGTGCACAGAGATGGTACTGCCATGCACAGTGAGGACTTCCACTTTTCTCTCCTTGTGAGGTTTCTGTCTTGTGGTAGAACAAGGAAGAGTTAAATTCATTTGCTGGAACCAGAGTGCGAGATGGGATTGCATGTGCCTGCGGGCTCAGCGTGGGGGGCAGGTTTGTCAAGCCATGACCTGCATGTGATAGGTTTTACCTATTTATCCATCTGGCTCATTTCTTTCAAACAAAACATCTTCAGAAATGTGCGGGCAGCAGAACTGTGCCAAGCAAGTATTTCTGACCAACGGAGATCTCAGGGAGATTTCCACAGGGGTCAGGTAGTCATCAAAGAGCAACCGAGAAATGCAGATTGAAGAGCTAAATTGGGACATGGAAAGCCTCTGGAGGGTAAATGAGTGGAAGAGGTGCGTCCGTAAAACGTGATTAGCTCTATATGCAGCAAGGCAGAGAGACACTCCGAGGAGGCACATGATGTCAGAGTGGGCTACTTAAGAGCAGAGGCAGCAAGAAGAGTGGAGGACTAAAGAAGCTGATAGAGTAGAAGTGCACAGCATTTGGCCAGCTCTGGAGAGTGTTATAGGAGGTGGAAGAGGAGTGAATGTTAAGGAACAAATCAGGGAGTGAAGCGAAACAGGCGGTGATGGGGGATTGGAGGGAGACAGGGGCTAATGCAGCAGGGAGCGGGGAGCACTAAAGAGGGAGGTTGGCTGATGATGTCGGGGGGGAATGATGGGGTGTGAGGACAGGAGGGGAGCCTGAGAGCCATACACACTTAGGCTGCTGCTTTTGCCATGGGACCCTGGACCCCTTTCGCTTAAGACCCAGCACTTAAGCAGACCTCTGAGATGATAAAGAAAAACCCCTACCTGTCGTGCACTGAATGACATCAGAACTGCTCAAGTACATGTGTCTGGATGAGTTAGTCTCACTCTCTCAGTGTTTCTGTGTTGCCCTGTGTTGCCTGGTGGCTAAGAGCTGGTTGTTGTTGTTATAAGACTTTCCTATAGGCGTATCTATAAAACATGGTTAGTGCATAGGATGCCCACTAGCATTTCAATGAAATCAAGGCCCTGGCTGAGAAAGAGAGAGAGTGAGTGATTTTAAGGGACAATGTTTATTAGGGGTAGAAGATAAAGCATTTGCGTCACAGGCCATGATCCCTTGCACGAATATTGCTGCAATAGGGGACCCAGTGGACCTCTGCTGGCTTGACACAAGATACAGGATACTAGACACTAAATACAGGACAGATGGTCACCCAGAGTAAATCAGTAAATGTATGTAGCACAGCACAAGCACATTCCCTGTCCCAGGGAGATCCGAGCCTGCTTGCTACGGAGAGCACACAGAATGTATGAGGAAAAGGTGCCCATGTGGAGTTATCTGGGATGCACATTATGTACATGGCAATTCACAGTTCTGCTCCTGTTTGTCCCCATTAGAGCTCTCTATGCACAGAACCGAAATACCACAACACAACCCTTCTGAGAACAGAGCTGTGACAGGCACCAAGGCCCCTGCTCTGGCCTCACACACTCCTTTTTCCTTCCCAGTGCATCTGGTGTAAATGCAGAAGCCCAGCCGGCAGGCTGGAGCCCAGAGTAGCTGGTTCACCACAGCTCAGACCAGGCCAGCAGGGACTGACTCCTGCCTACACAGGCCAGAGAATTTCACTCACTTGTACTAAGGTCAGCCACTTGTGGCTAACTAAGGCCTGACTTCTAGAAAGGCAGCCAGCTAGCCTTGCTGTGACGACATCAAGCTGTGGAGAATCCACTCCTGCCCTTGGTCATTCGGGCCAATAGTTAATTGCCTCAATGCTAAACATGTGAGCTTTATTTCTTATTTGAATTTGTCCAGCTTTAATTTCCAGAGATTGTTTCCTGTTCTGCCTTTCTTGACTAGATTACAGAGGCTGTCAGCACTTGGTGTTTTCTCTGGCTTACAGCACTGTTGCTGCCGGGTGTCTGTATGCTAGGGGCAGAAGAGTTTGATGTTTAGCTGGAGGGGATAAAAGAAAGAGCCATGCTGGTAAAACCTGCAGGAAGTGTTTTCTTTGTGTGCCTTTTGAGTGTATAATTAGGAGCATTTTATCAATAACAGAGGAACACATGCAGTGAGGGGCAGCGGCTTTAGGGCAGCAGACAGAGCAGGACATGGTGGAGGAGGGGCACAAGGGCTCCCCTCGTGGGGTGTGGCTCTTTCTACTTGCACCTGTCTCACAGCTTGCCCGAGATTACCCAGCCCTTTGTGCCCAAAGGCTGGCGACCCTGGGTGCACTCTGCACCAGGCCCCCACCCCAAAAGGGCCCTCAGATGCTTCCACCCTGCATGTGTTGTCTCTGCTCATAGGGTCCCTCCCATTCCTTGTGGGGTGAGTGCCCTGTGCCCCTCATTCCTGCTCTGAGCTCTTTGCTGCTTTGCTGGTTGTCACTCTCTCCAGCTTGTTCATAAACAGAAACTATTAATGAGGAAGAACAGCTAAAAATACCTTTCCCCCAGTTTCCCCCTTCCCCTGCGCTTCAAGTCTCTGTGTCTTCACAAAGCATCCTCTTGCCTGCAGGATGGTCCTGGGCTGGAGGGCTGGCTGCTGGCTGGCTTTCCTGCCCACATGGTCCCAGTCCCCTGGCTGGACACTATCAGCAGTGGCAGGAGCTGTGCAGCACTGGCCCCCGCTCTGGCCCGGGCCCTCTGCGCAGTGAATCTTGTCACCCATTCTGCCGTAGGGCGTCAGATGTTCTGCTCCCCTGGCCAGCCCTGGACTCTCTCTCACCCCCTAGGCCGGCAGGGTCTGCATGGGCGCCCAGGAGCTGTGCAGATTGTGTCACATCTTTTACCTTCTCAGCCTTTCACTGCCCTCACCCCGAAGACTGAGTGCATCCGGGGCTTGTCCACTAGCCTAAGGTTAGCACACAGCCTAGCCACGTGGCTGGAATCGCCCTGCGTGCAGAAAGCAGGACCGACATGCGCGGGCAGAGGGGTGGTAAAAATCAGGCTGCGATGGGGGTGGGGCTGGACTGAGATGCACTGACGCAGCAAGGGGAGCCATGAGAAGGCTGCACAACACCCAATGCAGTGTGGATATCTCAGGCTAGTGCTGCTGTTCTCTCACTTTCATACACTGAAATTCATTCACCAATGAAAAGGGAAAAGAAAAGCTCTCTAATAGTAAAAAGGCATCGCTGACAGAACTGTGACACAGCTCTAGTCAGCCTGCTTAAAAAGCACTTCAGCATTTAGTTTATTCAGCCTTTATGGTCAATTCAATTCTCTTCAATAAAATCCCATTTTAACCAACGCTTTAAATTAAGCAAACTCGCCTTCCCCTGCAGGGCTGGAACCCAGTGCAGCCACAGCTTCTGTTTGTTTATGAAGGTTGGAGTTGTTCATGGGCCATGCAACCTGCCGTTATTCAGATTCCAGGCAGTAGCTCTGAGTTTACTTGTGGGATGAACTCAGCTGTCCTGCTGTGTTTGCTGTGCTGTTCAAACTCAGATCCATCTTCCCAAGGAAGGCAGTTTGCTTCTATGGTGTTGAAAGCTCTTTGTGTTATTGCCTAAGTACACTCAGATGTTCCACTTTAATTGATTTCAGTTGTTAAAACAGCATGCTAGGGAGTGAAACTATTAACATGATCTCCATGAGCAGCAGAACCCAAACCCACTCCCAAGCCAGAGACACTAAAGCTGAACACTGTTGTAATGGCCCAAGTCAGAAACACTGTGAGTTAGGAACAGACACTGAAAAGAAGCTTAGGCTGGATGGTGAAGGGAAACAGGAGGAGAAATACAAAATACCTGAGAGGACACCCAAACCCAGGACACTTGGAGACTGATAACTGCACTAAGTCCCAGGAGTGTGGGAAAGCAGCAAAGGAGTTGGAGAGAGGGAGCAGGAGGAATGTGGGGGCAATAAGTCTGTCTGGAGGCTTCGTTCTTTGTGCACTAGCATCATCATTGCAGCAGAGACAGCCCAAAGAGAGGGCTCTATACTGAAATGCAGCCGCAGGGGTGCTCTGCAGTAACGACACACAACACTGCAGCACCAGGATTGCGACTGGCTAGGTGATGCGGCGAGGGCCCATGCAGGGAGGTTTCTCAGACCATTGCTGTCGTGTGTTTCATATTGGGGAACAGGCACATTTCTGACTGTAAGCGCCTGGGGCAGGGACTGTCTTGTTCTATGTTTGTTTGGCACAAAGCACAGTGTGGTCCTGGGCCATGCCTAGTGCTCCTAGGGGCTGCACTAATCATAATAATAATCATCAGTATTCCAGAGGCTCCCAGGGCCAGGAGCCCATATGACTGTTTTCAGCTCCTGGCCTGTTTGGAGGCTAACCTTTCTGCTCAGACTCGGAGCTCCCTTCCCCAGGGTTTTGACAGAGTTAGGGGAGCTCAACCCTTGGCTAGCGTCCCAACAATTAATCTCTCCCTCTTTGTTTGGGATGCTGTAATGATCTCTATATCTGCTTGCACATGCCTTAGACAATCAGTGAAGTAAGACGAGCTGGAGAGTAATTGGAGCTGAGCGCCATGAACACCTGCCTGCGTCACTCTCGGAATGCAGGAGCAGTGGGAGAGGAAGAGAGAGAAGTTTGATTAGGGAATATAAATGGGATTTTTCATAGCAGGGCCTGTCCTAGCACAAAGGCAGAGCAGTGACGTGCCTGCAATGAATATTCACATGGCCACCTGCAGACACTCTGGCCACAGGGGATGCACTAGTCTTGCACACTGCTAGCCTCCAGCCCCCAGGCTGCACCTGTCTGAAGCAGTGAGCCTCAGCCCCTGAGCAGTGGCATGGGGCTGTGTGTCTAGGGTACTACACAGCCATGCAGCTAGGAACCGTGAAGAGATGGAAAGCCTCTCCCTCTGCTCTGTGTGGTGAAGAGGCCTGTTGTCTTCAGACTACAGAAAGGGACTGGAGAAACGTGGAGGCAATGGGCAGGACTGGTGGACAAGGGAGAGGAGGTACAGTGGCACATTGCCAGCCAACAACAAAACACAGTGAGGTGCAGTGACTGGCTGCTGCCGGGCCTGGGAACAGGGCGGTTCCATCCTCAGTTTTGCTCGGCTCCCCCTCTGTGAGGAGTGGCAATGGGACCCCTCCCGGCCTGGCTGTCCTGTGGGAGATGAGCTGGCTCCAAGGGAGCAGAGAGCGAAGCAAGGCCTGCACTTGGACTGGGAATGGGCAGCGGGAGGGGGACAGGAGCAGGAGAGACTCAGGAAAAGTTGAGGGGCCAACGAGCAGAATATGGGAGGGAAAGACTGGAGAGCTGGAGACAGGGGACGTGGGGAATATCAGAAAAAATTATCTTCTTTCATGTGTGTGATGGAGTAGGGGCTGTCTGGGTGGGGGATGGGAGAGCCGTTTAGGACTTTAGGTGAGGGACAGGACCTAGGCCTGTAACCTGAGCCAGGTAGGGGAGAGGGGTGTCAGCACCTTTTGCCCGGGAAGCTGGACAAAGGAAGGGATCGGCTGCAGGGGAGTGAGTCAGTTTTCGGTTTTGGGCTGGGTGGTTGGAATTCAGGGAATCCTAAGCTGGGATCCAAGCTCCCTGAACCCCCAGAAGGACTCGATTGAGGGGTCCTGACTGTGCCTACAAGCCCTGCTGTAACCTGTGTTCGTGTTGTCCAATAAACCTTCTGTTTTACTGGCTGGCTGAGAGTCACTGTGAGTCCCAGGAAGAGGGGTGCAGGGCCGGACTCCCACACACTCTGTGACAACATGGCAATTTGAAAAGCAACAGTAGGTCAACATCCAAGCTTGTCATTCACTCTGTGGCCGCCGGTGCCATGGATTGAACGCAGGCTGTCTCTCCAGAGTGGGATCTTAGAGGGCAGCGGGTCACTAGATGGGCCATGGTTTGCATGTCGGACTGTCCTTCAGTTCTCATTTGTGTCATAGGGAATGACAGAGCCTGGGTGAGGTTCTGCTGCAGTTCCCCAGGATCCAACGCTTACCTGGCATGGTGAAGCCAGGTGGCTGGTCTGCAGGACATGTGATCAGGTCTTGATTCTTGACTCTGCTGTTTTCTGTCTTTTGGTGACAGTCCAAAGGTTTTGAGCATTTTAGTTGCTGACCAGAAGGGGCTTCTGAGATCCTCTGAGAAATCCTCAGGCCTGAGTTTGCTGTTGCAGAAGGTGACATTCAGGCACCTTTTGCATGGTGCTTGCTCCGGTGGCATGTGGAGACAGGTGTCTCTGGACACTATGCCCTTAAAAAAAGCAGGATGAAGGGTCGTTCCACAGCCCAGGAGGTGCACGATGAGAAGGGAAAGATGTAGCTAAAGAGGGAGAACGGGGGCATAGGGAGAGATTCAAATTGATGGAAGGCAAGGAAACAACTACTAGGTTTGAGGTGAGTTTATTTTTTGCTGTTCTGATTGTGGCGTCCCCGTTTCCCCCCCGCCCCCCGTGGTGGGTGGGCAGCTCCCTGAGAGACAGCATGGCAGCAGCTGAGTTGGATTGTATGGCTTGCTGCTTGCTAAACCCAAGAGAATAGCCCTGGGTGGACAATGGGGCTGTTCAGACCAGGGGGATTCAGAGGAAGGTGGAGAGTGAGGCTCAGCTGAAGGTAGGTGTGAGCTAAATGGGCCCATGCACGTCTGCTGTACAGGGCTTACCTGGCCACTGGACATCCCTTGAGAGTCATGACTTAGAGCCCTGTCTCTTTCAATGGTGTCTTCAGGAATTGATTTGCCCTCATCAAATGACTTTACTCTAACAGAGGAAGTTAGTAACACAGGCAGCTGCTGGGACCGATACAACGGCTCAAATACCCAGCGAGTGGCTGTGTAAATACTCCGCTTCCCCCTTCACTGTCAGCCCTGGATCCGGGATGGCACCTGGGCAGAGAGAAGGGTTTGCAGGTTATGTGTGTGGATTTTTTCAAAATCAGGGAATATGAGCTTTAGTCCCATGTTTGCACACACACATGATGTCAAGACCAATCCCATGTGCAAGCAGGAGGGCCAAATCTAGCAGCTGGAGTGAAGGTGCAGAACCTCCAGAGACAGCGGAGAAAGTGCTGGGGAAGGGAAATTCTACCAGCCAGCACTGGGCAAGAGATGGCAGACAGATAACGAGAGATGAGCTGTGCTGGGAGAAGTTATAGGAAGGCACTAGTGATGGTCTGGGAGCTCCAGACTGCCATGTCGCAGGACAGAGGCTGCTTCACCTATCGATAGGGATGCTGAAGCTAAGGGTTAGTTTTTAGCTCTTTTTTAAAAAGATGATGACTTGAGCATTACTGCAGTGATGGAGTGAGGTATATGGAGCGAGGCAGATAGCAGGATAGAACTGGAGAGCAAGAACTGAATGCTAATGTCCGGAGGAGTACCCCTCTCTTCACATACACAAGCCATGGAGCATGGATGGGCTGGAGGAGCGAGAAGATTCTTGACACAGAGATTGAGGAAATGAACTGAGGAAACTCTTGAGAAGCTTAGAAGTGGAACGCCATGGCTGTGTTGTGTCCTGACTTAGCTTCAGGGCCTTTCTCTGAAATGATTATTGGAACTCGACAGGTACAGCCAGGGGGGTTTATAATACCCACACAAGACCTAATGGTGACCGTGGTCAACTCTCCTGATCTAGAGCTCTCCCTTGAAAGGGTTACTGTGATGTCCTAGGAGTTAGAGTGTAAGCGAAAGGTACAATGCTTGGGGAGCGCATTGGCTTTAATTAGGATACATGTTGTGCTCTTGGAAACGGAAATCCTAAACTCATAAGAAATAGGCGATGGCAGCTTACACTTGGACATTTTGTACAAGATTCAAGAAGCAGTTGGAAGGTAAATGTGAGCAATTTGGGCTTGAAATAGAGAGAAACTCTCTGCCAGGAAGATGAGCTCTACCTAGAAAGTAAACTCAATTTCAAAAACATAGGGGAAAATACTCTCCACTCATAATGGAATCCAGGAAATGCCCTAACGTAGAAATCAGGCTGAGATATAGGGAATTCTATCCCTAGAGAATCTCTTTGAGTTCAGTTTGAGCTATTGCAGCTAAGTCAAAATGCTTATCCTGTCGAATAGGGACCAGCATACTGTTGTGCTTATATTTTTTGAGTCACTGATCATTATCTAAAATGTCATCAGGGAGTTAAAATTGGAATGAGAGGCCAGCCTGAAGCATGGCTCTAAGAATCTCATTGCACAAAGACTTTGTGGTTAGATGGGTGAGGTAACCTAGAGTTCTCTGGTATGAAGATGTAGTGGCCAGTGACCCGTCGAACTAACAAGCAGAATAATTAACTTATTTATCTTACTGTTTGAGCCATTACAAAGGAGAAATTTTAAAGATTCTGTTTCATCTATAATTCTTACTTGCCTTTGTTTAACTGTGAAAATTAAACAAGCAAGCTAACAAACCGCCACCACTACTGGGACTTAATTTTAGGTCCACAGGTATAGCCCTTCAAGTGTTGTTCTTTTTACCAGCTATCCATGCTGATAACTTCTGAGGGGAAAGCCACAGACCCTTAAATCTTACTAGTGGTGGCATAAAATTCAAATACATTTGGACTGTAGTTCTGGTCTGTATGCTGCAGAGTGCCTATGCACGGAGCTCTTTTGCAAATCCCCAGCTTACTAACAAAAACAGAGAAACTGAAAGCCCATTCCTGGCAGTCAGTAGAGCCTGCTTTGTGCATTTATTCTGCTCGTTTCCAACGGGAGGTGGAAGCACATTTCAGTCTCTGAGCTGGAGATGTGGCTTTGGTCTTTCTCCCATGGGACCATGTGCGAAGAGAGACAGAATGGAAGGAAGATGTTGCGGAGCATGTTTTCATTCTGTTCTCGTGGGGATAAAGAGAGACAGCCCAGACTATCACAGCAGAGTGGACTTTACACAGAGATGCAGTTAATTGCATCTCCACATTTGGCTTTTTCTCAGCAGGTGCCCAGAGACTTCTAGCCACGGTCACGCTGACAACAGAGAATTCATTTTTAAATGTGGCTCAGGAACTTGTGCAAAGGGAACTGTAAAGAAGCCCTCACCCTGAGCGATGTGTGTCAGAGAGATTTGTACCACTTGTTGCAGGTAAAGGCAGCCACTTTGCAGCCTTGGAGAGGCAGCTCCAGCCTGGTTTGGAATTGGTGTTGGTAAAGCACATTAGAGCAGAATCCAGATGCCACATCCCCGCTCTGCCCTGTTCCCAGGGTTTGCAGGGGGTTCCTGGGATTGCTTTCTAGGCTACACTTGCCAACCACAGTGGTCTCATAAATAGCAGCAGGGTTTCCTCAGATCACATGCTGAGCTGGATCCAAAAATCATTTGTACTGACATCAATTTTTAACGCAGTTTATGCCAAATGTTGTTTTAAAAAAAGCCATTAACATGACATTAATTCGATCATTGGAAATATGGTACGTGTTGCTAAATGAAAATATGTTATTAGTCAATTAGATTAACTGGATGTAACTCACTCCCAAATGCAAAGTATTATGATCTCTACATGGTTAATTACAGTGTGCAAATTACATGGTAATGAAAGTTAGTACCGGACCCTCAATTAATATGTAAGCCCAGAAAAATAGCTTGCAATTTATATTTTATGGTTGTTGATAAAAGTTAAGTATCAGAGGGGTAGCTGTGTTAGTCTGGATCTATAAAAGCAGCAAAGGATCCTGTGTCACCTTATAGACTAACAGACGTTTTGGAGCATGAGCTTTCGTGGGTGAATACCCACTTCCTCAGATGCATCTGAGGAAGTGGGTATTCACCCACGAAAGCTCATGCTCCAAAACGTCTGTTAGTCTATAAGGTGACACAGGATCCTTTGCTGCTTTTGATAAAAGTTGAAAACTATGAAGAATGTAGAAAAAGTGAGTATACTGCAAACCTGGAAACAATCTGGCATTACAGAACACAACCACTCCAAAAGTCTAATAGGCACCAGGGTAGATCCTAAAGAGACATGATGCTGTGCTCTGGGATCACAGATACTCTTGGTTCTTTGTAAAAGTTCACATTATTGGCTTTAAAAGGGTATTTTAATTTTAAGCAGACAAACTCTCCCTCTAGGCAGGGATCACTTCACTCACGCCCAAAGGATGGCTTCACTACCTACACGCCTGTTTGTGTTTTAGGATGGATCTGTGCCCACTCGCAAGGAGCTGTGCCAGACTTTGGCTCCGAAGATGCACATTGTGCCTGACAACAGTGCAGCGTGCAACAGACACTACAAGCCTGATCCCAACATATGTGCCACCATAAATATTTCTGGGGCCCGGAGGGAGATCAGCTCGGGATGATGTTGATATTTATGGTTGTATGTTGCACTCAGGAGGCTCTGAATGGGAGGGTGTGGAAACTTCCCTCGGAACATGTCTGTAGGCACCTGGCACAGGTGCATTGCACTAACCTGGCAAAGGCAGCTGTGGGACTGGGTGGTGTCGCTGAACCTCCAATGCTCAGTTTGGGTTGGAGAAACTCCTGCAAGTGTGGCTGGTTACCTGAACTGTCCAAACGTCTCCAGCCCCAAGCACAAGATGTCACTGTGACGAACTGGGAAAGTTCTTAATGTTTTCTCTGAATACTGTGTTGGAGCCTCAGTGTCCCCTAGGCAGTTCTTAAGTATCAGGCAGAGCAAAGGGCCAGTGCACCTAAATGCCTGGCACTCTGTCTCCTAGCAACTGATGGTCTGGGCCCCTCCTCTGCAAAGGTGCCAGCTGAAGGTGTTGGAGACAAAGGGATCAGGTGACCTCCTGGCCCGGGAAAGGAGCTGAGCAGAGAGGAGGGGCTGGGGGGGTTGTTAGTCTGGAGCTGGCTGAGGGCAGACGTGGGAGTCTGGCTCACTGCCCCCCAGAATGGACCCGGCCGAGGGGTCCGGTTCGCTGTATCTACAAGCTCTGTTTTAGACCCTGTTCCTGTCATCGAATAAACCTCTGTTTTACTGGCTGGCTGAGAGTCACGTCTGACTGCAAAGTGGGGGTGCAGGACCAGGTGGCTTCCCCAGGACCCCACTGAGGCGGGCTCGCTGTGGGAAGCGCACGGAGGGGCAGAGGATGCTGAATGCTCCAAGGAGAGACCCAGGAGGTGAAGCCGTGTGAGCCTCTTGCCCTGAACAAGTCTGCTCCAAGGGAGAGGAGGCTCCCCAAAGTCCTGACTGGCTTGGTGGGGAGCAGTTCCAGAGCATTGACCGGGGACTCCGTGACAGTCACAGCGACTGACTTTGCCATTATCTCACAGGACTTCCTGCTTCGAGTCTGGCTGGGACTCTCATGGCATCAGGCAGTGTCACAGAGACTGCCCGGCCAGAGAACAGGCCAGAGCGATATCACACCTAGCTCTTATCTAGTGGTCACCCCAGATCCCAAAGCAACAAGGGCAAGGGACGAGCACTGACCTCATTTAGCAAAGATGTGAAAGGTGGTGAAAGGAGCTCCGTGGCGCTGGGGGGGGCTGGTGAGGGACGGGGGTGTTGGGCCTGGGAGCTCCTTGGTGCTGTGGGTGTTGGTGGGTGGGGAGGAGTTGGGCCTGGGAGCTCTGTGGCACTGTAGGGGGCTGGTGAGGGAGAGGAGTGCTGGGTCTGGGAGCTCTGTGGCGCTGTGGGTGCTGGCGGGTGGGGGAGAGGTTTGGTCTGGGAGCTCCAGGGTGCTTGGGGGGGGAAGAGGTTGGGCCTGGGAGGCGCTGTGAGGGCTGGTGGGGGGGAGTCTTGGTTCTGGGAGCTCTGTGGCACTGTGGGTGCTTGTGCAGGGGGGCAGGGGTTGGCTCTGGGAGCACCATGGCGCTGAGGGGGCTGGTGAGGGAGGGGGGATGTTGGGTCTGGGAGCTCCGGGGTGCTGTGCATGCTTGCAGTTATGAGGAGTTGGGCCTGGGGGCTCCATGGCACTGTGGGTGCTGGCAAGTGGGGGAGCGGTTTGGTCTCGGAGCTCCGGGGTGCTGTGGGTTCTGGCAGGGGAGGAGGGGAGAGGTTGGGCCTGGGAGGCGCTGTGGGGGTTGCCGGGGGGGAAGGGGTTGGGTCTGGGAGCTCTGTGGTGCTGTGGGTGCTGGCGGGGGGGAGGGGTTGGGTCTGGGAGCTCCAGGGCACTGTGGGGGTGCTGGTGGGTGGGGGAGAGGTTTGATCTGGGAGCGCCGTTGTGCTGGTGGCGGGGGAGGGGTTGGGTCTGGGAGTGGCGCTGTGGGGGTGCTGGTGGGGAGGAGGGGTTGGGTCTGGGAGCTCCGGGCGCTGTGGGGGTGCTGGCGGGGGGGGAGGGGTTGGGTCTGGGAGCTCCGGGGCGCTGTGGGGGTGCTGGCGGGGGAGAGGGGTTGGGTCTGGGAGCTCCGGGGCGCTGTGGGAGTGCTGGTGGGGGGGAGGGGTTGGGTCTGGGAGTGGTGCTGTGGGGGTGCTGGTGGGGGGGGAGGGGTTGGGTCTGGGAGTGGCGCTGTGGGGGTGCTGGCGGGGGGGAGGGGTTGGGTCTGGGAGCTCCGGGGCGCTGTGGGGGTGCTGGTGGGGGGGAGGGGTTGGGTCTGGGAGCTCCGGGGCGCTGTGGGGGTGCTGGCGGGGGGGAGGGGTTGGGTCTGGGAGCTCCGGGGCGCTGTGGGGGTGCTGGCGGGGGGGGAGGGGTTGGGTCTGGGAGCTCCGGGGTGCTGTGGGGGTGCTGGCGGGGGGGAGAGGGGTTGGGGCTGGGAACTCCGGGGTGCTGTGGGGGTGCTGGCGGGGGGGGAGGGGTTGGGTCTGGGAGTGTCGCTGTGGGGGTGCTGGTGGGGGGGGAGGGGTTGGGTCTGGAAGTGGCGCTGTGGGGGTGCTGGCGGGGGGGGAGGGGTTGGGTCTGGGAGCTCCGGGGCGCTGTGGGGGTGCTGGCGGGGGGGGAGGGGTTGGGTCTGGGAGCTCCGGGGTGCTGGCGGGGGGGGGGAGGGGTTGGGTCTGGAAGTGGCGCTGTGGGGGTGCTGGCGGGGGGAGAGGGGTTGGGTCTGGGAGTGGCGCTGTGGGGGTGCTGGTGGGTGAGGTAGGGGTTTGGTCTGGGAGCTCCGGGGTGCTGTGGGGGTGCTGGCGGGGGGGAGGGGTTGGGTCTGGGAGCTCCGGGGTGCTGTGGGGGTGCTGGCGGGGAGGGGAGGGGTTGGCCTGGGAGGCGCTGTGAGGGCTGGTGGGGGGACACTGTGGGGGCTGGGTGGTTTCCTGCAGTTTTTAACATTGCCCACATGGCTCAGGAGGGGCAGCAGGGGCTGCTGAGCGGGAGGTGAGGGAGGTCATGTTCTCCAGCACCCAGAGCACTGAGGCCCTGAGCGGGCTGAGCACTGCCCCTGGCCTGGGGGAGCTGCTGGCCCAGCCCCTCGTGCTGTCACCAATGTGGCGCTGCCCCACCACTTACAGGGTGAGACCAGCCCAGCCCAGCCACCAGCGAGACTTAGTCCTCCACAGCCCAGAAGGGCCAGGAGGAGGAGCTGGCCAATCAGGAGCCGGCAGGCCAGTTAAAAAGGCTGCTGCGGGCTGTTTGGGCAGGGCCAGGGCTGTAGGGCCAGGCTGGGCGGTGGGTCCCTGTGAACGGTGCAGGGGGATGACAGGGCAGCCAGCCTGCGACAAACACATTCGCGCGCACCCCCAAGTCAGTGGAAGCCTGTCCCTTCTATTTAACCATCAGTTTCGGTCAGTGCTCGGCCCAGCTGCAGGCCACTCATTGCCCCTTGTGGCTGGAAGGCACCTTGGGCTCTACACAACTTCAGTTCCTTATACTGACTCTAGCCACACACAAAAAAATACCAGTGTTTAAATATCCTGTCCTTTATTGTGAGACTAGAAAGAAGTGACAACACACTGCACTTGGCACCAGATAAATGAGTCAAGTTGTCAGCAGCACTCAGGAAAAGAGTTGCTGAAGTTACAGATACTGAATTAACCTTTACATTCACTCTTCAGGGCTGCTAGGCAGACGTGCAAGATCTTTCAGTGAAACGGAAGGGCAGTCCTTGCATAAGGCTGGGGGGATGTGGCTAGTGCAAGGGTGTTACCACAGGTGCTAGCTTGGACAGAGGGGGCACTCTGCTTTCTAGTGGGCAGTTATTCACATCACTAGTTGGCCACCTCTCTGCAGTGGCGAAGGACTGCATAGCTCTCATGAGTCTTACCCTAAGAAGCAACCTCTCCTGGTCAGGCTCAGGACATTTTGGTGAGATGATATGCAGGGGTAGGGGGACAGTGAAGGCAGCTTCTGGCTGTGCTGCACTATACCTACTATGTGATTAAAGTGAGGACTTCCATCTCCAGGACTAGCAGTTTTGCTCTTTGGAGCCGGGGCCACATATGTGGAGCTATTTGTATTTAGGGTGTGTGCAGTACCTACCCGAATGGAGCCTCAATCCTGACCAGACGCTCTGGGTGCTAGAGTAATGTAAACATGAAATAAGAATCTTTCCCCATTGCAAAATCCAATAAATAAATAGTAGAAAGTAACTTGTGGGACACTGGAAATGCATTTGTATTTCCTTTATCGCAATCATTAGCATAAGCCATGGAAACATAGCTCTTTTCTCTGCTGATATTTAGTCAATAATCTCAACAACTCAACAAACTGGCACTATGCATCTCACAGAGATGCGGGAACCATAGAAAAGCAACACGCACACAGGAATACACCCTGTTCAGACATTATTGGCTCTGCATAAATACAGCAACCCCAGCTGAACTCTGGCTTAGAAAGAGCCAATATACGTACGTGTGTGTGTGTGTGAGAGAGAGAGAGAGATACCAACAAAAAGAGTAAGAAAAAGAAGTAAAATAAAAGGTGCAGCTGGAGTGGAACAATGAGCAACAGATCACAAGAGACAGATGCGGCCACAATATTTGCTAAAGATGAGGAGTCGGCCCTAATTTAACGTCTGTTGTTGTTACATAAATGACACTGTTAAGCAAACCCAAGAAGGAAGAAAGTAAAGAACCGGGAGAGACAGATAGAGAGGAGAGAGAGCTGGAGCCCACATGAACATGATGGGCACAGTGTCTGCACCATTTGTGCCAGTGGCAGGAGAGTGGTCGTGCATCATGCTGGTGACCTACAGACAGGGCTGGATAACACAAAGGGATGGAATCACACTGGAGATGGGTGAGAGAGAAACTCCCTCCCTTTTCACAAGGGCACATTTCATTTCTATGCAAATAGTCATCAGTGTACATATCTCAAATGGCCTACAATTCTAGGAGCCCAAGTGCACCTTGGAGTGGCAGTATTATGGACACAGCACCGTCACCAGGCCTTTCTACCTCCTGTCCAAGTTGAAAGAACAGTGAAACACTCAACTTGGTGCTCAGATCTGACTCTTTCTTCTCCCCCTTTCACCAGCCTCATTCCCCAGAGACACAGGGCTTGAATTCACAGTGTCCAGCCACAGATATCAACCATTGTCCTTAACAATGACAGCTGTCAAATCTGTTCGCAAGGCCCCAGAACTTCCCAGGTGCTTCCCAGCCAGGGATGAACCAGACCCCTTGAGAGAGCACAGCTATCTCTCTGATCCCTTTGGAGTTTTCCACACTTTGCTAGTTTCAGTCTGGTACTGGAGAATAACATATATCTAGGATTCAGAGTAGCAGCCGTGTTAGTCTGTATCATCAAAAACAGTGAGGAGTCCTTGTGGCACCTTAGAGACTAACAAATTTATTTGGACACAAGGACTCCTCTTTATCTATCTAGGAGTGTCTCTTCCTGGCCCTGAGCTACAGTGGAGACCCAAAGTGAAGAGAATAACAATATAATACAAAACAAAGCAAACTCCTCTGAGCCTTCACAAGCTTTGGGTTGTGTGTGAGTTTGGGACAGTTCCCATTCCACTGCCCCAGTGCCCAGTGATGAGGAAGGCCTAGTATCTGTTTGAGCTCAGCCTGGCATACGGAGAAGCTCCCTGCACTGCCTGGAACTGCATCGGCAGCGGTTTAAGTGAACAGAAGTGAGCAGTGAAATCACTTCCTGACTTAGGCAGGGTAAAGACAGTGGGGAGGAGCGAACCACTCTGCATAGAATGGGACCAGCCTGACCCTTCACCCGGAACTCAGAGCAGGACCTTCTGGGTATCACCCCTCACTGTGCATGGCAGACCCACTGGGGAGAGGGGGCTAAGGGCAGAGCAGTAACATTGCAGCCCTATATTATATTATGCCATTTCGTCTCCTGTGGATTAAATATCTCCAAACACCTCACGTTTATAACAATTTGTAACTGATCTGTGGGAACTGGCTCATCTCACCTCAGCCAAGGCACCACCATGCAGGGAGCCATGTCCTTCTTGAGCTCCTCGGGGTGCTGGAGCCAGGCCTTTGATACTGGAAGTTTAGCTGTGACAAGAGTAAGATTTGATTTAACATAGCAATGGGCACGGTTGGGGAACTCAGTCGTGCCATGCAATGGAATATAGCTTATTGGTTTCACAGGGGATGGAGAACCATCTGCGCAACCTCTGTACTCTGCAGCCAGACGCACATCATTGCACTGTTGACTTAGCAGCAGACACTGACAGAGAGCAGTGATAGAGCCAATGGAGATATTCCTGTTTCATCTGTCTCGTGTAAATCAGGGCAAGGCTAGAAACATCCGAGGAGCCAAAATGCAAAAGCAATAAACCATTCTGCCGAAGGAAAACTCAAGACTCAAATTTGAGTCAGGAGTTAGTCTGACGAGACCACCAGCAAGTGAGAGATTTCACAGGATCGGGGAGGGATTTTGAGCTGAGGAATTGTTGATCATTTAGTGACTGCTTAAGGGGTTTGGAAAAAATCAAAGCTGCTGCTGCTCACAGGTTGATGAAAGGACTGCAAGCTGCCCCATCTCAGCCCTTAGTTACCATCAGGCTTTACCTGTGCAGGAAAGAATAAGCAAAGATTTCTAACTGCTTGCTCAAAAATAAAGAGCAGCTGAGAATCAATCATTTGTTTACATTGTATAATTTGTTGAAAATCAATTGGCTCCACATGTTGCAGATCCGATTGCATTTTGTTAGCAGTCACAGGAAATGGTTTTCCCCTGACATCCCTGTATTCGGCGTTTGGTTAGTGCATCACTTGTATCAGGCTTTTAGAATAATTGAGACTGAGCAACCATCCCCTTTATAAATATTAATTTTGACATGCTTGGGAAACTTTGTCTCTCTTAGATGAATTTTTAACTAGCTCTTTAATCTATTGCTTCTTGACAGAGAAGCAGGATCATTTCTCTGCATCGTTTTTTGTCCCTTGCAGCCCGGGAAAGCTGGTGTGTAGGGGTGGGGCCTGCGAAAATGGTTGCCAGAGTCCGAAGGGGGAATGCTGCTGGGGGGAGGCTCATCTGCATTTCTAACTCCCTTCCTTGCAGGAGAGAATGTAACAGGCGCAGCTTTCCAGCTGAGATATCAACTTGCCTGAGCCTCCCTGGCACGAACCTGATCCACTTGGCATGTCAGTGGAGTAAGAAGCAGAATTTTATTGCCCTGTATCAGGGAGGAAGCACGCAGGGGCCCCTGGCATGACAGAATCCTTCCAGTCACTCTTCAAAGGGCTCAGCTGGGTCAAATTTCTTCAGGATTAAAGAATCACTGTGTCTGAGCTCTGCCAATAGCCCTTCACAGCACTGACTTGCTATACCCCTGCTATTCTCCTACTGGGCCTCTCCTGAGCCTGGCCTGCCAATCATGCTTAACTGTGTGGTGATTTCTGTACAGAGAATGAACCTCCACAGGAATCATCTTGGGACCAACAAACTTATTTCACTTGTGACCCAAGACAAATTTGCTGTGAAGTCTTTAGAAGTAAAGGCTTTGTGTGTTATCCCAGTGCACCATCTCCCCGCTTCACAGCTAATCGTCTTAGGGAAAAAAATCTATATCCTCGTCAGAAGCTAGGGAGAAATATATCTACAGTGTGTTCTTGTCTCTTGCCCAAACAGCTCTGGTGCTTCTGTGTCTCGTGTTTTCTCTTCAGAACTAATGTATGGGGCTGGAGCTCAAACTTCCCCTCACCTTCCAGAGGAAAGCGCTTCCAGCAGAGAGGGCACCAACTTTGCCCAGAAAATGCTGGGCCCCATGTTAACTTCTACATTGGGATGAAAGTCACAGGCTTCTCCAAAGGGGAAATCAATGCTTCCCCAGTGTTTGACTCCCCCCAGCCGAGAAAACTCCTGCCAACTCTTGCCCACAATGTTTCTGAAATCATCTCCTGTCCGCCAGGGCGTGGTTATCTCATGCTTTGACGATGGAATACTCCTTTCTCAGCTGTGCCAGCACCAATGCCGGCTAGCTGGCAGTGCCAGTCGCGGCAGCAGGCAGGATATCCCAGGCAGACTCTAGGGCTCTTGCGGACTGTACTCTGAGCTCTCACCCAGGGAACTCCCGAGTGCATCTGAGTAGATGGGATGCGCCTTGAACCAGCGCAGTTGGTCCCTGACTGTAATCGAGCTCTCCCACCCTTTGCAGCCAGACAGTGTGTGCCATACACACTGCACTGGGACCTGAGCTGACGATGATGCTGGGGGAGGAGACTGTGCGAGGCCTGTTCTTTGATGCTGGTGGAAGAACAGATGCCAGAGGGGGTGCCCGTTCCAGTTCTAGTGACAGTGATTGGCTGGGACTCAGGTCAGGAGCAGGGTTAACCCTGTGCTGCTGGCGGTGCCAGATCCCGTGTGTGTGGCAGGGGAGGTGCTAGTGGCTGTGCTGGCTCTGGGGTGGGTGTTGCTGCTGCTGGGTGTGGTGTTGTTGCAGCCTCTCCTGATGCATTCTGTTTGTTTGGAGCGCAGTTCTGGGAGCATGCTGGCACCAGGGGTGAGAAACACACGCTCCTCTCCTGTGATTGTGGCCCAGACTCCCCGTCACAACGGCAGAACAAGATTCTGAACTGAATGAACTGACAGACGTTATTGAAAGTCTAAAACCAAGCTCCACAACCCGTCCCTGTACTGTGGGTTTAGGCTACATTAACCACCTTGCTGCACTGTTAAACCAGGCTGCTCCAGCGTCATGGAAATGGGAGAGGCAAAAAGCCCATTGGACTCTCTAGTCCATCCCTCTCCCTGGCTGTGGTGCCATTGCAGGATTTCTCCCAGCACGCAAATCTCTCTGGTGCTCTGTCCAAGGCAATTTAAATGGCTCTAGTTTAATTTAGGGCTCCCACCACTTCCCATGGTGAGCTGCTCTGTGTAAGATGCTTTATCAACGGAGGTCAGACATCTGCAGCTGGGGGGGGGGGTGCAGGAAGAGGAGGGTAAAGATTGTGCAGAAAGGAGGATGATCATGAGATGAAGGAGAAGCTGCCAACTGCTGTCAGCATCTAGGACTTTAAGACACTCGGTGGGCACAGCCACACATTCCGAGTCATGCTCTGTTATTTGAGGAGTTCCTGCTCTGTGATGGTGAAAGCTTTTCAGACTCTGGGTGAGGCCGAGAATGGGCATTTGATGCTGTGTTTCTGCCTGGTGGGGGGTGGTGATACTCCTGGCACCATTGCCAACCTGTTTCATTTCTGGTTTGAGAGTTTAGCTGTACTGAGAGAATTAACCAATCCAACAGACCCAGCTAACTTTTTAACCAGATCTGCACTCCTGCGACCTGCTGCTGCTGCTCCTTCACACCCCGCTCTGCCAGAGGACACCGTAAAGTGATGACATGCAGCAGAACGTCCCAGTGCGGCACTCTCGGTGAATGCTGCCCATCCATCTGCAGCTCACAGACAGTGCTTAAAAGGAAGCAAAGCAGAGATGGCTTGTGTTTTGTGCTTAAAAAATGAGGCACTTTCCTTAGCAATTTCCTATCTCATAGCAGCTCTGACGCATAAAGGCAACATACGTGAATAGTGAGGATATTAAAATACCGGCACATCACCGTATTTTTCTCTCTGAGAGCTGTTTGTGAAAGGCAATGCGACTTCAGGCTTCCAGGCCCCACGTGTCATAGACCACAGTCATAAGGGGATGGTGTTCACTGTTGGGATAGTTTGAACTGGAGATTTAAAATGAGAGCACTTTCTTCCATACGTGGGTAAAATCTTTGTTGTGAAGAGCACACGGCGCATGAGAAATGTACATCAACCAATCGTCGCCCTCCTATGTCCCCTACAGGGAGCACTGGCCCTTCCACATCCACACTGTTCCTGGTTGCCCAGAGAACTAGACTTTCTGGGTTGGAAGTCCCATGGGCACATGAGAACCGCAGACCTTGCAGCAAAGGCAGGCAGGGCTATAAAGCCGCTGTCTCTTGTTAGTGTGCTGAGAAAGGAAGTGTTGCTGGCAGGGCCGGCTTTAGGCCTGTTCCACCAATTCCCCCGAATCAGGCCCCCCGCCTAAGAGGGCCCCGCGCCCAGTGAGAATCCCTTCCCTGGCTAGAGGGGCCTTTTTAATTTTTACTCACCCAGCGGTGCTCCAGGTCTTCGGCAGCACTTCGATGGTGGGTACTTCGCTGGCTCCGGGTCTTTGGCGGCGGGTCCTTCAGCGCCATTGAAGACCTGGAGTAAGTGAAGGACCTGCCGCCGAAGACTTGGAGCACCGCCCGGTGAGTACAAGCCCCATGTTTTTTTTTTAATTTTTATTTTTTTTAGTCATCCCTGCCAGGGCTCCGTCAAAACTGTTCAGATTGGGCCCCACACGTCCTAAAGCCAGCCCTGGTTGGTGGGCTGATGAGGCTCGGAGGGAGAAAGCTGCCACTGGGTCTCTCCAGTGAGATGGTCCAAGCGGGAGGGGAGGGGTTCCTCACTCCCCCACCCCATACTAGATTGAAAACTCTTCTGCCTGACACTCGATTGGGCCAGATGTCCGCAGGGTGAGAGCTGTCTGGAGTTGGCTGGCAAAGCAGCATGCAGCTATCTCCCTTGGCGGGTCACCAGTCCAGAGACCGAGCAAGCGGAGACAGAGAGAGAGAGTAGGATAAACAGCCCGAACACTCCCTCTTCTCCAGCCTGCCTTGCCAGTGCTTGGAAACAGCCCTCCCTGGAACGAAGGTTCTAGGCCAAATGCAGCCACCTCGCTTGGCTGGTGCTAGTGGGCGCTGAGTCGGGCTCCTGCTGAGCGGAGGCTGGGTGAACCTAGCATAGTTACTTCATTAGAGTCTCAGGAGAATCTACAACTAGTGAACTTCACAGGGGCCCTGCCTCAGAGACTGGAGAGTCCCCCGTCATCATCCCATCTGGCGGTAACCCACTGGCCTGTTCTCTGTCCCGCACATGGGAGAGTTAAGCCAGAGTGCTCTGGGGCTGCCTCTCGAGTTACAGAGAGTTCTTCACACTCGATGTAGTGTACAATTCAGGGCCTCTGAATGGGGAGTCACTCAGCCATCCAGGAGCCGGGTAAGGTACTTTCCTGTTTGTCCACTGTACTTTGTAGATCATCAATGTGCTTGGATGTGGCTCTGTCCCCTGGCCCAGGGCACCCCTCAGCTGAGAACCGAGCAGGTGATGAGCATGTCAGACAGATGAGATGATCTGTCATTATGAGGACACCTCTTCAGAGAACCTCCTGCTCTCTGCTGGCAGGTGACACTGGACAGCTGATTATTTTACCAGTGCAGTTTGTTAGGTTTCTCTCATTTCCAACACAAAGTCCAACTAGTCTGAGCTTTGCTGGGGAGAAGTTTTCATAGAAGCTGCATGAGCCTCCCTAGTCCAGCCTTTTGTGTGTGATACTCGGCGACGGATTCCTGCCCACACAGCACCAGCAGCGCCCGGCTTTTCGCCGTTGTGGGGTCAAAGACTGCTAGTGTTTCCCCCACACTCCTGCAAGGTTCTTCCTTGGCTGCCCTCTTGGGAAAGGGAAGGGTTAGGAGGAATGCAATGGAGCCGTGCCCTCTGCACTGGTCCAGGACGAACAAGAACTACCCAGGAAAGCAGAACACCGGGATTTGGGCCATCCCCTGCTTTCAGCATTTGTTATATTGCTTTTTCTACAGAAGAACATGGCCATTTTGAATCATCACATGGCTGACATTAGCAGACTACCGTGCCACTGTTGCTTAGTGATCAGCTACCTTTTGAAACACCGAGCTAAATGTGCACCAAAGCATTCGTGACCCGCTCAGCCCGCTGGGGAGGAGCTGCCAGGTACTGAGACATCACCATGCCTTAAGTTCGTCTGCGAACTGTGACTGAGGCCACACTCTAGCCATGACGACTTGTGCCCATAAATTGTGGGTGCAACAAGGCAGGTCTGTTTTTACCGCTCTGGGGCCTGATTCTCCTCTGACAACGGTGCAAATCCAGAGTGACCCGCTGAAGTTACTGGAGTTACACTGGTATAAAAGAGGAAGTAGGTCCCTGTAGAGCCACTTCCCTCTCTCAGAGCCCATTGCAAATGCACTAGGCCCCATTCCTGCAACTGTGTTTGTCTGGATTAACCAGGCAAAGACCCTGAAACATTCATGGCTGCTTGCAATCACTGCTAGATCCTGGCTTGCTGTTTGGGAATCTGCCTGTGGCAGGAGAGTCCTTTGCACAGATCACTGGAATGGCTTACTGGCCTCAGCACTGTCACTGGTCAGTTCTCCGGAGATGCTTCTTTCATAGACAACACCTCAGGGCCCTGAAGTGTGCAGGTGCCACAGAGAGAAAGGATGGATGCCTGGGCCTGTCCTGCAGCTGTGATTTATGATGAAATACAAGCTCCTGAGAAGACTGCAGAGATGCTCCCACAAAGGAACATGCCCCAACAGCTGACCCTGCTTTTCGGGTTTCCCCAGGCTCGAGATTGCAGACTAATTCCTCACAGCTGTGGACTGCAGAGTCGGGATGTACAGGACACACCTAGTGCTGGGCACCTCATTCCAGGTTTGGTAAATGGCTCCTCCTAGCTGGGTACTCCAGGGAATTACCAATCCCTTGCATCACTGCAGCCCTGGAGCAGAAGTCGCCTCTTCCCAGCCAGGCCCTGTTCATCAGCGGGTGCATGCTCTTGCCCTCTGTCTGGTTCCCACTAAGGCCCTGTCTTCACTAGGGACATTTTCCTTGAAAATTTCCTCCCGGCTCTACCCTGTTCAGCTGCAGCAGTGTTAGCAGCATCGGGAGCCCTAGTGTAGACGGAGACCCCCCCACTTCTCCACGCCCCTCACAAACACACCAGCGAGCACTGAGCTGAGGAGCCCCAGGCTTGCAAAGGAGTGGTTGCCTCACTAGCCAAGGACCAGCTCATTTCAGGCTTTAGAGGTTAAAATCAGCTCTGTAGATCCCACCCAAAATAAAGCGGAAGCAAGTGCCGAGCCCACGGGGCAGGGGTAGAACCCCCTGGTGAGACACAGCCCGACAGAACAGTCTGTCACACGCTGCATTCGCTGATTTCAAAGCCCGGGTAGTCAGAGAGATATTTGTGTAAAAGATTTAAACAAGGAGTGATGCCGATGGACTTGAACTGAGCTGTAAGGAGTTCAGGCAGTAAAAGTCACCCCTGGCTACAGTCATGCTGGAGAGGGGCAGAAAGACAGGCACATTTTGATACACTTCTCAATGCAGCCTTTTCTGTCTGCTGCAGGTTCTCCTAGCTGACGGTTTCTCTGCGGGAAAGCTGTGAAGACAGGTTGACAATGCATGAAAAGGAGACTGGCGTTTGGTGTGTCTTGGCTGGCGAGTTTTCCCAGCATATAATGAATTTCATTGCACTGGCTCCATCTGATCTAATTATCTGCATCTAGGTACATATGCTGCCCCCATCACTGGGATGGCTGGGTGCCCCCAGAAATAACAATACCGGCCCCTCTGGGCCTGTCTTCTCAGCCCTGAGGAGAATGGCCAAGTTAGTGATTGGCTCTGCTGATAATATCCAGGCTTGGGATGACCGGGGACAGAGGCCTTCAGGATCTACAGCCATAGGGACCATCTAAGGAGCCTGGAAGAACAGAGGCATTGGGGCTGCAAATGGGAGGATCTCAGAGGTCTCACAAATGCACCTAGGGGATTCTGGCTCTTTCCTGAGCAGCAGCAGGAGCTGTAACTGTGTAAATCCCAATGCATTCCTGCCTGGGAAACGATTCTATCAAGCTGCTAAAGCGACATGCGGCATCTGCTGCTGGAGCACCCCACAGTACTGCTCTGGCACGTGGTGTTAGCAGCAATGTGTGAAATGCCCATTCCTGGGCACCTGTCTGTATTTCCAGGTTAAATTAAGGCCTTTTTTTTAAACAAACCCCATACGCCAGGTCACGCTGTGAATGTTATTAAAATGTTCTGTTTATCAGATGCAGCTCAGCTTAATCGGAACAGTGTGTAGGAATTTAAATACAAGAGTTGCATTTAACTTCCTTGTAGGCAGCACTGGGCAAAGAGTGTGGCTGCTCAGTGAAGAGAATCTCTAGCAATTTCCTGCTGCACCATCCTTTCTGCCTCTGCCTCCTGAGTGCTGGGACATGCACATCTGTGTATAGACACGCAGGGCAGAGTGTCAGTCCGACTGCACTCCAGGCAGCTGCCATGGGAGGGTGATTGCAGTGCCTGAGCCCTGCCTTGCTCGCACCCTAGCACCAGTGCCGCTGCACCATCACTGCAGCTGGCTGCGCAGTTCTGGTGGGAAGCCTGCCTCAGTAAGGACTGAAGAATTTGGCCCTATGACTGTAGGAGCTGCAAAGCAGGGCTTCCTGCTGAGGCATCTGTTCTATGAACCTGACAGTTCTGTGCAGTATGACCTCCACATGCTGCAGCTTGCAGGCTTGATCCCATGTCACTCAAGGTAGCTTGGCTCATAGAACGACGTGGGTGGGGTGGATCTCTCAAAGCCCCTGTGTCCTGTCTCAAGGGTGCCCTGGGAGAGGCCCCGCTGAGCCCCACAGTGCAGTGGGGTGGTGGGGGAGGAGGCACGTCCTGTTAGGAGAAATTAGGTGCGCTGAGCTGCGTTAGCTGAGACCCTTCCACAGGGGATGGGCTGATTTCAGTGGGAAGACAAGAGATAGAGCCAGGACAGGAAATGCCCTGCTTGTACCCGATCATGGCTCTAGCTGATACTGCTGCGGGGTTAAGGATCTGAATGGAATGTGACCAGAGAGTACGATGGGGTGTGTGTGTAAGCGAGTGTGAGTGTCTGTGAGCACGTGTGTGTGTGTGCACAAGCGAGCATGATTGTGTGTAACAGTGTGTGTGAGTGAGTGAGTGAGCATGTGTGTGTGTTCACGAGCAAATGTGTATGTGCGAGCGTGTGTAACTGTGTGTGTGTGAAAGTGTGTGAGCATGTGTGTTTGTGTGCACGAGCAAACGTGTGTGTGTGAGCGTGTGTGTGTATAACTGTGTGCGCGCACACAAGTGTGTGTGTGAGCAAGCATGTGTGTGCGTGTGTGTGAGATGGGGTGTTCACTGCACACCAGCCCCGGAGAGGATAAGGTGGCCCAGAGGAGGCCAGGTGACCTTTGCAGTTGCACCTGAAGGGAGGCTCAGGGAGTCGTAAATACTAAGTGCTGATGAAGCCCAGCTTGGGGGATGCTGGTCAGGAACGTGAGGAGAGGAAGTTGTCAGTAGCAGGGGTGAGTCTGCAGTGGCTCTCTGGGAGCAGAGAGATGGTACTAGACCACTGGGGGCCCCAGGCAGGAACATTTTGTCCCCCCAACACATAATTAACAGTGACCAGGCCCCCCCTGGAGTTTCTCGGGCCCTAAGCAATTGCCTATTCTGATTCTACCTAGTGCAGGCTCTGGGAGGAGGAGGAGGAAACCAGGCAGAGAACAAGCCCTGGGCTCTGAGCCCTGGAAGCAAGGTCCACCCCAGAGGAGTTGGGGAAAGGAAGACAGAGAAAGAAGGTAGGAAGAAGCCCAGGGAAAGGACAGCGAGGAGGGGCACTGGGCAGGCCTTGGCTGCTGGTTAGAGGGTCCCTGGGCTGGAACCCGGTGTAGTGGGAGGGCCTGCGGTCCCCTTCCAGCCATGGGGAAGTGCCATGGACTGTTGGAGGCATCACCCAGGCAGCTACTCTGGCAAGACTGATGCCCCAAGTGGGGCTATAGAGTGCCCTCGCCAGAGGGCTGAGTTGCCAAGAGGAAGAACTGTGAGTTATGGGAAGAGAGACCAGTGCGGTGCCAGTGACCATCGGCAGGGGCTCCACCTGGGAAGAAAGCTGCCCTGCCATTCCTGGCCAGGAGGAGGCGCTCTTGCAGCGAGTGAAGCCCTGTTGCAGCGTGGGTGAGTGAATATATTAACTTGAAGCACCAGAGAGGGCGTTTTGCCTAGGCTGGACCTCCTGTCCCATCTCCCCAGCAGCCGCAGGAGGTTCAGCCTCACTGGCTGCGCCAGCGGGAGGAGGGTTCTTGACTCAGAGGCTGGCTTTTTCAGCTGCGTTAGCGTGTCAGAAACACAGGTGGCGAGAGTGGTGCCATGCAGGGGACTCTGTAACGTCTGTCTGAGCATCGCTTGGCAGCCAGTCCCAGCCTCCCAGCCGATTATTTCGGGGAAGCAATTAGTGAAAAAGATTTCTTTTTTTCCTTTTGTGCAGAAAAGCACGAGAGCTATTTTTATTCTGGGAGAAGGATGCAAAGATGAGGAGGGAAAAAGCAGTTTCTGATTAAATGAAAAATTAACAGCTTGTCTGTGTGCCGTTTTCTAGCACAGTGCAGTCTGGGTGGGGGAATCTCTCTCTTTCTGTTGCATAAGCCAATCTTTCCCATATTTTAACATTCAGGGAAAGCCAGTTATTTCCTGGCTATTTCAGATGGTTGCAGAATTTAGTGGAAGTGCTAAACCAAACAGACTGTAGAGTGTCACATTTTGTTAGTGCTACATGGAGAGAGGCTGTCAAACTGGCAAACTAGACATGGGAGAAGTCTGAAATCAACACAAACACTGATATTTATTTCCACTGAAAGTTCTGAGTTGTGACGGGATGTCAGTGCAGGGACTGGAGCACCTTTTGCTTATTGCCAAATGTAATGTTAAAGGCTGGAGCAGTAGCTAAAGCTGATGGAAGTGTGTTTATTTAAACTGTCAGGACAAAATAACTTTTAAAGCCACGATGAAAAAGTCTTCAAAGTCTGTGACACAAATCAGGGTCATGAATATTCAGGCACAGGGACTCACTGAATTTGTATGTTACGAACATATTGGAGGCAGCTGTTCATTTAATAATCAGGGATAATCACAGAAATAGACGACTAGTTACTTCATGTAATTTGCATGGTTAAAATGATAATTTTATACGAATTTCAGCAGTTAGGTTTCAAACCTATAAAAAGCCAGTGAGACACAGTTAGGGGGATGCTATTCATTTAGTGCAGGAAAGCCTAGGTCAGAAGTGGGGCTGCTGTCATGTGTCAACAGATTCCTGACTCCTTATTTATTTCTGACTCAAACCCACAGCTCAGAGGTGAAGTTCTCTGAATTATGAAATCAAACGAGGATCATGCAGTCAGTCAGGGGTTAATTTTTTTTGGCATTTCGTGTCTTCATTACAATATTTGCCCCAAGAATAGATTAATTTCTTTCATTCTTCTTGCCTTTACAACATTTTGTCATGGGAACAGGTTTCGCAGAACTGTAATGTCTCACGCTTGCTGTGAGTTATGGCTGTACCGTATGCTGTCAAAGTTTGACTCTCATGTATTCTACATTTTGATTCCACCCCTGCAGGCTATAAACAACCCGAATTACCTCTTTCTTTAGCTTCCAAGAGGCCTAATCCCTTGTCTAGTGCTTTATCAGTCAGTTGAGAAAGAGTTAGGCTGACCTGCCAATCCAAACAGAATATATTGAACAAATCATATTTCTACAATACAGAGCCTTGCCATAATTCACCAAACAGTTCACCCAGTAAAATTCTAATACTGCACCTCATTCTTTTACTGTAATGAGAATAGAACTTGCTACAACATCAATCCGTTCTTTTTACAATGTTAAGATTCTCCTAAAATACTGCACAGAACTCCAGCTCTTGGGAAATCCTGTGCAAAGTGATTAACAATTATGGAACCACCTGCCAGGATTGGGCTGGGTTAGAAGCGGCCCATCACTGGGGGTTTGAAATCCTGCCTTCTGATGACTCAGAAGGCTGATCACTGTGTTGCTATGAGATGCCGTGGTGACAAAGGATTTTATTTACTCGGCTTTGTTACCACAAATCTCCACATGCCTCCCCTAATTACAGCCCACTGACCAGAAAGCATTGTGTCCAACAGAGCAAAAATGTTAATGAATCAGACTGTACCATAGAATCTCTCTGGATAGAAATCTCATGTTTGAATAGTAAGAGTACAGCAGCAGGAATATACTACTGACCAGGAAGGTGATGGTGACTGTGAAATGCTCCAGTAGATGAGAGAGACTATAAGACTAGATAACTCAATAATAATGGGGGATTTCAACTATCCCCATATTGACTGGCTACATGTCACCTCAGGACGAGATGCCGAGATAAAGTTTCTAGACACCATTAATGGCTGCTTCTTGGCACAGCTAGTCCTGGAACCCACAAGAGGAGAGACAGTTCTTGATTTAATCCTAAGTGGAGCACAGATCTGGTCCAAGAGGTGACTATAGCTGAACTGCTCAGGAATAGTGACCATAATGTAATTACATTTAACATGGTTGTGGGAGGGAAAATACCAAAGAAGCCTGTCACAGTAGCATTTAACTTAAGAAAGGGGAACTACACAAGAACGAGGAAGCTAGTTAAATGGAAATTAACAGGTACAGTGACAAGAGTGAAATGCCTGCAAGCTGCATGGAAACTTCTTGAAAACACCATAACAGAGGCTCAAATTAAAAAGAATAGTAAGAGGGCCAAAAAAAGTGCCACCATGGCTAAACAACAGAGTAAAAGAAGTGGTTAGAGGCAAAAAGTCAGCCTCTAAACATTGCAAGTCAAATCCTACCAAGGAAAATAGAAAGTAGCATAAATTCTAGCAAGTCAAGTGTAAAAGTATAATTAGACAGGCCAAAAAAAAAAAATTGAAGAGCAACTTCCATCTCAATTGAATTGGCCTCATTAGCACTGACCCCCTACTTGGTAAGGCAACTCACATCTTTTCATGTGCTGTTATATATATACTGCTTACTGTATTTTTCACTCCATACATCTGATGAAGTGGATTTTAGCCCACAAAAGCTCATGCCCAAATACATTTGTTAGTATCTAAGGTGCCGTAAGGACTTCTCGCTGGTTTTGCTTTATTTTTCTTGTAACCATTTCTGACTTTTATGCCTTATTACTTGGACTCACTTAAAATCTCTCTTTGTAGTTTAACAAACTTGTTTTATTGTTTTATCTAAACAAGTGTATTTGAACTGAAGTGTTTGGGAAACTACATTTGAGATAACAAGATTGATGCGTATCGCATCTATTAATAAAGTGATGGACTTTATATGAGCTTGTGTTGCCCAGGAGAGGGCTGAACAGTGCAAGACGCACATGGCTGGGGACAAAGCTGGGAGGGGGAATGTGCTGGGGTCACCGTGCAGTATAATGCACGGTGGTGAGAGCCACAGTGTGGCTGGCTGGCTGCAGCTCACACAGAGATGCAGCTGGGAGTGACTGGCATGCCGGAGGCTGTTTGTGAGCAGTCCAGACTGGAGACCACAGCAGCAAGGCAGTGTAAAGGGTGCCCTGGGCTGACACAGTTAATCACTGGTCTGGATTGTGCCTGGGGCATGTCATAGCCACCCTCACTCCTTGAAATGCATCTCAGTATCTACTGGACTATGACTACGGCACATGCATTCAGCATAAGCCTGTTAAGTTAAAGCAAGGCGAGCTTATGTATGCGTGGCAGGCCTGCTTTTCTCGTCTTGAAGGAGCGTTTTATTTTTCCACATCCTCAGATATTGTATGAAAAAAACTGTCACCATGCAGCATCCCCAGCAGCCCCGCTAAAATCCTGTACTGAGTGGAGTCATTAATCACGGGAGGCCTGAAGGGTCGCTGCTCCTCTGGGTGTGTGTGTGAGTGCGTGTGGCTAGGGGATTGCAATAGGCTGGGCATATTTCCATTCCATCTCTGACAGGAAGGGCAAGCTGCTGCTTCTGCCAGGTGACAGGGCTTCCTTGGAGGGGAAAGCTAGAACTAAGAAAGTTCTGGAAAGAATAGTGCTAGTCCATAAAGGTGTATTCCAGCCCAGGGCTAAAAGCTCATCAGCTCCATTAAAACTGCTCCCTTCTCAGGCACCAGTGGCAGTGCAGGTTGCTTCAAGCTTTAACGCTTTATTAGAAAATGATACGGTTAGAACATGTTCCAGAGGAGGAAGGAAATTTATTGGTGCCCTGGCCCTGCAGCAAAGCAGAACTCAAATAACCCAGGTGCTGGGAGAGTGATAAATCCCCCAGTAGAAATCAAGCTGGAAAGAGGACAACATTTACAACTGCAAACTTGGGCCAGTTCATATTTCTCATATCTTGAAGAGAAAGTAACAATATTAAAATGAAAACTCTGCTGAACAATGCAGCAAACCAAGGGGGTGTCACACACTCAGGGTACATCTACACAGCATCTTAGCATGTGCTTTCCAGCATGGGTAGACAGACATGCACTCACTGCTTGAGTCAGCCCACTAAAAACAGCAGCATAGTTGTGTGGGTACCATGGGTGGTGGCTTGGGCTAGCTGCCTGAGTGCAAACCTGCCTGGACCTCCTGGGTACTCACTCTTAGAGACACTCTCTCCGACTCTCAGATGCATTCTCTGCCACAAAGGAAGACAGACACAAGCCATATGGAGATCACACCAGGACCCCCTTGCATGTAATGACAGTGGTCGCCCCTCTGGGGTCTCCTGGAGTTCCCTTACACATCTCTTTGCTCTGATGACAGGGGATTCCTTCACCAGCTTCTCCTGGGGATTGTCACAGCACTGCATGGCATGGAGTGGACGAAGGTATCTTCACTGCAGCCCCAGGAGCTCTCTTCCCTCTTTAATCCATTTTCCTTCTTTTAAAGATCACTTCATTGGGGGAGATTTTTTTAAAGTTCTGAATTTTGTTTCTTTTGGGCCCCATGTTTGACATCATCCTGAAAGATCCTTTGTAGCTGCTCCCTGGAATGCCGTGACAATCATTTATGTATTGTACACATTTCCAGGATTTATTGTCCTTCATTCTGGATCTTTGGTAAAAATTCATCAGTTCCCGCAATCTACAGGCCAGTGGAAGTGCGTGTGCTCTGGAAGGGGCCTGTGGAGCTCACTGACATCACCGTACAGGCAATAACTGCACATGAAGCGTCCCACATCATTTAAATGTGAGTGGTTTTAAAAGCCAACATTGCAGGGGCAGAAAACACAAGCTGCTGAGGACATGGACAGAGAGGGAGTTTGGCTTTCTGAGCTGACCTCTAAAATAACTATCCAATGACCTTAGAAATGATGGCAGGTCAGGGTGTCAAAGATGGCTCCGCGGGGCCCTGCTACCCCTGGCATTTCTGCCCATCCATCTGCTCAAAGGAGAATTCCGAGTGCACTGTAGCCCCTTGTGTCATTAGCCAGATAACCGACACTCTGCTCCAATCTAATACCATAAGGATATATCGTCGGATGGCCCAACTGCATTATCCCAGGGGAAAATCAAGACCTTGCCACAGAATAATCTGCCCATAAATAAAATGGCCATTAATATTACAGTTTTACCACTCAGTGGCACTCAGACAAATGCTATTAATGTTACCATCACCCCATACAGGACTAGTGGTTCATGGAAAACAAATATACTCAGGGCCCAGAGAAACCATTCACTATAGCAGAGTGTAGCCCATCAAAACAACTACTGGATAACATGAAATATTGTCACAGACCTGGATCTTTCACCATCTTTGTGCCAGGATAACCCCATTGACTCCAACAGTGGCACTAGTGCAAAATTGGTGCGACAGAGATAAGGCTCAGCTCTGCAGCAGACATCCGTGTGACATTGCAGGTGATTCTCTGCCCTCCAGAGTGGCAGTGAAACAGGTTTTGTACAAATAAACTTTTTATCCTGCTTCTCCAAATGCGCTTTATAAACCTGTTAAATAAATAGGGTAGGTTTGTGCTCTCATTCTTACAACTTGTGCTGATCTCCACAGACTTAGGCTCTAGGATCTTTCCATTTAAAATATAGATTTCATTTTCTTTCCTCTCGCTCAGCTCCCTTCAAGCCAATTTGATCATGTATTACTGCCTCTTTAATGAACATTCCCATTTATCAGGCGTACGGGACATACACTAACCAGGCAAGTGGTCAGTAGGAACACAGTGCGTGTGCGAGATATTTGGAATTTCATGAAGCAGTTGGTTATCTCATAAAATTCATTTGAAAAATTAGCTGATTCTAGAGTCAAAGCTACTCAATGGTGAATAAACAAAAGGGGGAAATAAACAGCAATGAATTGAGGCAGGAGACGCTGTCAGAGATCAGCAGCCATTTTATCCAGCTTCTTCATTAATGATTGGGAAGGAGGAGAAGCCAATCCCATGTGACCAGTCAGCTCTCTGGCAATCCCTAGCAAGTGCGCTGTTGACCAGTCTGCTGACCTCTGCTGTCCTGAGCCAGCAGTATTCTATCTGCAAACGGAGGAGGAGACCTGCAGAGACCCAGCTGTAAGGCCCGTCAGGAGGTGCTAGTGTCCTGGAGATGCCGAGTTGCCCATTGCAAAGGAACAAAATACTGTAGTGCCTCAGAGAAGGAGCTGGGTGTGTGTGCTGGACAGAATGCCACAGAGCCGGAGCCTTGCCCAAGAGAAGACGTGCAAGTCCCACTGCATGAGACAACTGGAGAAAGTACTTGGTGGTGAATGAAGTGAGCCAGAACTGAGCCATGGCACTAGCAAAATGACTATCCCCTGGGGCCTTTCCAGAGGAGATTCTCCTCGACCGATGGCCTGGGCTTTCTAACACGGCACAACTGGATTCCTGAGAGTGCTGGTAGAAAGGTTCTGAACCCAAACTCCTCGCCTGACAAAATAATGTACTGCTAAGGAGATCTCTCTGGACACAGTGCTATGACTAAGGTAAATTGTTGCCACTTTTTCAAAGTGCACATCCAGAAATGCATTAAGAATCAACAAGATGTTCCATTGCTGGAATTCCTCAGGGCAAACAGCAAAAGGGGTCAGAGTGAGATGCTGAAATAGAATGAAAGCCACAGTTAAAATCCCCTGTGAATAAAATGCTTCACGCATCCCACAGGAGGGAGGAATAGAGGGAAGTTATTTCAGGTTTACTGTTCCAAAAATGTCAAAACATTTAGTCACATTGAACAACTGGTCTGAAAAACCAGCTCAGCGGAAACGTGGTAGGATGCCCGGCACTGGCTCCACTCGCAGCCTGCAAAGGAACAGGACTTTCCCAATGGGACCACATTGGCCTGTGAGGGAGCAGGAGCTGTTGGCCAGGGTGCACAGAGCCACTCCTGGGTAAATGCTGAATAGCCCTGAGTGGGATGGGAGAGGGCAGCGACAGCGCCTGGAGGGTGGGCATTTGATACATTTTCAGAGATGCTCCCCCTTCCCCTCTGACATGTCCTCTGCTCCAGCTGGGCCATTTTAGTTCTGTTCTAACTTCATGGGTGTCTCCTTTCTCTTGTTTGCCCCCCCCTCCTTCTCGTCTCCTTTCCCAGTTAGTTCAAGATTAATTTCAGAGATTTTCCAATTAGAATCTGAATTGTCTTGACCCTGAAGCTCAGCAGGGTTTAGATTGTGTCTCCAGCCCTCTTGGGAAGTAATGCTGTGGATCCGTAGCCCCAGCACGGAGAGAGAGAAGATCACAGCAACTGATTAACAAATTGGCCCCTGTCTGGACAGCTCTTTTCTTCTGAGATTTCTTTTCACAAAGGCCAGGGAAATGTTAAACTAATCTGGCTTCTTCCTTTCCAGGTGGAAATGTAGCTAGAAAGGCATATTTTGTAAGATGAACATTAGACAGGAGAGAAGAGACAGCACCACTCTTTCCTCTCCTGCCTTTGCTTTGGAGATAGTCCCTGGGGATTACTGGTTTTCACACTAACAAGTAGCTCTGTTAGACAGCAATTTGGGTTTTGATGCATTTTAATCCTTCTCACCCTGAATGAATTCATAGACTATTTCAGAATTATACAAGCATGATTCCTGCCTCGTTAAGAGACAAGCCACGCTGGGCGACCTCTTCTTTTAACACAGTCCTTGGGAGACTGGCCTCCTGAACGTTATGCAGTAGTGCTGTTACCACCCAGGTAATCATAACTGGAGTTAGAAGCCATGCTCCAGTGCTTTCAGAGCTGAGGAACTGCTCTAACGAGGATCAGTAGCAAAGGGTGGAGGCTGTGTTACGGAAAGGAAAGGAAAAGCAGGAAAGCTGCTACCTCTGGGAGTCTCAGGTCTGCCCCTGGTGATAGATGAGGGGGTTGGATGCACAACTTTCCATCAGAGCTAGGGGGCTGGCATCCTAGTGGGGAACAGAACATCACAGCCCAGATGCTATCCTGCAAGTATAATGAGTCAGCAGGCTGAGATCATATTGCATGTGATTTTTTCTCCTGTCCTGCACTTCTGCCCACTCTTCCGCTGAAGGACAGGCCAGAGATCAGTCCCTCCAGGATAATGATTTAATGTTATACAGCCGTATGATTTGGAGACAAAGGGAAAGTGAATAAGTATCAACTATCTAGCAGCAATATTGACTTGGTTGTGACTATTTCTCACGACCCATTATTTTGTGTTTGGTGTTCCTCCCCCACACCTTCATGTGCTGCTATTGCAAAATACTGACAAAATGACCACCTTGTACCTAGAGAGACAACGGGGGTGAGGCCCTATCTCTTACTGGACCAACTTCCGTTGGTGAGAGAGACCAGCTTATGAGCCACACAGAGCTCAACCTCAGAAAGGAACTCTCAGCATCCCAGCTAACTAGAAGATCAAACAGATAGTTTAGCACAAGTAGTCAGACACTGAGTTTATGGCTTATTACAATGATCCATAACCCACTAGCCCCCTGTTTTTGTCCTATGACTGCAGAGGTGTTAACAGGTTAACCCTGAATGGTCCCTTACAACATGGGCTTACTACCTATGCTGAACAGTCTGTCCCACTTTGTGTTTAGCCGTGATGCTGGGAGCTCCTTTCCCAGCCCTGAGGAAGAGCTTGGTGGAGCTGGAAGGCTTCTCTCTCACCAACTGAGATTGGTCCAATAAAAGATCATCCCGCCCCGACCATCTCTTCAGCCACAGCAGTCTTAAACTCTCGCATCCAGCGGTAACTCCGGTGAGTTCTCTGGCTCTGGTGACAGGGAGAGCGCCAGCGCATCCCCATGGAGGGGCACAGTCCCTGAGCCACATACACCTCATGCCCGACACCTCGTCTCCCTGCCCGCTTTGCAGGCTCTTTCCAACATCCCTGATCTATAGCCTCCTCCTCGCTGAGCTCCCATTGCTCAGCTTTCAGACAGTGACTCTGGGTGCATCCTGACAGGTGGTTGCCAACAAGGAAAGCTTCCTATATAGCTTCTAAATGGTTACTGAGTGGATGTTTAGTGACTGCCAGACCCCACAGTCTGGATGTATTTAGCTCCTCCAGCAGAGTCACTCCACCCCGTGCCAGCGAGTCTGCAGGCACACAGAGTCCCTGAAAACAACACTCTATCCTCCACACTGTATCTTCCCTGATTTACACACTGAATGCTGCAGAGCAGGCGTCTGGGTTAGGCACACCCATGCCTTGTCTCTGTGTCAAGCAGCCACTCACTTTCCCAGGACAGGTTGACAGCTGGTCCTGGATCCTGGCGGAATCCCAGAGTGCTGCTGGAGAGGTACAATATCTGCTGTGGTTGTGGCTGCTGGCCAGGGGTGGTGCTGGAACTTGAGGGTCACAGTGTTTTTCTGGTTATTGGTCCAGGCCCGATGCTTAGCAGACTTTGCACTGGGAAGGCCTGACGCACCAGGTCACAGCACCCGGCTTGGCTATGTTAGTGCCATGATGTCAATCGTCAGTGGATTTGCTCCCCCCAACTCACCCCTCGAGCTTGCAGGAGCGTGTGTGCTCCCCTGGGATTTCCATCTCACCTCTTCCTCTTGTTGTGGTTTTCGCTCATGTTTCCTCTTTGCACTGGTAAAACGAGCGTGAGACAAACACATGGTAATAAACTCATTTCCACCAGCACTTGCCCTAGAAAAGCAATTTTATCTGGGAAAAAGGAAAGGAGCTTTTCCACTTGGCACTCGGGGCAGACTCTGGTGACTCATGAGATTGAATCCTTAAACTCCAATCTACAATTTAAAAAGTGATCAACCCAGCCTGCCTTTGTAAATGCACTTAGCTTGCATGCACTTGATTTTGCAGACAGGGAATTTTCAAGGCACAATATTGCACAGAGCTTTTAAAATCTTGCTGTAATTTCTACCTGGCTAAATGAGCCAGCATAACAACCAGAGTGCAAGGGCTGAGGAGAGTGACTTCCCTGGGATGCCAAAGCTCTGCAGCACCAGTGCCAGCCTTGGCGGGAGCTCCTAACCAAAGGCAGGCCAGTGAAGCACCACTCCCACCACCACTAACTAAAGGCTCGGCCTGGGGACGCTGGCTCAGGGCTCATGACATTCCAGCTTGTTGGCGAGGGAGGAGGGTCAGTGCTGACGGCTCTGGGCCTGCTACCCATCTCCTCTCCCCTCCCGCCAGCTCCTGAAGCTGCGCCTTGGTGGGGAGCCAGAGTGCTTGCCAGTGGCGCAGCTCAGACAGCGGGAGAAGCAGTGAGGTCACGGGAACAGAGAAGTGAGTTCTAGTCCCGGCTCTGAGGCTGGCTCCCTCCCTCTGTGGCTTTGGGCACAGTGGGGCGAGGGACTCGCCTACAGGGCTGCCAGTCCCAGAAGATGCCCAGCAGCCCTGTGCCCCTGGAATGGCCAAGGCACAAGCCACTGGGATCAGCCAAGGCTGGGCTAATACCATCCAAGGCCCATGTGGCTCTGCCCCAGAAGCTGCTCGCAGCTTGGCCAGTGGGAGGAGTTCCCCCTTCTGGTCCCAGAGAGGCAAAGGCACCAGCATGGGGTCCCCTTTGTCCCCAGGAGAGGTAGCAGGGCCCCCTCCACACAGGACAGGTGGGGAACCATCGGGGGGCCCCAGTATTTATCCCAGTAGTCAGGCTGTATCTGTCTGGGGACATGGGCTGGGCTTACTGCACCCTTCCCCTCCTGCCGTAATTGTGAGGTTTATGTATTAACACTGCATAAGATGTTATGAGTCATCAACATCTTTAAAGACTGGGACCCAAACAGAGGGAGAAAGAGGCTTTCCCACCCAGACGGACTGGAAGGTCACAGCTCACTGTCTACCTATCTGCTATCTCCAAAGAAATCAAACAAAGTGTGATCAAAACCAATGGAAGCCGCATTGCATAGAAATCAGCAGGGGGATGGAAGAGGAGACCAGCATGAGTTCATCTTGCCCCTTGAAGAGGTGTGCTTTTCAAAGGGCTACAGGACTCGAAAGAGAGGGGCAGAGAACCGCGAAGTTATCCAGCACTAGACAGACACAAGGGGCAGAGCTCTTGCAGCGTGAGAAAGAGCTCTGCCCCTTGTGTCTGTCTAGTGCTGGATAACTTCGCGGTTCTCTGCCCCTCTCTTTCGAGTCCTGTAGCCCTTTGAAAAGCACACCTCTTCAAGGGGCAAGATGAACTCATGCTGGTCTCCTCTTCCATCCTCCTCTTCCATCGTCCTTCGACCAAGGGGGCTGAAGTGTCTGGGAACCGAGTACAGGTGAGAACCCTGCTTAGGCAAGATTGTAATTCGTGGAAATGAAGTCTTAGTTTAGAAGCATATTTTTACTATTGTTTGCTTGTAATCCCACCTTTATACTTGACTTGGTATCACTCAAACCTCAGACTTTTGGTTTAATAAATCTGTTTTATGTTTTCTCTAAACCACTTCAGTGCTTTAACCCCTGGTAAGGCATGAAGCTGCTGGGAACTGTCTCTTTAAGGGAGCAGCAAACTTAATAACTTCTGTAAGTGCTCAGCGAGAGGGCTAGATACCCCAGGGCAGACTGTTGGGGGAATTCAGTACTGGGAGCATATTGGGGGTCATGCTGCAGAAAGCAGCGGGGCCGTGGAAGCCAGGGTGTGAGCTGCATGCTGATATGTGAGCTGTGAGTGCCAGGGCTTTGAATGCACCCAGAGTCACAGGGCAGGCAGTGACACACCCCCTGCCAGGGCTGGGTTGAGCCCAAAGCATTACAGACAGGGACAATATACAGACCTTTTAATGCAAGCTCAACTGCAATGTGTACTGCTGATCCACATCAGCTCCTCCATGACCATTGCACACCACTGCATGCCTGCCCACTGCCACTGCACACCCACTGCATGCCCGCCCACTGCCACTGCACACCTACTGCATGCCCACCCACAGCCACTGCATTCTTGCCCCTTCATGACTACTACATGCCTACTGCATGCCCACCTGCAGCCACGGCACACCATCTGCATGCCTGTCCACTGCCACTGCATGCCTACTGCATGCCCGCCCACATCCATGGTATACCCTCTGCATGCTTGTCCACTACCACTGCACATCCTCTGCATGCCCACTCACATCCACGGCACACCCTCTGCATGCCCACCCACAGCCACTGTATACCCACTGCATGCCCACCCACAGCCACTGCATTCCTGCCCCTTCACTACTACTGCATGCCTACTGCATGCCCACCCACATCCATGGCACATCCACTGCATGTCCACCCACATCCACGGCACACCCTCTGCATGCCTGTCCACTGCCACTGCACACCCACTGCATGCCCACTCACATCCATGGTACACCCTCTGCACGCCTACCCACATCCATGGCACATCCACTGCATGCCTGCTCCTTCACGCCTACTGCATGCCCACCCACATCCACGGCACACCCTCTGCATGCCCACCCACAGCCACAGCACATCCACTGCATGCCTGCTCCTTCACGCCTACTGCACGCCTACTGCATGTCCACCCACAGCCACAGCACACCCTCTGCATGCCTGTCCACTTCCACTGCACACCCACTGCATGCCCGCCCACAGCCACAGCACATCCACTGCATGGCTGCCCACAGCCATGGCACACCCACAGCCACAGCACACCCATATCCAGGATTTTTGAGCCCCATTCGTTCCACATTCAGCAGCACTCCCGTTGGCCACAGTGGGGTGACTGCAATACTGAGCCCAAACTGTGGAATTGACTCCAAGGGAGTCAGTCTGTGAGCGTGATGCACAGAAGACACATTACTTCAGAATCAAGCAGGGAACAGAATTAGAACTTACAAGCCATTTAACAGCTGAATCCAGGTAGCTCCAGTCTTGTTAAATCACATTTAGCATTACTTTGACTAACCTGCTTTTTCTTTAATAAGAAAGGAAGCGTGCCTGGAGCTATCCTTCACAAATGCATTTGAACAATAAGAGAACAATATAAATAAATGCTCCAACACAGTTCAGTGTCACTTTAATTTACATTTTCAGTGACCTGCTATTGACTGGGCTGATGTTAAAGTGCATTATGTTAAGTAATTCATAGCAAACACTGTCGTAGTCTCAGTGATATATGCAAATAGGGAGAGCTCTTATTTGTTAACTTATATTCCATTTTCCTTCATGAATTTTAAGAGAAAAATCTCATTTTCTAGCAAAGACTCTAGCAGGGTTTCTTCTTGTCTGACAGCACATGCTGAGTAGCCAGCCCCTCTCAGGACAGACTGCTGACCAGGGAAATCTGGTCACAGATCTATTAAGAGATTACATCTTTTATGAAGTCCAGGGCTGTGTTTGATTTGTTACTTAGCCACAGCCCAGCAGGGTATCCTTCTGCCCAGCCCTGGTGCTATAATTTCTTTCACTTAAATACACTAGCTTGGAAAAGGGCTGGTCTCAGCATGATTAATGGCCCTGCTTGCAGTGGGACTGGAACATTGTGTATAGTGGAGAGGAAGGAGAGGGAGAGCCATTGACCCAAACTGTAAACTCTGAATATGATGGAACCACTTCACACCAGGGAGTGCAGAGCCCCCCACCAGCACCAGCACCTCTGCCTCTTGGAAGGAAAAGAATCCTGGAGGGCCTCTGCCAAACTAAAGACTCCCCAGGAGAGTGCAGGAGGCACCCACAGTGCTCTGCTCCCAGCTCCTGGCCACCAATCAAGAAGCATCATTGCCATGGCTTTCAAAGGCCCTTCCACATGTATCTTTCATATGGTAACTGCACCATGGTCATTGCCCGAGAACCATCTCTTCCAGACAGACGCAGCCACAGCCACAGTGGGACATCCAGATTTTCACAGCATGCAGCAAGGATTCTCATGGGAAATGTGCTGCTAATTACACATAAATCTGAATCATATGTTTATGCCCATCCCAAATTGCTCTCCCTGTGCTCATCCTAAACTGCTCACTCACCCAGATCTCACAATGGGAGACTGAAGGAGTTCAGACCATTTCATCAAAGAGAAGGTGAAGAAGTGAGTCACTCCCAGCTTGCAGGATCTATACAGGGAGAGGAGCTCTCAGATCAGAAGACCAAGGTGCAGCAAGATCCGATGGGTGGAAGCTGAAGTTAGCAAAGTTCCAGCAGAAAATAAGGTGCATGCTTCTAACAGTGATGGTAGCTAGTGACTGGAACCACTTCCCAGGGGTGTGGTGAATTCTTCTCCACACAGAGTGTTTCTCAAGGCGACATTCTAGTTCAATCACTAGTTGTTGGGCTTGATGCTGGAGTCTCTGGGGGCAGGTCTCTTGCCCATGTTATTAGGTCAGACTAGTCGATCCCATTGGTTCCTTCTGGCCTGACAGTCAGAATAGAACATCTCATCCATTTTCCATCTCAACTTTTTAAAATGATGACTGGATAGTTCCCCAAAATGTTCAGCTTTGTTTGAAATTTTCCAATTTTTCAGTTAGAAAGAATTTTTCCAATTTTTCTTTTTCTTTCTTTCTTTCTTTCTTTCTTTCTTGTAAAAGAAATAGATATTTTCAATAAAAACATTTTTACATGATTTTTTTTTCATTTCTTTCCAAGTGTTTCATGGAACATCTCATTTTCGCACTAGCTGTCTCCTGCTGGCCTAGCTGTGGTAGGTTGGTAAGGCAGACCTTTAACTTGCAATGTCCAGGCTTCATAAGATCTGTATTATTTGAGAAAACTCCAGTGTTCTCAGGAGTTTGGGATCCAGTCCCCTTAACTCCAGGCAACAAACGCTCTTGCCTGGAAATTACCTCAGGCATTAAAAGATGTTTAGGAATCGCACCTGTGACAAGAGTCAGCCCAGGGTTTGGGGACACTTTGCAAGCTGTGCAGGAATGGGACAATATTCCTCCAATACAGCCTCCCACCTCCACATGGCGCATCAGCCCTTCCCTCTCCTGTACTAGAACTCATGTCTTCTGCTTCCTGTCCCTCCTCCACTACTTCCAGACTGTTCTTCTGCACCCCAGGAGTTCTCTCGGACTGCAATTCCCCTATCACAGACTGCCACATGTGAGCCAGGTATTAATCAGACTGATGCATGTAACGGGTGCTGGTGTTAATCAAACTGATGTGTGTATCAAGACATAATCCCTGTAAAAGTTATACATACAGTCATGCACCCCGTATTTCAAGCGGTACTTCTACACACTAAACATATACTACAAGTTCTACACAGTAAACAACTTATTATATGTGGAGATACATAGTATGTATATGTCCATATTGTTGTATTCTCATGGTGTCACCTTTAAATGTCTCCATAATTCTTATATGCCAGTCCCCAGCACCTGCAGAATTCACTGCCACTCTCTGGGGTCTCAGAGAAGTGAGGTTTGACATACTCACATGAATCTATGTCATGAGACTTCTCTTAAAAACTTGATTCTCACAAAGCCCAGGGTGGAGATTCTCAGCCATGGAAGCCTCTGCACCTGCCCTGGGTCTCTGCTGGGTCCTACATTCTGTGGGTTGTTGAGCCAGCAAACATTGCCCTCAACCAGAGCCAGGCAAAGGGTAGCTAGATCCATGGAGGGCAGTGTTTAGATTTCAGCAGCATTTTGCCAGGCTTGGTCTGCACCTGAACGGAATTCCAATGCTCATCTGTCTGACTGTACTTTGCCCCAGGGAGGCTTTTCTCTGCGACATGCTTTGTCTCCCTCATGCAAACACTTGGCAGGTTAATGTGCAGCTATCCCCAGTGGGAGTTTTACAGCACGAAACCCAGCTGTGTGACCAGAGGAATTCGCAGGGAAGTAGTTTTACCTCCCAACATCAATTTTTGTGTTGGGCTGCGCCGGTCTTGGCCCAGGCCTGGCTCGATGTGCCTAAGCTGCACAAACATACTGTTCTCCGTGGTCATGAGTCTTTTCTTCCTGGGGTCGACTTGTTTCTCTTTCTGAGGCATAGGAGTTCCCAGTGCTGTAAGCTCTCCGATTGTACAATGAAGCTCGGGCCGATGCCCCCGGGGTTCTCACAGCTGATTAGGTCAGAAATGCAGAAGTATAAAACATGCCCATTGACAAGAGAAGGTAGCGTCGGCTGCTGCAGCCTGCGAGAGCCCCAGCACTGCGCCCATCTCCATGGCTAATGAGAACAGAAGGTCGATGTGCTGCAGCACTGCCTTACACAAGCAAAGAATCCAACCTGCCCAGGCAGGGGCCAGACTTCGAGGTACCTAAGGAAAGCAGCATTCAGTAAGGCACAGATTCTAGAGAAAGCAATTTCAGGCTCCTTTCCAAGCAGCTTTTGGACCAGGAAAGGAATCTGCATGCTTCAAAACAACTAGAGGGCACAGCTGTTCATCTCCCGTCCCCCACAGCCCCCCTCCCTCCCACCTCCCCAAGAAACAGACCCAGGTCTACATTAAGACAGGGAGGGGACGCAGCCAGAGCGGGATTGGGTGGCCTCCCCTAGCTCTTCTCATGGGATAGTTACAACAGAGGGCCAGGAAATGAAAGACTAAAAAGCAGGTTAGGAATGAACAGAATGGGAGCTAGTTCCCCTTTCCTGTCCAAGGAACATTCAAACCGTCAATCTCTATTTGGCATGGTGGCTCCCAGCACATGCTGGGCACTCACAGGTCTGAAGGACTCTGCCCCAGAGACCCCTGTAGTGTAAGAAGCCAGGGCAACGGGCTCCTACCGGGTTTGTATAAGATTCTCAGGTGCAGCAGCTGGACCTCATGAGCAAATTCATTTTGTTCTCCCCTCTCCTAACTGGAGAAAGCAGAGGCCAAATCCTTAACTGGGGTAAACTGGTGTAGCTCCATCTACCTCCAGATGAGGGTCCTGGCCCAACAAGTGCACATTACAGCTATCCATTTCTAAGTCAGCTCAGGACAGATTGAGCCAGTAGCAACAGCATCATACAAGCATAGGACCTGCACGACTGGGTCAGAACCAAGGTCCATCCAGTCCAGTGGCCAGCACCAGAGACTGTGGGGGAAGTGTTTGAGTGGGACAGTCTGCCTGCTCCCATGAAGATCCTGGTCTCCACTAGTTACAGGTTGGCTTGAGCCGTGAAGCAGGAGTTTCAACGTCTTTCGTTTTGAAATTTGCTTCTGCAGCAGCCACGTTTTGTAGTTGCCCTAGGACAGGTATTCTCAAACTCATTGCACCACAACCCCTTTCTGACAACAAAAGTTACTGCATGACCCCAGGACGGGGGACTGAAGCCTGAGCCCACTTTGGGCAGGGGGGCAGAGCCAAAGTCCCAGGGCTTCAGCCCCAGGTGGGGTGGCCTGTAACCCTGAGCCCTACCACCAACAGCTGAAGTCCTCGGGCTTGGGCTTTGGCCCCGGCAGTGGGGTTCAGGCTTCAGCCCTGGGCAGTGGGACTCGGGCTTCAGTCCCAGGCAGTGGGACTCGGGCTCGGGCTTCGGCCCTGGGCAGGGGGACTCGGGCTCAGGCTTTGGCCTCAGGCAGTGGGGCTTGGGCCTTGGCCCTCGGCAGTGAGGCTCAGGTTTCAGCCCCAGGCAGCGGGGCTCAGCCCCGGACTTTGGCCCTGGGCAGTGGGGCTCAGGCTCGGGCTTTGGCCCCAGGCCCCAGCAAGTCTAACGCAGCCCTGGCAACCCCATTAAAATGGGGTCACAACCCACAGTTTGAGAACTGCTGCCCTAGGAAATTGGGGGGAGGGGCTGGATGACAATGCAGAGGCCCTGGGTCCCTGCGTGCATGGTCCCCAAGGCTCTCAGGGGATGTGTGGGGCGGAGGGGATGAGCCCCGTCTCACCCACACAGTGAGGGAGGGGCACAACCCCTTGGCAGCAGAATTCCAGAGAACCCCTTTGAGCTGGACCTCTGCAGCAATAGCTCCTGCTGGGATCGCCTGGGGCCAGGCCCGGTCCCGTGCGTCTGTACAGTGCCAGGGACTCCTGAGGTGCCCTGTATGGTCACTGTACCCCAGGAGACACCTGAGCAGCCCCTCACACCAGTATCTCAGCATGCGCTGAGCGCCCATGACTCATGTTCCTGGCCCTTTCGTCCAGCTCTGCTCGCAGACAGGCAGGGGTACGTGCCACTGGCACAGCTCTGCTTTCAGACTAGTGTAAAGGAGAAGGGATTCAGTTTTGCCACCAGATAGCTGGATTCAGAGTCTAGCAAGTCCCAGGTGAGAAGCGGTTCAGCCCTCTCCCAGCTCCTCCCAGACCTTCATGTAAATAGCAGACTCACCCAACCAGACCTCACCCTGTTCTAACACCAGCTGCAGGGAGAACATGGGGGGCTTTACTAGCCTCACAGACTCAGTGAGGCAGGGCAATGTTATCCCACTTGAGAGGTGGTAAACTGAGGCATGGAGCAATTTGTGCAAAGTAACACGGTGCATCAGTGCCAGGGTGGGAGCAGATGGCAGATCTACTGAGTCCTCGCTCTGTGCTTTAGTTGCTAGACAGGCTTCCTTTCAGTGAAGGACATCGGGATTCTCACGCTGTGCTGCTGACTACAGACCTAGGACTGGACTAGCAGAGGGGATGGCGGAGCAGGACTGAGCGGGGCATTGGCAGAGCTGGGGGTGGGGGAGGAGGTGAAGGGGTTTGGCTACAGTCAGGTTTGAGGGGCTTCAGCACAGTGCACGGGGGAGTTGGGGTGGGGGCAGAGTTGGAGCTTAGAACTGGGGGAGAAAACCCAGCACTGGGATTTGTTTTTTCTTTTCTTGGTCTTTTTAACACCTGCAGAAGCTGTTGCTGGGGCCCAGATTACAGCTGGTCAGGGATTTGTGTGCTCTTCCAGAGGGCAGAGGCTGAAACAGGCTGAGACCAGCTCACACAATACTGGGATCCTCTAAGGATTCCCTGAGTCCTTAAAAACCCATCCCCAGCAGGGAAAATCTCAAGTCAAGCAGCTGAGGCCCAGGTCCACCTCCTGGCCCTGCCCCCTGCGGGGGATCCTGTGCTTCTGTTAGGGGCTTTTACCTGGAAAGTGTTTTACAGACCAGGTCTCTGGGGAGGAGTTTTATGACGGGCTTTGGGACTTTGGCTGTGCTGAGCAGGGATCTGCTGTCCTGGTTGGGAGAGGGGTGAAGCTTGCTGCCAATTAGGTTAATTGGGAGCCAGGCTGGGCTCTGCAGGAACAGGTGCTCTTGGGATCTCAGTTTATAAAAGGGGGAGAGACAACTACCTCTGGGCACTCCTCAGGGGCTCTTAGTGCTTAGAGGCAGGGCAGAGGAGATGAGACAGGCTCAATCCATGAGTCAGGTCAGGGCTAGTGTGCTCTAGGGTATCTAGGCTTTGAGCTCGCAGACAGAGGGTGACAGCAGGCTGGGGTGTGTGTCTACGGAGGCATTCCCCTACTCCAGTGAGGGGATTAATCCTTCATCAAGAGGGAGCAGAAGGGATGGTGCAAGGGCTTCCTACTGAAACCCTGGCCCTGCCTTTTGAAGGACTGGGAAGGTCACTAGAGCATGGGGCAGTCGGCAGCAGCTGCCCAGAGGAGCAGCCCTGCGGGGGGCTCTGGGGATGGCCTGCATTGAGGGGAGGAGGAGGATGTGAACAGGCCTAGGCCAACCTGGCTGCATTTCCCCAGGGCCAGGGGGATGCAGGGAGTGCTGGAAAGGCCTGGGCAGGTGGAGCCTGATGTGCAGTTGAGCTGACACTGTTCCTGGCTGGCACTTTCCTCTCCAGGAAACACTTACATGAACAGTCAGGCCCAACAAAACCTGCTGGTGGCATGAAGGTGGGAAATGTCTGACTGACTCCAAGTAGAGTTGCCAACACTCCAGGATTGCCCTGGAGTCTCCAGGAATTAAAGATTACTCTTTAATTAAAGACTGTAATGTGATGGAACGTCCAGGAATACTTCCAACCAAAATGGGCAATCCTAGCCCCAAGACCCCACTGCACTTTCTTTCCAAGGCCTAGCGGCTGGCTTCTCCCCTCTCAAAGATTGTAACACAGGGCCCAGTCCTGTCTGCATGACTTTGCCCAGTGTGCCCCTTTCCAGTCCATGTATACTTTGCACGGAGACTGAGGGGTGCTGCCCTTCCCCCTCCACTCGGCATGAACAGTGCGTGTGGCCTAACTGGCAGTCACCAGCATACCTCAGCCATGCTGCTTGCTTGTCTCATTCCAAAACAAAAATCAATAGCACTGGAAGAGGTGCAGGCATCACCAAGTCATGCTTTGCAAGCCTCAGATGAAGAATCCATCAATGGGAGTAAATAGTGCTTGTGCTGCTTCAGCTGAGAGGGGCAATGCTGGGAAATGGCCCCGAGACTAACGTAGCAAGTCTCTCTCTCACCTCTGACAGCAAGGGGTAATTACCACTTGGGGAAGCTAAGCTTCTGTTTTTTTAACCTTGCATATAAATACTGCTGGTGCAGAGATGGGGGCTTAAATCTAATCCACATGTAGTGGGGCTATTAAAGAAAAGGTTTAAGTTGCCAGAAGTGAATGGATCACAATATTTATAGGTCTTACCTCCCCCCCAAAATATAGGAAATGGAAACCCAGAAGATGTAATAACCCTTCCACAAAGGCCCCAACATGTTATAAAATGTTTCAAGCTCCCTTTGAGTTTTCACATTAAGTTGATAATGGCATTGGCGTTCTCTCAGCATCAATTTCCCTGCAAGATCAGATAAATGCCTCTGGAAATATTGATAATGACAGGAAAAGCCTGGAGTTTTCAAGAATCGGCAACTCTGTTGCTGTGCAACCCTTCCTCTGCCAGACGCACCGAGTTTGCCTCATATGAAAATCCTAAACGCATAACAATTAACTGAGCTGGTTTGGTGAGGCTCCTCACAAACCTTCATAGGGGATCTGAGCTGTGCTCTCAGGAATGGCACCAGACCCTGTTTCCTGACTAACCCTATAGCAGCTGCAGCTCAGGAATGAGTCATTCACACAGCAAGGCCTGCTTTATGGCTGTCATGCTGACCTGGAATAGCAGCTGCTTTCCCCCTTCCCCTTTCTTCCTCTCCTCCACAGGCAGTGCTGTGTGGCGTGGGGTGCCGGTGGAGTGGATGAAGGTGGTTTCATTCATCTCTTACAGGCAGAACCCAGCAAGTGCTGGTGGGCAATCATTCTCCTGTCCCTGAGCCCTGCAGAGGAGCCGCACAGGGATTAGTGCTGTGCCTGGACCTCCCGCTGGGGTGAGACACACCACAGGCTCCACTGACAATCTCTGCTGTGCTGATGCCCATCAGCAGATGCCCACAAATCCCACTCTGGAGCCTGCCTGAGACTGGCCACAGGAGGAAGTGTAGATGGCTCAAACTGAGCCCAGGCAAGACTGCCGTGACGCTGGTACAAAGAGAGGCCCCTCCAGGAGCACCCAGGCACATGAGTTGCTCTGCCACACCCTTTCAGTGGTTCAGGAAGCACAAAGCCCTGGAGTCTGACTGCACTGCACCAGTGCAGCCAGCCAGTGCTGCGTTCATTCCTTGGTAATACTCATCTTAATTGGCAGGACTGTGGTGCCAATGGCAGGGGGCTGGGCAGTCAGACTGGAATGAAGAAGCAAAATTTTCCCAGCAAGGAGGATTAGCCATTGGAGCAAATTCCCGAGGGAACACAGCAGTGTCTCCATCCCTCGGTCTTTATATCAAGGCAAAGGGTGTTTCTAAAAGTTCTGCTCTTGCTCAGCCACACACTGTGCAGGAGTCAGAAGGTGTGTTCTCTGGCCTGCCTTAAACAGGGCAGATGAGATAATCCCAATGATCCGTTCTGGCCTCGACCTCAGAGTCAGCATCATGGGTCATTGGGAGTTGCCACAGGTTGGACTCTCACTGCTCACGTGACACAGGAACGTCCACACTGGGTCAGACCAAAGGTCCACCTAGCCTAGCATCCTGTTTTCCGACAGTGGCCAATGCCAGGTGCCCCAGAGGGAATGAACAGAACAGGGAATCATCAAGTGATCCATCCCCTGTCGCTCATTCCCAGCTTCTGGCAAAACAGAGACTAGGGACACCATCCCTGCCATCCTGGCTAATAGCCATTGATGGACCTATCCTCCATGAATTTATCTAGTTCAGTGGTCCCCAACCTTTTTGTGGCCCGTAGCACATTCATGTTTTCAGAAGAGTGTGGCAGGTGCCAACAATTTTTCAAGGCTTATTTTGTATTTGTACATTAAATAATACAAAAATCATATTTAATATAACACAATATATGAATCCAGAGAGAAGCCGTGAGGACAGAGAACACCGGTGCCTGCAGCCCTGGAGCTCTGTCCCCAGCAAGTGCGGGGCCGCAGCTTCTCTCTGGCTTAAGCCATGGCCCCACACCTGCCAGGGACCAAGAACAGTGACATCCACAGCCTGCAGCCCCGGAGTTCTCTGTCCATGGCAGGCGCGGGCCTCGGCTTCTCTCCCCTGCTGGGCATTAGGCAGGCCCCGCGCCTGCTGGGAACAGAGAACACCACACTCACAGCCTGAGTTCTCTGTCCCCGTCAGGTGTGGGGCCGCAGCTTCTCTCTGGCTTAAGCCATGGCCCCACACCTGCCAGGGACCAAGAACACTGACATCCACAGCCTGCAGCCCCGGAGTTCTCTGTCCATGGCGGGCGCGGGCCTCGGCTTCTCTCCCCTGCTGGGCACTAGGCAGGCACAGATAAATGCCCCAGCGGGCGCCATGGCGCCCGCAGGCACCACGTTGGGGACCACTGATCTAGTTCTTTATTGAACCCTGTTATAGTCTTGGCCTTCACAACATCCTCTGGCAAAGAGTTCCCCAGGTTGAGTGTGTGTTGTGTGAAGAAATACTTCCTTTGTTTGTTTTAAACCTGTTGTCTATTAATTTCATTTGGTGACCCCCTAGTTCTTTTATTATGAGAAGGAGTAAATAACACTTCATTTTCTTTCTCCACACCAGTCGTGATTTTACAGACCTCTATTATATCCCCCCTTAGTCATCTCTTTTCCAAGCTGAAAAGTTCCAATCTTATTAATCTCTCCTCATATGGCAGCCATTCCATGCCCTTAATCATTTTTGCTGCCATTTCTGAGCCTTTTCCAAATCTAACAGGTCTTTTTTAAGATGGGGCAACCACATCTGCATGCAGTATTCAAGATGCGGGGGTACCATGGATTTATATAGAGGCAATATGATATTTTCTGTCTTATTATCTATCCCTTTCTTAATGGTTCCCAACATTCTGGTCGCTTTTTTGACTGCTGCTGCACATTGAGTAGATGTTTTCAGAGATCTATCCACAATGACTCCAAATATCTCTCTTGAGTTGTAACAGTTAATTTAGACCCCATCATTGTATATATATAGTTGGGATTATGTTTTCCGATGTGCATTACTTTGCATTTATCAACATTGAATTTCATCTGCCATTTTCTTGCCCAGTCACCCAGTTTTGTGCAAACCCGTTGTAGCTTTTCACAGTCTGCCTGGGACTTAACGAATAATTTTGTATCATCTGAAAATTTTGCCACCTCACTGTTTACTCCTTTTTCCAGATCATTTATAAATATGTTGAGTAGTATTAATCCCAGTACAGACCTCTGGGGGACACTACTATTTACCTCTCTCCATTTTGAAAACTGACCATTTATTCCTACTCTTTGTTTCCTGTCTTTTAGCCAGTTATCAAACCATGAGAGGACCTTCCCTCTTATCCCATCACAGCTTACTTTAAGAGCGTTTGGTGAGGGACCTTGTCAAGGACTTTATGAAAATCTAAGTACGCTATATCCACTGGATCCTCCTTGTCCACATGTTTGGTGACCCTCTCAAAAAATTCTCATAGATTGGTGAGGCATGATTTCCCTTTACAAAAGTCATGGTGACTCTTCCCCAACAAATCTTGTTCATTTATGTGTCTGAAAATTCTGTTCTTTATTAGAGTTTCAACCCATTTGCTCGGTACTGAAGTCAGGCTTACAGACCTGTAATTGCTGGGATTGGCCCTGGAGCCTTTTTAGAAAATTGATTTCACTTTAGTTATCCTCCTGTCATCTGGTCCAGAAGCTGATTTAAGCAATAGGTTACATACCACAGGTAGTAGTTCTCAATTTCACAGATGAGTTCCTTCAGAGCTCTTGGTTGAATACCATCTGGTCCAGGTGACTTACTGGTTAATTTACCAGTTTGTTCCCAAACCTCCTCTCCTGACACCTCAATCTGGGACAGTTCCTCAGATTTGTCACCTAAAAAGAATGACTTAGATTTGGGAATCTTCCTCACATCCTGTGCAATGAAGACCAATGCCAAGAATACATTTAGTTTCTCCCAATGGCCTTATCATCCATGTAATACACGCAGTAAAAAGTACATGTTTTAAATGGTGCAAATGGCTGTTACAAATAAAATCCTTCTGGAGCAAAGAAGGTGACTGGGGCAGGGGGGCAGCACTCAGGCAACTCCTCAGCGACTGCATTAACTTTGGGGGTGGGCCAGATGCTAAGGTTGTGAGTGAATGGGAAGATGGCCCAGTGTCCAGACAGGTGCGTGAATGGTGGTGGCCAGCTTTTTTGGGGGGATTTTTAGAGGCTACTGACACTATAAGGCTCCCTGACTGGAGCCACTTGAGACAGAACCTGGGGAAGAGGGACTGGGATTGTTACCCGCACAAAATTCTCTGTCACTTGCACACTCTAGGGCACCCACTTCTACCTAGTTCCTAGTGCTCAAGATGTAACCCGGTTAATTTAGACCCCCCCACCCCCTTTGCAGTTCCTAGGGCTCCAGGCGAAAGGCACCGAACTTTACCACTCTGTGGGCTCCAGGCTCTACTCCTGTGGACTCTGGGTAAATCCCCTTTCCCTGTGGACTCAGAGCAAACCCCCTTTCCCTGTGGGCTCAAGGCTTAATCTTTTGCGGGTTTCTGGGGTCTTTTACCAGTGAAAGAGCCTCACACAGTAATATTCTACTTAACCTCTATTTATTAACAATCCCCAAACCAGACTGCACACACTACACACACACTGCTCGCCACTCTCAACAAGACAGATGAACTTTTCCTGATAGCCAGTCAGGATCAGGTCATCTGGGGGACTCCACTTTCTGCACGGTGCCATTGGTAAAGCGCTGAGGTCTGGCAGTTCTGATCTTGGGGCTTTATCCTGGAGTTGGTTCCCCAAAACTTCCTTCTGGACCCCAGTTTATATAGTGAAACTTGAGTCCTGCTTACCTGTACCTTAACCAACCATTTTACTAAAATTTTACTAACCAATCCTAACATATTGTAACAAAATTCTCTAACCTAATCATCCCACAACCTTAATTTACATCCAGCAAAATTAATGATGTAACAGTCAGAAACAATCAAAGAACCAGGCAGAGCTCATACAGACAAACAATAGAGAAGTGGGGACCATAAAGACAAAACAATAAAGAAATGTGGATTTCACAACCACAACTATTGATAAGTATCAGAGGGTAGCCGTGTTAGTCTGGATCTGTAAAAGCAGCAAAGAATCCTGTGGCACCTTATAGACTAACAGACGTTTTGGAGCATGAGCTTTCGTGGGTGAATACCCACTTCCTCAGATGCATGTAATGGAAATATCCAGGGGCAGGTATATATATGTGTGCTAGCAAGCAAGCTAGAGATAACGAGGTCAGTTCAATCAGGGAGGATGAGGCCCTGTTCTAGCAGTTGAGGTGTGAAAACCAAGAGAGGAGAAACTGGTTCTGTAATTGGCAAGCCATTCACAGTCTTTGTTCAATCCTGAGCTGATGGTGTCAAATTTGCAGATGAACTGAAGCTCAGCAGTTTCTCTTTGAAGTCTGGTCCTGAAGTTTTTTTGCTGCAGGATGGCCACCTTAAGGTCTGCTATAGTGTGGCCAGGGAGGTTGAAGTGCTCTCCTACAGGTTTTTGTATATTGCCATTCCTAATGTCTGATTTGTGTCCATTTATCCTTTTCCGTAGAGACTGTCCAGTTTGGCCGATGTACATAGCAGAGGGGCATTGCTGGCATATGATGGCGTATATTACATTGGTGGATGTGCAGGTGAATGAACCAGTGATGGTGTGGCTGATCTGGTTAGGTCCTGTGATGGTGTCGCTGGTGTAGATATGTGGGCAGAGTTGGCATCGAGGTTTGTTGCATGGATTGGTTCCTGAGCTAGAGTTATTATGGTGTGGTGTGCAGTCACTGGTGAGAATATGTTTCAGGTTGGCAGGTTGTCTGTGGGCAAGGATTGGCCTGCCACCCAAGGCCTGTGAAAGTGTGGGATCATTGTCCAGGATGGGTTGTAGATCCTTGATGATGCGTTGGAGGGGTTTTAGCTGGGGGCTGTATGTGATGGCTAGTGGAGTCCTGTTGGTTTCTCTCTTGGGTTTGTCTTGCAGTAGGAGGCTTCTGGGTACACGTCTGGCTCTGTTGATCTGTTTCCTTATTTCCTCTTGCGGGTATTGTAGTTTTGAGAATGCTTGGTGGAGATTTTGTAGGTGTTGGTCTCTGTCTGAGGGGTCAGAGCAGATGCGGTTGTACCTCAGTGCTTGGCTGTAGACAATGGATCGTGTGATGTGCCCGGGATGGAAGCTGGAGGCATGAAGGTAGGCATAGCGGTTGGTGGGTTTTCGATATAGGGTGGTGTTAATGTGACCATCACTTATTTGCACCGTGGTGTCAAGAAAGTGGACCTCCCGTGTAGATTGGTCCAGGCTGAGGTTGATGGTGGGGTGGAAGCTGTTGAAATCATGGTGGAATTTTTCCAGAGTCTCCTTCCCATGGGTCCAGATGATGAAGATGTCATCAATGTAGCGTAGATAGAGAAGGGGTGTGAGTGGACGAGAGCTGAGGAAGCGTTGTTCCAGGTCGGCCATGAAGATATTGGCATATTGTGGGGCCATGCGGGTGCCCATAGCAGTGCCACTGATCTGGAGATATATATTGTCATCAAATTTGAAATAGTTGTGTGTAAGTATAAAGGCACAGAGTTCAGCAGCCAGTTGCCACCAGCCACCAGCACTCCCAGCTATCTCCGCGACACCACTGATTTCCTGAGGAAACTACAATGCATTGGTGACCTCCCAGAAAACACCATCCTAGCCACCATGGATGTAGAGGCTCTCTACACAAACATCCCACACACAGATGGAATACAAGCTGTCAGGAACACTATCCCTGATGATGCCACAGCACAACTGGCTGCTGAACTCTGTGCCTTTATACTTACACACAACTATTTCAAATTTGATGACAATATATATCTCCAGATCAGTGGCACTGCTATGGGCACCCGCATGGCCCCACAATATGCCAATATCTTCATGGCCGACCTGGAACAACGCTTCCTCAGCTCTCGTCCACTCACACCCCTTCTCTATCTACGCTACATTGATGACATCTTCATCATCTGGACCCATGGGAAGGAGACTCTGGAAAAATTCCACCATGATTTCAACAGCTTCCACCCCACCATCAACCTCAGCCTGGACCAATCTACACGGGAGGTCCACTTTCTTGACACCACGGTGCAAATAAGTGATGGTCACATTAACACCACCCTATATCGAAAACCCACCGACCGCTATGCCTACCTTCATGCCTCCAGCTTCCATCCCGGGCACATCACACGATCCATTGTCTACAGCCAAGCACTGAGGTACAACCGCATCTGCTCTGACCCCTCAGACAGAGACCAACACCTACAAAATCTCCACCAAGCATTCTCAAAACTACAATACCCGCAAGAGGAAATAAGAAAACAGATCAACAGAGCCAGACGTGTACCCAGAAGCCTCCTACTGCAAGACAAACCCAAGAGAGAAACCAACAGGACTCCACTAGCCATCACATACAGCCCCCAGCTAAAACCCCTCCAACGCATCATCAAGGATCTACAACCCATCCTGGACAATGATCCCACACTTTCACAGGCCTTGGGTGGCAGGCCAATCCTTGCCCACAGACAACCTGCCAACCTGAAACATATTCTCACCAGTGACTGCACACCACACCATAATAACTCTAGCTCAGGAACCAATCCATGCAACAAACCTCGATGCCAACTCTGCCCACATATCTACACCAGCGACACCATCACAGGACCTAACCAGATCAGCCACACTATCACTGGTTCATTCACCTGCACATCCACCAATGTAATATACGCCATCATATGCCAGCAATGCCCCTCTGCTATGTACATCGGCCAAACTGGACAGTCTCTACGGAAAAGGATAAATGGACACAAATCAGACATTAGGAATGGCAATATACAAAAACCTGTAGGAGAGCACTTCAACCTCCCTGGCCACACTATAGCAGACCTTAAGGTGGCCATCCTGCAGCAAAAAAACTTCAGGACCAGACTTCAAAGAGAAACTGCTGAGCTTCAGTTCATCTGCAAATTTGACACCATCAGCTCAGGATTGAACAAAGACTGTGAATGGCTTGCCAATTACAGAACCAGTTTCTCCTCTCTTGGTTTTCACACCTCAACTGCTAGAACAGGGCCTCATCCTCCCTGATTGAACTGACCTCGTTATCTCTAGCTTGCTTGCTAGCACACATATATATACCTGCCCCTGGATATTTCCATTACATGCATCTGAGGAAGTGAGTATTCACCCACGAAAGCTCATGCTCCAAAACGTCTGTTAGTCTATAAGGTGCCACAGAACTATTGATAAGTGGTTTCTTGCCAGACAGACGCTATCAGACTAAGTTTTCTTTAACCAATTTAAGATCTGTTTCCTTATCTGGTGCTGGTGGGTGCTGTTAGGTTGGTATCTCCTTCTTAACAGCCTGATATTACATTGTTTTTAACGTAATTTAGATGGAATATGAGGATGCGACTTCCTGCTTCTCAGCTCATGGCTGCTGCTCTCCTAATGTGGCCACAGGAAAAGGCCTTATAAGGACAGTATCTCCATCAGCCCACGCTGAGGTTATTATCCAAACCCTGCCCCTTCCTGGGTTGCTGGGAAAAGAGCTCCACCAAGCAGCTGCACACACTATCCCAGCTGGCCAGAGACGTGCAGCCAGTTCCCATTGGGCCCTCCCATCCTTCTCCCATTGACACTAAGGGCACTTCTGTGGTCCACAGGGGCAATCAGGTCCAAGCTCTTTGAAGTGAAGGAGAGAGCCAGGAATGGTGCTGTGCTCTGTGCGTCCTGAGCAGGATATTGGGTTGGGGAGTGGAGCTGGGCTTTTCCCAGGACTCTGCAGAGAGATCTTCATGCACCTCTCCAAGCACCGAGATGCAAGCAAAGAGGGGATGAGGAAGTGATATTTCAGAGCTGATCTGGTGAGCCAGCACCTGTGCCTGGCTATGAAGCTGCTCTGCTGACTGAGGGTCTGAGTTAGGGGAGATGTCTGGTAAAGGCACTCAAGAAATAGTCTGAGATTTTGCAAATTTCCTAGTGACTGGCTGAGTCAGAAAAACAGCCCTGAGCGGCAGTTTATATTCTGCCAGAGACATTAACTGCAGAAAAACTGAGGTCAAGGTAGAGTCATATAATTTCATGGTTGAAGGCTCTAGGCCTTAGCGAGAACCTCTCCGAGCAGGTGTTTCGTGCTGTAGGGGAAATGTCCTCGAGGAATTCTGAGTGCAGTTGGGACAAAGACTCTTGTTAGTGTCCCGAGTCTTGGATTTGGTGGAGAGGGCTGGTAGCAATAGACACAAGCACTGACTTTCCAATGTGCCTAGTGTCTGAAGTTTGAAATGTGCATGAGAGTGACAGGTGGTAACCTTGGTCATTATGGAGAGGAGAGTAGGGTGCGTGATTGCTTCCTGATTAGGGAAGCAGAGGGTGCCCTGTAGTAACCTATTACCAATATTCATTCTGGGCATATCTGGCATGTATACCTCAAAGCTCATATTCTGCCAATGGCTTATTTCCTAAAATTTGTTAATGAGCTTGTGTGAGGGGGGAGGAGAGGTTGTGGTGCAAGGGCAGACACATTGTACAGTATTAAGAAATCTAAATAAATAACCAAGTGGCATAATGGATGAGCGATCATGGCTACAAATCTGTTTGTAAAGGCAGTGTTGCCAACTCTCATGATAATTATTGTTTTCCTTAAAGCCTCAGTCCTGGAGTTAGGTGGTTGTGTGATGATTTCAGCCTTTGTTCTTAAAGAAAAAGTGAGTTTTTAATCCTCATGGCTATGGGGAGAGATTCAAAATGTGACCCCAATGCACCCTAAAGGCTCAAAACACAGAAGGCAAATAAAAAGACCTCCAAATCTAGTATTTTTACATAATCTGACTTTAAAGACAATCTCATGATTTTGGGTGAGCCTGACTCCTGATTTTTGAACATTTGGGGTTGGCCGTACTGTAAAGGACAATATTAGTGAGAAATTTCAGACCCTTTTCTCTAGGGCTGAAAAGGAAAGAGAAACACCTTTGTGTAGCTTACATAGATTCATAGGTTAAGGCCAGAAAGAACCATTAGATCATCTAGTTCAGTGTTTCCCACCGACTGGTCCATGAGATCTCCCTGCACAGGTTAGGAAGGCAGCAAGCTGGTCCCTGGTCTCAAACAGGTTGAGAAACACTGAGTAGACTGACCTTCTGGATAGCCCAGGCCATTAAATGTCACCCACATCCCCCTGTGTTGAGCCCAGTCCCTGGGGTTAGCTAAAGCATCGCTTCCAGAAAGGCCTCCAGTTTGGATCTGAAGACTCCAAGAAATGGAGAATCCATCACTTCCCGTGAGAGCTTGTTCCACTGGTTCATTGCCCACACTTGAAAAATGTGTGCAAATTTCAGATTGGGATTGCCTGGCTTCAGCTTCCAGCCATTGGTTCTTGTTCGACCTTTCTCTGCTAGACACTTGGTGCTCAGTGATTTCTCCCCAGGAAGGAATTTATACACTGTCATCATTTCACTTTGATCTTCTTTCTGATAAACTGCACAGACGGAGGCTCCCGCTGTCAGGCATTTTTTCCTGCCCTTGAATCATTTTTATGGATCTTCTCTGCCCCCTCTTCAATTTTTTAATATCCCTTTTAAACTATGGCCACCAGAACTATGCACCGTGTTCAGTACCAATCTCACCAGTGCTATGTACAGAGGTCAAATCACCTCCCTCCTTGTACTCGCTACTCCCCTGCTTGTACATCCAGGGATCACAGTAGCCTTTTGGCACAGCATTGCGCTTGTCCACTATGACCTCAAGATCCTTCAAAGAGTCCCTGCTTCCCAGCACACAGCCCCCCATTCTGTAGGTGCGGCCTGCATTTCTTGGCCCCTGTGGTGTAACTTCGCATAGGGCTGTACTGAACACATTTCATCTGAATGGGCCCAGATCACCAGGCAATCCGGATTGCTCTGTGGGACTGTTGCACTCAGCATTATAAACCCCTTTGCCAATCTCTGGGCCATCCATAAGTTTTATCAGCAGTAGTTTGTATGTACTTCCAGATCACTACTGGAAATGGTAAATAGTATCTGGCCTACTACTGATTCCTATGAAACCCCTTAATGGAAACACCCCCACTGAGAACTAACCGTTGAAATCCATCATTTAGCTGGTTATCCCTCCATTTAACATGTGCTCTGTTGATAGTGTGTAATGCTCGTCTCTCATGGAATGGGGTGTGACTGAATAGAATGCTGTAAATCAAATGCCTTACAAAAGTCTATCTCTGTATACAGTGAACTTTTATCAACCCGACTTGTAATCTCCTCAAAGAATGAAATCAGTTTTAGGTGACAAGATCTATTTTTCATAAAACCATGTAGACTGGCATTAACTTATATTCCTACCTGTCAATTCTTTATTAATTGAATCCCGTATCAGCTTTTCGATTATTTTGCCCAGGACTGATGTCAGGCTAACTGTCATTATCTGGGTCATCTTGTTCTTTCTGAATAGTGGCACAACATTAGCACTCGTCCAGTCTTCTGGAATTTCCCTGGTACAGTGAAACCCCGCTATAACATGATGTTTGGGGTCCAAAAACTTCCATTGCGCTAAATGCAGGGTTGTGGTATAGCGGGGTTTGTCAGTGGTCCCCAAAGTGGTGCATTGATGTGCACCGCCTAGTGCCCCTAGTGCCTAGTGCCCAGCAGGGGAGAGGAGCCGCAGATGCCAGTGCTCTCTGTCCCTGGCAGGCGGGGAGCCGCAGCTCCTCTTGAAGCTGGAAAGAAGCCACGGTTCCACTCCTGCCGGGGACAGAGAGCACCGGCGCCCGCAGCCCCGGAGTTCTCTGTCCCCAGCAGGTGGGGAGCCGCAGCTTCTCTTGAATCCGGAGAGAAGCCGCGGCCCCGCGCCTGCAGGGGACAGAGAGCACTGGCCCTGGCAGGCCCAGAGAAGCCAGAGAGAAGCTGGGACCCCACACCTGCTGGGGACAGAGAGCACCGGCGCTTGCAGCCTCGGAGTTCTCTGTCCCCGGCAGGTGCAGGGCTGCAGCTTCTCTCCCCTGCCATGGTGTTGGGGACCATTGGTACAGTACCATACTGTATTATACCTTAAAGGGGAGCCAACCTGTGATCGTGTTATATGCAATTTCGTGTTATGGCGGGGCACGTTATTGCGAGGTTTGACTGTATTTCAATATTTATTAAAAATTAAAATCAGTGGGCCGGGGATCCCCTTGGCCATCTCATTTAGCAGTCCTATGTGCAAGCTACTGGGGCCTGCTGATTTAAACATGTTCATCCCTAATACAAGTTCTTTAACATCCTCCTTGGTAACTAATGGACTGGAAAGTACTTCATCATCCTCATGTGAAACGAGTACATACTGTTGCTTCTTTCCAAATATAGAACAAAAGTGTTTATTGAACACTCCTGCCTTTTCTACATCATTATTATCCATCTCCACCTAGTCATGGGCCTGCACCACTGCCAGGATTTCAGTTGTTTCTAATACACTTAAAAAACCCTCCACCTTATTGTCCTTAGCCCTGCCAACCTTGCATTCTTCCTCTGATGTCTCTTCAGAGAATAATAGACACGTAGGGCTGCCAGGACCTGACAGGACATCTAGTGCAGCTTGTTGTGCTGAGGCAAGACCAAGTGACCCTAGACCATCCCTGATGGTGTTTGTCCGGCCTGTTCATAAAAACCTCCAATGATGGGACTCCCCAACCTTCTCTGGAGTCTGTTCCAGAGCTTAACTACCCCTGAGAAGTAGAAAGTGTTTCCTAATACTAACTGAAATGTCCCTTGTTGCAGATTAAGCTGATCAGTTCTTGTCCTACTTTCACTGGACATGGAGAACCATTGATTATCATCCTCTGTATATATAACAGCCGCTGTCAGGTTCCTCCCTCTGGCCCTCTTTTCTCAAGGCTAAACATGTCCAGTTTTTCCTTTAACTTTTCCTTTATTAGTCAGGTTTTCCAACCTTTTACATTGTTTTTTGTTGCTCTCTTCTGGACTTCTCTTTCGTTGCTTTCTTCTGGACAAATTGTCCTCACCCTTCTTAAAGTGTGGCGCCCGGAACTGGACACAGTACTCCAATTGAGGCCTCACCAGCGCTGAGTAGAGCGGGACAATTACCTCCCGTGTTTAATATACAATGCTCCTGCTAATGCACCCTAGAATTATATTAGCCGTTTTCACAACTGCATCACATTGTTGATTTATATTCAATTTGTGATACACTATAACTCCCAGATCCTTGTCAGCATCCTATCTCCGAGCCAGTTATTCCAAATTTTGTAGCTGTATATTTGATTTTTCCCTTCCTAAGAAAGGTACTTTGCCCTTGTCTTTATTGAATTACATCTTGTTGATTTCAGACCAATTCTCCAATTTGCCAAGGTCATCTTGAATTCTAATCCTGTCCTCCAAAGTGCTAGCAACCTCCCTCAGGCTGGTGTTACCAACAAATTTTTTAAGGATCTGCTCCATTCCATTATCCAAGTTATTAATGAAAATATTAAGTATTGCTGGACCCAAGACAAACCCCGTTGGGGTCCCCCTAGATATGTTCCCCAGTTTGTGTAGCTTCTTCTAACCAGTTATGCCCCCACCTTAGGATAATTTCATCTAGACCACATTTCCCTGGTTTGCATGTGAGAATGTCATGTGGGACAGTGTCAAAAGCCCTACTAAAACTGCAATATATCATGTCTACAGCTTCCCCTTCACTAAGCCAGTAACCATGTCTAAGAAAGAAATCAGTTTTTTTGACAAATCCATATTGGCTATTACATATAATCCTATTATCCTCTAGATCAGGGGTCCCCAATGTAGTGCCCATGGGCGTGCCCACTTCCTGGCCAGCGGTTGAGCATCTGGGGAAATGTTGCAGAAATTCAGTGGCATTTTGGCGGCGACGCCTCTGGATGATGCCACTTGCCACTGACAAGTGGCGTCATCCAGAGGTGTCACCGCCGAAATGCCGCCAAATTTCAGCAGATGCTCAACAGCCGCCATGGTCCTTCGTCTGGCGCCAGCAGACACACAAGGTTGGGGACCACTGCTCTAGATGCTTACAAACTGATTGTTTAATAATTTGTTCCAGTATCTTTCCAGGTATTGAATTAGGCTGACTGGTCTGTAATTTCCTGAGTCCTCTTTCCCCCACCTCTTTAAAAATAGATACTGTTTGCCCTTCTCCAGGCCTCCGGGATCTCACTCATCCTCCAGGAGTTCACAAAGATTATTGTTAATGTTTCCAAGTTTGTTTCAGTGAGTTCCTTAAGCATCCTAGGTTAGGCACCGTTGAAGCACTGGAAATTAAAGTATTAACGAAGACTTTCATTTTAACACCATCCTTTGCTCCCTTCCCTTTAGCTGGGGAAAGTTTTTAGAAGGAACCTCTCCCCCCCCCTTGTTTGACAGTCTCTTAGGTGGTATCAAAGACAACAATAACTGCCCTTCTGGGGAACAACAGGGTAGTTGAGAAGGGCTGGAGCTGAGCTCTGGCTGCTGTTAGTCTGATTACATCTCAGGTGGGGTTGGGATTCAGCTGGAGCCGGGCAGGGGGTTGTGATGGAGTAAGGGCTGTCTGTGTAGGGAATGGGAGAGCCGGGAATGTCTTTAGGTGAGGGACAGGATCTTTAAGCCTGTAACCTGAGCCGGGGAGGGGGTTAGCACCTTGGCCCGGGAAGCTGGACAAAGGAATCGGCCGGCTGGAGGAGGGGCTGGTCAGTTTCGGTTTTGGGCTGGGTGAGGGGAATTCAGGGGATCCTATGCTGGAACCAAGCACCCTGAAACTCCAGCAGGACTCGTTTGAGGGGTCCTGACTGTGCCTACAAGCTCTGCTGTAACCTGTGTTCCTGTTGTCCAATAAACCTTCTGTTTTACTGGCTGGCTGAGAGTCACTGTGGGACCCAGAAAGAGGGGTGCTGGGCCGGACTCCCCCACACTCTGTGACAGGGGGCGACATTATCTGAGTCCCTCTTGCAGGCCTGATCTGGTCAGGACATTGCTCAGGATCAGGGTGACGAAGTGGCGGCGTCCCAGGAGACGGTGGGGGTGACAGCCATGACGGTGAAGCTCGCTCCAGTAGCCTCTATCTGTTCTTTTCTCTTTTCTCCTCAGTCTTTCTTTCGAGACCCACAAAGGGAGTGGTTGGGGGACAGCCCAGCCACTCATGATTTTGCCCACCAATTAGCCTGAGTTTCCAACACAACAGTTTTTGTTCACTGATTTCCAGATCCTCATTTTCCTGTTCACCATGCAGGATCTAATCGCAGTCCTTGAGTTACAGCAGTGGGCCTCTTTGTTTAGACTAATTCTGTTTTTCTGTCTCCCTTTTGTACCTTTCCCCCATCAACACTTGTTGTTTCTGTGACAACTAATGAACTTTCACATCCTTTCTGTAGCTGAGCTCATAATTCGGGTGAATTCGTAGGCCCAAGTATTACATAAGAACTCACTTACAGTACCTCACAGTGCTTGGTGAGAAGCAATGTAATAGCAGCTCACTTCGCATATGCTTAATATGAGATCACTTGGATTCAAAATCAGATTGGTGCAATTGAGGTAGATGCAAGGTCATGGCCCAGTGCTCTGATGCTAGAGGCCATATAAGAACCTAGAGAGAGATGCAGGCTGGGGACTGACTGGCTAAGCAGCAGTTCTGCAGCAAAGAACCTGGGGGTTACAGTGGACGAGAAGCTGGATACGAGTCAGCAGTGTGCCCTCGTTGCCAAGAAGGCCAACAGCATATTGGGCTGCATTAGTAGGAGCATTGCCAGCAGACCAAGGGAAGTGATTATTCCCCTCTATTCGGCACTGGTGAGGCCACACCTGGAGTATGGTGTCCAGTTTTGGGCTCCCCACTACAGAAAGGATGTGGACAAACTGGAGAGAGTCCAGCAGAGGGCAACAAAAATGATCAAGTCCCTGCCCCAGGATCTTACAGTCCAAGTGAGATTTCACCCTGCCACGTGTTCTACGTGGGAAAGGATGTTGCTCTCTCCAGTGGCAGGATCAGCTTGTGACACACCCCACCTGGGCTCTGATTCCCTCTGAGGCTTCTGTACGTTCCCATAATAATTGTATATCTGAAATGCCGCCCCTGCCACGCTGTGCAGGGCCCAGCACATACAGTGACACCTAATAATAACACCCCGCCAAGGATCTGAAATGGGCGGGGAAGGGAAGCGGTTGGTCAGTCACAGCAGAAACCCCGCTGAGAGGAGGATCCCAGATGCGGGGGGCGGGGGGAGCCCCGGTCACATGATTGGCAGCATGGCAGATTGGCAGAGGGCCCTCCCGGCCTTTGTTAATAACAGCCATGTCCGCATGGGCTGCTGCAGTGGGACCAGTCCTAGGGCAGCTCAAGCCTACATTTCTAGCTGCAGCTTCCCATGGGATGGCAAGAGCCGTATCTGGGAAGTGAGAGAACAGGCCTAGCCCGCAGGAAAGTGCTTTTCGTTCGTCTGCAGATGGCTGTGAAGAGGACATCCAGGCAGTCCCAGCCCACCCTTCCCTGGTTATCCCCCAGGAGCTGCCAGTTTGGAACAGCTCACAATCCCCCTCCCCATGCAGTCAGTAACCTGCTCTGAGAGCTGCCTGCCAGAGATGCGGCTGCTTCCCACGGTCACTCAGATGTCACCCAGGCTCACCTAGACTAGAGGAAGCTAAGAGCACTTTGCACAAACAAAGCACAACAGAGGCACCCTTTGCAGGTTTTGTATGTCTCCTATTGCACATAGAAAAACATTGCCATGGCTACACACCCACTGTGCAACTCATACCAGCAACTTTCCCCGACACAAACATCTGCAGTTACGAGGAGCTGGACACATGCATGGCTGCGGCTGGCGGGCAGGGAGCTGGTCTGGATTGTAAGTCTCCGGTGCAGCAGTTCTGTTTTCCAGTAAGCACCACATGCAGCAGGCAGGTTCCCTTGGTGAACTAGGACTGCAGAGAGAAGACTGATTGCCATGAGGGATGGGTGTGGGCACAAGACTTGTCTCAGGATCCGGGCTGCCAGCTGCACAGTCTGGTGGGTGTCTCGGAGTGGAGATGTGGCTTGGCCCAGGACACAGAGGGAAGGAGAGCAGCTGTGAATTCAGATCTGGATCTGGAGCACACACTGGGAGGCGTTTGGCCCTGGGGCTCATCTCTAATGAACAGTTATCCTGTAATTTCCATAGGAGCCCCCAAGTGCTGCTGGGTAGAGCAATCAATGCAGGAACGTGAAGAGCACGAAGCAGCTTGGAGCTGGAATTTGCGAGCGGTGGGGATCTTGTGCCTGGGTCCCACTGGAAGGAGCTGGATGGAGGTGCAACTCGGTAGATCAGCTGGCCTAGGGCGGGGCAGGCATCCCATGATGCTGAGTGCCCAGGTGGGGGGAGGAAGTTCGCAGGTCCCTGCCTCCACAAATAACTAGGTGCTGACTTGTGAAGAGCCTTAACCGATGACTATCTGTGAGCGCCAGTTCTCAGCCAGGGCAGAGTCAATGCCTCATTCACCATAGAACGGGCTCTGTGAGATGGGGAAGTGGCCAAGCCACAGAGTCCTGTGGGAGCAGCAGCAGGACAATGGGTCCTGAGGTTATTACCAAGGTCTGAGCAGGAGAGCGCAGGGCCAGTCCCGTGCTGAGGGCTAGGCTGGATAAGGATTGGCTCTAGGACTGGAACCAGTGCGAGCTCCAGAGCAGAGTCCTGGTGTGGGGGGGGCCTCACCCCATTCTAGCCAGCGAGGTGCCTGTCCCAGGGCAAGCCCCACTCGTCCGTCAGTCAGAAAGGTGAGGGACACAATCCAGGCCTCCACAGTGCAGGAAGTAGGTGGGGGAGATGAGACACAGGGAGTCTGGAGGCCGAGCTACCTAAGAGACTTGGGGGAGTAAGACAGCTCTTGTGTTTGGTGTACTGACAGCAGTGGCCCTGTGTGCCTGAGCAGGGAGGGGTTCCTGCTCCCCGCTCCCTCGTTCACTAGCCTGGGCTGCCAGCTGCTCCCCGTCTGACATCCCTGTGCACTGATGCTAGCACTCTGGTGAGCAGATAACAGCCTTGCTAACCTGCTGAGTGCTCTGAGCAGGCCCAGAGGAGTCTGGAAAATAAACTGACACCACTTTTGTTTGGGGTTAGTATCAAATCTTTGGCAATAGGCTCTCGCCTGCATCCCCTGGAATAAAGCAAAGGCCTGTTAGCCTCCTCCTGGAGGAGAAATAACCCTTCGCAGAGATCTATAAAGCACTGGCAGTTTATCAACTGTGAGCTGTGAGGCTGCTCTGCGCTCTCACTCCCCACTCCTGCGCTGGTGGCACAGAGATGGGGAATCAGGTGAGTGGCCGAGTCCAGTCTGGGCTGCAAAGCGAAGCAGTTAGAAGTCTGGCCCTCCAGTTGTTACAAAGGGCTGAGCGAGAAAGAATGGTGGCAGTCGCAGGCACAGCTGTGGGTGTGGAGAAGCGTTTGCTCACTAGCCCTGAGAAGAGCAGACCATGATGCAAAGTCCCTCTCCTCTGGGCAGCGTCTGAGCCTGGAAGTGACAGGAGGAGAGCAGTACTCTGAACCCTAATGATGGCCATATAGATGTCAGTACTGTAACTATTCCAGTGCTGGTCAATCAGCAGCAGCTTCTGGTTTCTCTGGGACTGTGGGTGGAGCCGGGGATTGTGGATGGGGTTTGGGCTGAGAACCACTAGCAGAACTTCTGGTCAAAACCTTTTTTTTTTTTTTTATGAGAAAAGTGAATATCACAGAAAATTCTAGTTGTGATCAACATTTTCCATTTTTTTGGCAAATGGTTTTCAAAAAACTATTTCCCCTGAGACTTTAGGACTTAGTTTTTCATTGAAAAATTTCATGTACCTTGCCCACGACTGACACAAACAATAGTTTTGAAATTTTCCACAGAACTGACATGTTTTTACCAGCTCAAAACAACGTTTTGCACCCCTGGTCTGGTGATGGGGACATGTGGCCGATAGCAGAACAGGCGGGTTGGCTCCCAGCTGGCAGGATGAATTCTGATATGTGGACTCTATCCATCAGCCCTACCTCTGGCACTATGGGGCACCCGCCCTTTGGGAAAGTGCTGATGTTTCTCTGGCTTCCTGATCCACCCGCCCCTATGCTCACTCTAGCTGGCACCACCCACCAGCCGGGGCTCTGCAGATCTCACTGCAAATACCAGGGACTTCCCTGTACTAACTGCACATTCCTGAACGTGGCAGTGCCAGGACCTGGGGCTTTGATCCTGCCCCACGTCATGATGGGCAGCCCCCCTCATCACCAACCCACCTTGATTCAGCCACTAACTGTTGGTATTTCTGACTCCATTAACTTCGTCTTGTGTTTGGGGAGCTTTCAGACCCTCCTGGAGTCCATTACAGCATCTCCCAGTATCACGCAGAGACAGAGATTTTGAAAAACAAAGGATCGATGTGTGCGTTGAGTCACTTTATTGGCTCATTCGTTTATTAGTGAGCGTGGCTCCCTTCTCACTGTTTGTGCTCAGAATGGATTTTTATTGCTTAATTCTCTGTAAGTGAAGTGCTGGTGAATTGTAAAATCCTATTGCTTCACATGTAGCATTAAGTACTGAACTAGCAAAAGAATCAATTACAGGTTCAGTTGCTGATTAGCTTGACTTTTTATGGAATTTAAAGTAAAGTCTCATTATAGTTCTGCTTTTTAATTCACACACTGCAATGTGTGTGGGAGGCCTTGTCAGCCAAGCTGGGCTGCGAGAGTCCTCGCTCAGTTCCTCACACGGTGCCTCCAGACCGATGCTTGGCACCTCGGATTCGGCTTTTTAGAGATGCTAAGTGCTGGTGAAAGGTGCGAGGTTGACGGTACTGGGAGGCATCCATTCCCACGTGCCCAGGACATGCCGAGCTCTGTTGGCAGCAGCAAAAGCTGCCCCATGTCCCTTCGCCCACGTGTCCCATCCTTGGATGGGAGCAGAGACTTCGCACACATCACAGTCCTTGGCTTCTTCTGGGGCTGCCAACAAGGGGCCAGTCAGTGGCCCTGGTGATCTGCATCCATCCACTAGGGACTGGACTGAGACCCCCAATAAGCTGCCCGCTCATCTCACGCTACAACTGCTGGATGGGAATGAATTTCAGCAGCAGCTAGCTGAGTCAGGCTGAATTTGCACTGGTGACTCACCACGTGAAAGCCTTGATGTTCCTTTCCCACTCCCGAGAGCCAGCCATCCCCCAAAGCACCCACAACAGCGGCGCTCAATTTGGGTTTGGCTGAACTCAGCGTTTAGTATTTTATTATAACCCAGTGCAGGTCCAAATCATCTTACACTTGGCTTTAAAATGCTGGTGGGAGCTGCGAGCCTGCTGCCTGGTGGGCGGTAGTTGATGGCTCAGAGTTGGTTCTAGGCATCAGCAAAGGGCCAAGCTGCCATCAGTTCACTAAAGAAGAGTCCGTCAAGGGCCTTGAAAATCCATCTGGCTTCTGATAAAACACCAATGTAACGATTCTGAGCAGGTGCAGTGGGAGGAGGTGTCCGAGTCAGAGTTAAAATCCTAGCAGGAGCATTTTAAATGGATTGTGACCTGTGTGGGGTGGGCCCCTGCTGGGAGATGTCCAAGGAGAGGCTCCAGGCAGGAGGTAAGAGAAGCAGAAACAAGTGGTTGTTTCCTCTGGGGGACAGGTCTGAGTGTATCCACCCAGTGATCCCGAGAGAGGAAAGTGTCAGTCTTGGGGCTGAGATACTGCAGCCATTGGCAGACATGCTGCCATGATTCCTTGCCCAGCTGTGCCCAGTGCCATGTCTGTCATCTTCCCTTCCACAGCTCGAACCAATGAGTGGGTGCTTCCTCCTCCCCAGAATCAGCAGCTGGAGCAAAGCAGTCCAGGATCTGGCACCAGGCATTTCTTGGCCTTCTGCATAGTGTCCGTCACTCGACCTGGGTGTTGTGTGTGTGGACATGCAAAGCTCCGTTTGTAAGCAGCACTGCTGTCACCAGCTTGGGACTCTGCTGGTCTTTTAGCTTCCCTCATGCCTCCCCCAGGTATATCCCAGCTTCCTCATGGCGCTGCCTAGGAAGGGGCCCAGCGACTTCCCTCTGGCTGGCTGACTGTTGCCCCACCTTGCTCCTGCTTCCATCTCTCTGGGGGAGGCAGGTGGTTCCTTCTCTCCAGGTGCCTGGCAGAGACATCTCCACTCAAGGCCCCTGGGCCACTTCTAGTTCATTCAAATAAAAGCCCATTCGTCTGGCCTGAGGAAGAAAGACCTGAAGGGGGCCCTCCTGCATCCCCTTGAATAAAGCCAAGGCCTGAGCTGTGTCTCCTAACAAATTAATTACTTCCTCTCCTCACTGGCACTACCTCACCTCCTAGCCTAGTTTGTAGCAAAGAAATTGAGAGCAATCTTCCCTCTTCCTTCAGGTTTGACTTTCATAGCATGGCATTTCAACATGTTTAAATCTGTGAGGAGTTTAAAATTCAGCTACGTCTGTAGGAATTCAATTACCCCTGAAGATTACAGAAAGATTATCAAAGTTGTAAACAGCAGAATATGCTCAGAGATCAATGAAGCGCAACAAAGACCATATTTAACAGGAGAACTAAAAGAAGAGCATGCTGGCAAGTGCTGACAGCGGAGTATAATGTCACATCATCACACTGAAGGTTAGAAAGCAATTGAAATCTGTTAGAGCACATTAGAGCCTAGCGCACAGGTTTGCAGTTTTGGGAGCTAAGAGGTGTGCAATTCATTTGGTTTAAGCCGGCACAGTAACAGAGGTGTGTTCCCTTTCCATGTGCTGAAGGGAGAGGTTCAGATTGGCTTTCACAGTGGCAACCCATTCTGCTTTCAGTGGACAAGAACTTGAATTGCAAACTCACCCTGAGAGACAATAGCTTGCAAACTGCAGCTGCCTCCATAGGCAAAATGGGTAAAGGGGCTGGATCCCCTCTGCAAAACTTTGTCTGCTGGCAGAACCCAACCAAACCTCATTTCCAGTTCTCTTTGGAAACCTGCTTCCACGCCCCTTTCCAGCTGGGATCGGAAGTGTAGGACATTCTGAAAAGGAGCCAAGTCTCCCCAGCCCAAAGCTGTGGGCTCCTGAGAGCTGGACTGCTCAGGAAAACACCTGAACTTATAGCCAGCAGGACCCGAACTCCAACCCTTCGGAGGCACCTGAGTTGCTACACAGGCAGCGCCGTGATGCGTGATTGATGGACGAGCTTGTGTGCAGTTATAGACAAATGGCTGAGGTGGTGGCCCAGGAAGGAGCTGCAGGACTGGTGATTGGAAGGGCCACCACATGGCCTAGGTGAGCTACTCCCTGTTTTTTCCTCCCCCACCCCCAAGAGACTGGAAATTCCAGGGCTCCCCTGAGAGTTCCCTGTGCACCCTTCCACGGGGGCCTGGGATTTAGCCCATAGGAATGCTGGGTCTCATGGGGGTAAAGCCACCTGATCTGCCGGAGCATCGTGCCCCCAGGCAGCACCCTCTCTGCTCCCTGTGCAGGGACACAGCTGCTGTGTGCTCCCCTCTGCTGCCAGGCGTAGGAATGAAAACCCCCAGGCTGAGGGGCCAGAGCTTTCTAGGGGCCCAAGGAGAGGCCAAAGCCCAGCCTCGCACTGAGTGGCCTGTGTGCTGTACTGGACACCAGGCCGCTCTCTGCAATGAATCAGCCTGCTCTCCCGCCTGGCTGCTGTTAACCCTGTGGGAAGGCCCAGCATTCCAAGCCCAGAGGAAAAGCCGGTTCACGCTCCAAAGCCCTGACAGTCTGAGATCACACTGAGCACTGCGGCTGTGCAGCCAGGTAGGCTGCTCCAGGGTCACGTACGTGTGCCCCCCACTCCCTGCCCCTTGGGCCCTGGCTTCGTGTTCCCCTTCTGCTGTGGCAAAGGAGCACAGCTCGGTGCCGTGTGATAGTGTCTGGCCACCATTGTCCTGAAACTGCCGCCTGGTGATTCCCACCCATCCTCCGCTGGCCATGCCCAGCTCTGCACCCCACTAGCCATTGCACGCAGCAGGGAGATGGGCAGCACCCCAGCAGGCAAGATCCTGTTCCGGGCTCCCATTGCTTCCATGGCCAACCCGCATGAGCTGGCTCCTTTCTGAGCTGTTGGGAAAGGCGGTGTAGACGGAGGGGCATGTCCGCCTGAGGGACTTGCTCTGGCCTCCTGCCCCCATTGCAATGGGCTGCCACTCACAGAAGGGTTATATTTGATGGAGAGCTTAGTAAATATAAGGAGGAAGTTAATCTGTGTGATCCAGCATGGCAGCTGCATTAGGCTACCAACTTCCTCCTCCAGGCGCACTCCTTTCCCCCCTGTGTCAAACAGCCACCAGTCAGCTCTGCTGGGATGGGCAGTGCCCCACGTGAGGGACTCCTGCCCTGCTAAGTACCCCACTCACCTGGGCCTAATGCCCTATAATCCCTCTGGGTGGAATTTCCCCAGCTAGCCTCACCCTCCACCATGTTTTGTGGCTTTCCATTGTCATTCTGGGTGTGCTTTCTCTTATCGTAACACGTTGCCGCTGTAATCCCAAATTCAGCAGAACAATAAACTTTAAAGGACGGTAATACCTACCTCTCGGTTTGCAAACTAAACATAATTTTTATTTGCACTCAGATATGTGGTTCCTGCGGCTGGTGAACAGTGGGGGAGGGATGCTCTCCGCACGGAGTGCGTGCAGCACTTCTGTGCAGGGGGCTGGGCACAGCCAGTCATGTTTGCACTGCTCCCCAAGTGGAGTGTCTCTATGTGCATGGTCTCCACTCAGCATTGAAATTCAAAGGAGGATTCCCTCTTTGTCGAAGACCACAGAGTTTTCAGCAGAAACCCTTCAAACCAGATTAATTACTGCTATCTGTACCCACTGGGGTCCCGTCCACCTGTCTGCCTCTTACTTGCTGCAGCCAAAACAATATACAATTTTCATTCCCTTTTTGTGTTTTCCTTCTTTTTTCCTTTGCTGTTTACTTCTGCTTTAATCTGCATATTATCGTCAGTGCAAAGACCTCTGAAATAACATCTGACAAATGATGCCTATTAAAAAGAAAACTCTGCACTCTCCTCTTTCACCGCCTTCTAATTTGGACTAGCATTATAACTATGCATCAATAGACAAGCAATATTATGCTAAGAACATGATAAAATACCAGCAGCTTCATAATGGCAGCAGCCAAATGGTAATTTCTGCTTCAGAAATTGGTCATTTATTTTGCTGGTCTGTTCTTACGTTCAAATTAGATGAAGTTTAATATACTGTAAAATTGAATGTATTCTATCCTTTTCAACAAACATGGCATGTATGAAATGATTTATGAGTCTTACAAACCTTAAAATGTTAAATAATCTCCTTTTTCCTGTGCCTTAAGTCAGTGATGCCACATAGTTTAAGTACAGAGAAGCAAAACTTTATTAGCTCCTATCCTGATCACTGTGTAACTTTGCTGCATTTATAGAGGCAGGAACAGTATTTAACATATTAGACTGAGTTTTAAAAGCAGCCATATTAATTGGTACATTAATTTTCTTCTATTAACTGTAATTGGTAGGAAAGCAACTCTTCCCTGGTGAATGTTGGAATTTGTGATTTAAATTTTTAATAAAGCCATGATGAAACTGCAGATGCCTAAACCAGAGTGTTCCTGTTGACATTAACGCCATCTATACATTGGGTCCTCTCCTCTCCAGAGCATGTCACCTTGTCACTCCCCAGAAGGAAAGCCCTCCCCAGAGGGAATGTCCACAGCAGAAAAGCATTCCCCAAGGGAATTTTGCATCTGAAGCAGGTGGCATGAATCAGTTGCTCTCGTGTGAGAGTGAATGGATGTTTGCTACCATGTGGTAAGCTGTTGAGAGTGCATTGGTTATTCCTGGGCTCCCTGCACAAGGCAATTGCTCTGGGAGGGTGAAGTTCACCTCTGTGCAGAAGGCCAGTCCAAGTCCTTTGGGCCACTTAAGTCCCAGGATGCACAGGCCTCCTGCCTCTCTGCACAGAGCTGAATTTCCCCCACAGAACCTAGAACATCCTTGCTAGTGTCTGTCTGGCAAACCAGGTCCTCCAGCCACCTTCGCCCCAGACAACTGTTTGTGTGCTTTGGTTTGGTTTGGTTTGGTTTGGTCTTGGCCAAAACCACCTGTGTCCGCCTCTGCATTGACCTTCTGGCAGCGAGTCCTATCACTGTTTCTGGGTGATAAGAAACCTCCCCTGCTGTGTTCCTTTCAAGTCTCAGTTTGGAGTAAGCGTAGACGCCTGGCGGCTGCCTCCTCACAGGCTAGGGTGACCAGATATCCCAATTTTACAGGGACAATCCTGATACTTGGGGCTTTTTCTTATACAGGTGCCTATAACCCCTCACCCCCGTCCCGATTTTTCACACTTACTATCTGGTCACCCTATCATAGGCACTGTGGGCAGTGGTGGTTTAGCTCCAGGACTGTGTGTTAGAATTCACACACTGATCAGTGGCAGGAATGGTGGGTTTGCTTTGGCGAATTTTGGCAAACACAGCATCTCATCCCATCACCCTCATCCCTTTGCTGGGTCTGGCTGGGGCCAGGAGGTGGGGTGTGTGCACGGCAAACCATGTCACAGGGCTATAATAGTTGGGCTGCATGCTGCTTCTCTTTGTGCTCAGAGCTGCTCCTAGGAAGGCCACTTGCTCTTAGTTTCTGTGGCTTATCAGCCTGTAACCAGAACCTTCCAACCACCCTGCCAGAGGGGACAGCTGCAGTGCAAGCTCCCAGCCCCAGAGGCAAGCCCCAAAATCTCCTTCCTTAGAACCATTTCGAGAGCAGCCGAACTCTGTGCTGCGCACAGCCTTTTCTACAGTGCAGGTTCACTCATAGATCACACGGCCAGAAGGGCCCCTGGGACCATCAGCTCTGGCCTCCTGCACTGCACAGGCCACAGGTCTTCTCTGAGCGAATTCCTGTTTGGACAGAGACGGTCCGTAGAAAAAAACAGCCAGGCTTGATTTAAAAAGTCAGTGGTGGAGAATCCATGGCAGCCGCAGCCAGTTATTCCAGTGGTTAATTAACCTCCCTGTTCAAAAATTGCCTCTTATTTCTAGTCTGAATGTATCTGGCTCCCACTTCCAGCTATGGCTCTTGTTAGATCTTTATGTGGTAGCTGAGGAACCCCCAGGATCAGTTTTCTGTCCTCCAGGCAGCCAAGTAAGGACTGATCCCATCCCTCCTCCCCTGGATGTTAGCACCTCATGCTGTGTTGTGTCTCAGCAGTGAAAGAGAGTGTGCGTTCCCAAGGCACCTCCTCTGCTTTGGGAGTGACACTTCCTACTGCCAGGCTCCGGCTCTGCTAAGAACCAGGATTTCACATCAGGCCAGCAGACTGGATTGCCACTCAGGGTGTGTCTACACAGCAGCTAGATGCCCATGGGCCAGCCAACTCGAGCTGCTGGGTTACTTCATTGCTGGGTAGATTTCTGGGCTCGAGCTGGAGCCCGGGCGCCAGGACCCTGTGGGATGGCGGGAGGGTCCCAGAGCTCAGGCTCCAGACCGGGCCAGCCAAGGGTGTCTGCATGCTGTGTAGGCAGATTCTCAGAGGCTGGTCTGTAGCTCCAAGCCCTGATCACCCCGCCTTAAACACATTAACACCCTGTCCCAGGGCAACAGAGCCGCCACTGCTACAGTACAGAAAACATCCCTAGAGAGCCGTGGGACTGGAGGGACCTGGAGAGGCCGTCTAGCCCCTCCGAGGTTAATGAGAACCATTTACCTCCCTCATCTCATAACAATCTTTTCTGTACTTGAGAACTGCTCTACTGTTCCCCCTCAGTCTTCTCTTCTCCAAGCTAAACACACCCAGTTCGTTCTTATTGGGTTTTAATGCAGCTGCTTCAAATTAAGGGCCAGAATGACATGGCTAGATGACGCCCACTTGGGTGTGCGTGTGTGTCTTGTCTCCTCACACTGCAGTGACAGTGTGTTACTTATATCATTGGCTGTCAATGCAGTGACGCTCCTTGGCCACCTGGTACCAGGTGCGTCTGTCATTTGAATAAGAGTCAGGCCCTCGAGGACTCGGAAGCTGATGCCAGGCTGTGCATAGAGCACACAGCAGCATTTCTTTTCCTAAGCCTGGGGAGCGCTGCTGTGGGGGGAATCCCCCTGATGTGCCTCTGCGTGTGATCGCCCCAGAGCCCAGGTGTCTAGCTGCACAGTGGGCTCTGGGCTCAGAGCTGCTGTAAGGGGAATGTGGCCAATATCTCCTCCCTGCCCCCTCCCCCCCCCACTCCAGTGCTGTGGGTCTGCAGCATCGAAAACATTCCCAGGTCAAATAGTTGTGGGAGGGATGGGGGAGCAATTGTATTTTTCTCTCTGTACAAACTGTCTCTGATGAGACTATCCGGTCACGTGTGGGGAGCAGGGGAGACTGACTTTTACCGCTGGAGAATGTGGAGCCCCAGATCACAGAAATCCTGTTTGACAGGTAAATGTTTGTGGCATCATTTAAAAAGAAGAGATTTTATTCACTGAAACCGACGGCTGCGACCAGACACAGAAAGGGGATACCTAGCTCCAACCATGCCCATTAGCATTACAACTGTAAATCCCCAGCTGTCTGTAGCCTGTGGTTGCTATACAGCTGCTGGTTTTGAAGTGGGTATACTGTGTGTGTGTGTGTGTGTGTGTGTGTGTGTGTGTGTGTGTGTGTGTTTATTAGTGCACGAAGGTGTGGTTTTGTGATACAGGTAGAGTGGCTGCACACTAGCTGCATGTCTGACGCCAAAACAAGGCAATGGAAAGTTAAGTCACTTACCAACATGTACCCTCTGTTCCTTCACCCATAAGCATGCATAATTAGTGTACACCACAACCTTAACTCTGCCCCCGAATCTTACCCCACATCCTCCACAGTAGCAGGTGTGTGGGGTAGTAACTGTGTTGGGGGAAGGTAGATTGCTAAAGGGCTTGTTACAGCGTATGATTAAAGGGAGTGGTGGATGGCTGGCACCCTAGAGGGCAGAGTGAGGGCTGAGTGCCAGGTATATTGTATGTGAAGAAACCATAACTCCATCACAGTGGGTTGTTGTGCATTACTGCCTGAGGGTATTTAGAGCGAAATTGAAGGTAGGGCTTGGGTGAGCATGACGGGCTGCAGGAGGCCACTTTCCATCACCTGTGGGACGTGGCATAGGCGAGACACTGTCAGAATAGCGTAGTGCCAGACAGAGGGCTCTGTGTGCCCTTGCCCCCTATCAGCCAATCAGGCTTTGAGTGTGCCCTCTCCCTTTCCCTCCATCATCCAATCAAATCTGACTGTGCTCTCCCCGCCCCCAGTCAATCAGACGTGTGAGCGCAGTTTTTGAATGTGAGTAACTGTGAAACATGGCCCTAAAACCAGCCCTCCCGGTGCACCCATTCTCCTAAGGGGCATCCTGCCAGGCTTTGGGTGGATGGCAATGTCTGCAGGAGCTATCAGTCAGCAATAATAGATGATGGCCAAGGAAAAACTGCAGCCAAGCCAGAGCCCAAATTTAAAGGCAGATTATAAAAAATGTATGAAGAAACCAGACAAAAACGCCATAGAAAATTCAATGGGCTTGTAAAGGCGCACGGCCGAGGCTCGACCCTCCCTGAGGAGGAGGGGAGCCACACCAGCCTCGATATACGTCGTCTACGTCAGCCCCTTTCTGCAGGGCTGGGCGACGCTGTACAGTCGCCCGGGGCCCCGGCCTTCTGCTCTAGGGCGGGGCAACAAACACACAGTTACAAAGGCTCAGACCCTCGTGGCTCAGGGTCGAGCTGTCAATAGTTCAGGCAGCTCGAGCCCTTTGGGGCAGGACCGAGCAGCGGCACAGTCAAAGGGGCACGGCCCTTGGTTCGGGCGGGGCACCAAACACACAGTTACAAAGGCTCGGACCCTTGTGGCTCAGGGTCGAGCGGTCAATAGTTCAGGCAGCTCGAGCCCTTTGGGGCAGGACCGAGCAGCGGCACAGTCAAAGGGGCACGGCCCTTGGTTCGGGCGGGGCACCAAACACACAGTTACAAAGGCTCAGAGCTGAGCAGTCAGTCACTAGACTTGATGGCCTCCTTAGGCCGGGGAGAGGGGGATTCTGCCACCCGGGTACAGGTGGCAGGGGGAACGCAGGCCCACCCACTCCGCTGCGTTCCAGCGATCACCGCTAACGGTCAGCGGGGTTCCTGACCGCTACACACTGACATGGGGTCAGGTACACTTGCAGCCTGACTGGAGTCGGCTGCTCCCGGGCTACTTCCAATCTCCCCCTCTGGCTCTACCTGATCTGTGGCATCAGCCCCTGGGAAGTCCAGTAGCCTGGGCCCCTCCCGGCCAGGGCTGGGCGGTAGATCCAGCAGTACCTCTGGGAAGTCCGGCCAGGCCTGCTCCGGGGGTTCCTCGGGGTAACAGCAGGGACGGGGCGGCTCCGGCAGCTCCTCCTCGTAGCGGGCGCGGGGAAGCTCCGGCCAGTCAGGGCAACGGCCCTGGGCCTCAGCAGCCTCCCAGCCACGAGCACCTTCTGGCAGGTCTGCTCCCGACGGCAGCTGGGCTCCAACTGAGTGCCGCCGGCCGGCTTTTATACTTCTGGGTCGCCTCCGGACCCTCTGAGGGGGGGGTCCAGTGCCCTGTGGCCCAGCCCCTGGCGGGGCTCGACTCTCCCTGAGAAGGAGGGGAGCCACACCGCCTCGCTACAGGGCATAAACACTATTCCTATGTGAAATTTCACATTGGTCATCTGTTCTTACGGACACATAGCAGAACTGGTGCTCCATTTTCGACTGCACTCCAAACTACGGGGGCACTAGCAGCCTGCGCGGTACAGAGCTGAGAGCTGCAGCATGAGCAGCTTCATCCATGCTTCTAATAAGGAGCATCACTCATCAGTCTTCTCGTGGGGACGGAGTTAGGTTTCTGATGTTCAGAGACAATCCCAGCCAGGCCTGAAAGCCCTCATTAGAATCCCCTCCAGACACTGTACAATGGAGACATTGAAATGAGGCTTAATGCTGGTCACGTTCTCTCTTCGCCGCCAGTAAGTCAAGGATGTCTCTTTGCTATTGTATTGTGGTGACTCATCTTTCATGTAATCATCTACTGGAAGATTTTGTGCCAAGAAGACAAGATGCCAAATCACAACACGTGTGTCTGTGTCTTTCTCCTAGCATCACATGGCAGGGAAGCTGCTGCCCCTTCCTCCCTGGCTGCAGCATGCCCTTCGGGCAGCAGAGCTGGGCTGGTCCTGCTGCTTGGGGGTGCATCTGGGCAGTGGGGGAGGAGACAGATACTCTCACAGGAGGCCTGTTATCATTCTGCCCTGCACTGGCAGGGAAGGTGCATTGGGCCTGGTGGGCAGGTGGCAGAGAACCACTGCCCGCCCAAGCAGCGCTCTGACATCAGGGTTACTGCTGTCCTGAGCACACAGCAGAAGCCACAAAGGGTCTGGAGAAAGAGGTGAAGATTCTGTCCTGAGCTGGCCCCTCACCTGGGCCAAACCTATTACTCATATTTGCCATGGGCAGCGTGACTGAGCCTGGAGAAAGTTGCCCAGAAGCAGAAAGCCAAGCTGGGGCAGCGCTCTCTGTGCTCCCAAGAGGGAGACTTCTTTGGACACTTGACAGCCTGGCTCTGGTATGGGGGATGGAGCAGTGATGCCCTCCAGGCTGGGATGTGTGCTCGCCTGTCTCCTAGCAGAATCTTAAGGAAATTTCCCTCCTCAGGGAAATAAAATATGCAGATTAGCTGAGTAACTGAACACGGTATGTTAATTAATTCCACGGATCCACTGTTCCATAACATCAAAGCTACCCAAGGAGGATATGCCGGAATTAGCTCGCTCTGGAAAACATTTCCTAGTTGCTTAGGAAGAAGTTGTACAAACCTGTGACATAGTGTACAAGACTCTGAGCATTTGCCATTTGCTAACATCAAAGCTTCAGTAGGTGTTGCATGCAGTGACACAAGGCAGGCGTCTCTGTGGAGGATGCGAAATGCTCAGTATTTCTCAGGAATGCTCAGAAGGGGTTGGCAGCAGGTGTGTGGCTGAAGATGCTGAAATATGGTACTTGCAAGTTAAGTGTAGCCCGGGAGAGACCCACTTCCTAAGTGGCCCGGAAAACAAAACATACAGGTGCAAAAGGTGCCAAAGTCCAGCCCACCAGACTCTGCACGCACTGATTAGATACCCCCCTGGGGTGCCCATTGCTGCGGGACGCTAGGCTGGGGCTGCTCGGGTTGGTCTGCCAGCTGGGGCCAGGCCAGGACTCCTCTGGTAGGGGAGTGTGTGTGTCGGGGTTCCGGCCAGTCTGGGGCTTCTCCGGCAGTGGAGGGGCTCAGGAGAGGTCCGCCTGCCACCTATGGTCAGCATGCTAACAAAAGAAAGACCACTCTGGCCCCTATACAGAGGAGCATGCAATATAAAATCTGATGTTGTCACGGAGTTTGGGGAGCCCAGTCCTGAACCCCTCTTCCTGGGACCCACAGTGACTCTTAGCCAGCCAGTAAAACAGAAGGTTTATTGGACAACAGGAACACAGGTTACAGCAGAGCTTGCAGGCACAGTCAGGACCCCTCCACCGAGTCCTTCTGGGCTTTCAGGGTGCTTGGATCCTAGCTAGGATACCCTGAATTCCACTCATACAGCCCCAAGCCCAAACTCAAACTGCTTCCCTCCTGCTGCTCCCTTCCTTTGTCCCCCTTCCCGGGGAAAGGTGTTGACCTTTCCCCTCCCTTACCTAGCTCAGGTTACAGGCCCTGGCATTGTCCATCCCCTAAAGTCCTCCCCTGTTCTCCCACTCCCCACACAGACAGCCCCTACTCCATCACAGATGTGCAGTCTGTCTCTTCTAAACATCCCCCTCTTCCCCTGAAATTAGACCATCCTCTGGGGCGGTAGAGTCTTGGGCTGTTCTCCCAGCCCTGAATCTCAGCTGAGGGTGTGACACACAGTCTGTGTGGCTCTGCTCCGGAAGGTGAACACAGATCCCAGAACAAACTCCTGTTCCAGTTCTCTGAGGCGAAGCAGGCTCTGAGCCCTCCTGTCCCAGGCCATCCTCTGCACGCAGCAGTACATTGCCATAGGAACCCTGCCAGGGAATTCTAAGAAAACGCCATATCACCCAGCTGGGGAACGCTCTAGAAACTAATAACTGTGCCCTGTGCATTCTCTGGACCACAAGAAAGCAAAGCTCCTGCCTTGGAAGCCTTTCTTCCAGCTTAAAAAAATGGAAATTCTATGTCAGAATGACCTCCTAGCTGTGTACAAAGGTGAGGCTTTGCATAAGAACCAGAGAGGTCAGAACCGAGGTTCCTAGAGTAAGTCCGCACCTGCCTCCATGTGTGTGCATATGCTGCAAGAGGGTCTTTAATTCTGTGCTGCTACAACATGGATGGTCTGACACCAAATGAGATGCACACACGTCTACAGGTATGCACCAAGATGCAAGAATAAAAGAATGAACAATTCAACTTATTTCCAAGTGCAGTTCTCCTCTACTGTAGTGGTGTGTTAACTTCCAAATCCAATCATCTCTCTCATCGTCTAGCGATGGGGGATCTGACTGCATGTGGAAAGGCACAACTATAGTTACACAGGGCACCTTAATGTTGGATTTTCTAACTTCTGTGTGTATTAAGATCTCAGCTTTAGCCTGACATAGCTTTAGCCTGACATTGCTTTAGCTTTTTCACATTTAACATCTTAGAACTAGATGCAGCAACTCTTGCTATGACCGATGGCAGACCTGCTGGCTTGGGAGCTCTTCTGCTACGACCATAACAAGACAGATGGAAAAAACAGTGGCATACGCCATTTCCTTCCTGACTGATATGAAAAGACATAATTCCCTAATGGAATGGGAATAAACCTCGCGGCTGTTTGAGTTTTAGAGTGTTTCAGATTTTCACTGTGTCTCTTGGAATGTATCCTTTTTCTGGTGGCTAATTCCCATATTGTCAGTCTGGTAAATCACTTTTGCTATATACATTTCAGTACCTGGAATGAAGACATCAGGCTTACAATTTTATTAAACATATCTAGAAAAATAGGCCAGCTAATGCTTCATTGTATCGTAGCCTGTAGAGATGGCCCCGACCAAACGGATGAGCAAAGCATTAGCTGTTGTACATGCATATTAGCTCAGAAGCTTTAACGATCAAGAAACTGTAAAGCACTTCTCAGCAGGACCTTCTCTTCGGTGAACTCTGCCAGACTGCATGAACTGGAAGGTGGCCAAATTGCAGCCCAGATAAACACAGTCTTTCTGCACAGTCGCTACTGAACTGTCTACGCAGGATGGTATTGTACTAAGGGAAGGACATTGTGGTGCCAACATTCGAGATTAAGAAGTTGCTACAGTTGGCTCAGGAAATGCGGCAGTGTTCTAAAGAAAGCACACTTCTCAATAGCATGCCTGCTAAACAACACAGGCTGAGAACCTGCCCCATAAATTCAACTACCTGCATGAAAGGCAGCCAGTGCCACTAATACATTTACCATCCTGGTCGTGGGCAAAACGCTCTGAAATGTTTGGTCTCCTTCACCAAGATCACCTGGCGAATGTGCTGACGAGTCTGCCAGGCCTGGCAGCCTTCATAGCCAGTGATGATCTACTCCAGTGCGAGTTCTTTCCGTGCCTGGCCTGCCCTTTGAAGTGATGGGAGCAGTGTAGGGCCTACTGTTGAGGGATTATCCTACATCTGAGGAGCTAAGCCTGTTGCTAGAGAACTGAGAGAGTGGGACCTTTGCTAAGGAGTGGATTGTGACTAGGTTAGGCCCAGAGAGTCCTAGGGCAGGCTTATCACTCAGCACTGTACCCACAGGTACTGGGGAAAGGCCTACAATGCTACAGCTGCCCTGAGAGATTCCCACTACACCCCACAGCGCTGTTAGGAAGGCACTTGAGTCTAGAGTCTGTTGCCTCGACTGAAAGAGGCTGGAGCCAGGGCATTCTTTGGGAGAGAGCCTCAACTTTGGGGCTGGGCTCCAGAAAAGCCCAGATTTGTTGACCTTGAGGACATCCCGCAAGGCTACATAGCCCCCCCTTCCATCTGCACAGGCCTTTCTTGGAGGGTGCATGGCGCGTGGGGAGGGAAGAGGCTCTGTGGACTGTGGAAAGAGTCTGTATTTATAACCGTGTCAGTACCTAGAGCATTGGAGAGATGCTGGCTGGTAAGGCAGCACCTATGGATAACGCACTAGTGCTGGAGGTGTGTCATAAACAGATAGTTAAGGGTTAATGTCTCTTTTACCTGTAAAGGGTTAAGAAGCTCAGTAAACCTGGCTGACACCTGACCAGAGGACCAATGGGGGGACAAGATACTTTCAAATCTCTGTGGAGGGAAGTCTTTGTTTCTGCTGTTTGTTTTGTGTTTTGTTCACTCTTGGGGCTAAGAGGGGCCAGACATGCAACCAGGTTCTCCAATCTTTCTGAAACAGTCTCTCATGTTCAAAACAGTAAGTACTAGCTAGAAAAGGCTGATTAGGCTTATGTTTGTTTTCTTAACTTGCAAGAGTGTATTTTGCTGGAAGGAGTTTTACCTCTGTTTGCAGTAACTTTTAATCTCAGGCTAAGGGGGAGGAAGTCTCTCTAGTTTATATAAGCTGAAGACCCTATAAACATTTTCCATCTTGATTTTATAGAGATAATTTTTACTTTTTCTTTCTTTAATTAAAAGCTTTCTTTTTTAAGAACCTGATTTGATTTTTTTTCTTGTTTAAGACCCAAGGGGATTGGGTCTGAACTCACCAGGGATTGGTGGGGGGAAAGGAGGGGAGGGAAAGGTTAATTCCTCTCTGTTTTAAGGTCCAAGGAGTTTGGATCAATCTAATCTCTCAGGGTAACCCAGGGAGGGGAAGTCTGGGAGGGGGAAAGGAGGGGGAATGGTTTATTTCTCTTTGTTTTAAGACCCAAGGGGTTTGGGTCTTGGATTCCCCAGGGAAGATTTTGGGGGAACAGGAAGTATGCCAAAACACTATATTTTTGGCTGGTGGTGGCGCTATCAGATCTAAGCTAGGAATTAAGCTTAGAAGGGTACATGCAGGTCCCCACTTTTTGGACGTTAAAGTTCAAAGTGGGGAAAATACCTTGATAAGGTGAATGTGTCAGGTGTGGCAGCGCCAAGGGGCAACGCTGGGAAGTGTGGACTGAAGATGAGCAGAAATGCCACTCACTTCTCTGGGATTGCTCAGCGAGTGGTAGAATAGTTGTGTGGAGGGAGTGGGTCAGGAAGCTGCTCCTGGGAATGCTGCTAAGACCACAGAGCTCGGTCAGCTCCCCATCTGTGGTGCCTCAGACAGCCACATGCGCTGCTGGCTGTGGTGGAAACCTGGAACCTGCCAGAACCTGTGTGAAGAGGATGGAGGGACCCAGAACGGACACTCCTGAGTCTGCTTGGTTGCCTTTCCTGGGCCTCGCCAGCTCGGTGCCCCATGTACTCAGACCTCACCACAGTTGTGGGCCCAGGATAGCCCTTGTGACTTGCGGTGTAAATGTTGCTGAGTTGAGTCCCCAGCATGGAGCTGAGTTCGGGGAGCTTGGCTGGCTGTTGGCAGCAAGGGTTAAGAGAATGGAGGGACCAGGGATGCTGAGCCAAATCCTTCCATTCGAGGAGGAAAAGCACGGAAGGGGCATTTGCCTGGTGTGCACCCTGCTCGCCTCTGCACCCTGCGGTGAGGGGAGGACAGGCCGGCCCTGGAAGAGGCTCTGCATTGTTGAAGGCAGCACAGTTTCGGTCGGTGCTTCAAGGAAGAATGTAGCTCAGTGCCATCTAGTGCCAGGCCTGCACTGTTGTACCCAGATAGCGCTTCTGTGGTGAATGTTCTGAACGAAAGTGCTACAGAAGCCTCCCTCGCCAGCCAGCACAGAGGAGCCAGATGGCAGGAGCAGGGTGCACCTGGGGATGTGAGGCCAAGAGCTGTAAGAGCCTGGCAGTGAGTTACTGAAGAAGAGAGATGCCTTGGGAATCCTTTAAACATAGGGCTTGTGTTGGCAGCTCCCTGGTTTCAAAGTGTAACTGAAACACCGTGTGCTCGTGAGCTACTGCTGTGTTTCCAGTCAGAAATGGTAAAGAGAGCTAGCGGTCTGACCTCAGCAGAGGAGAGGGCATGGGGCATGGCTAGTCCCCTGATCAGAGCTGCTACTCGCACCACAACAGAGAATGCAACCTGCCCAGATGGAGATAAATATACCTCAGGCCAGCAGGACCGGTGCTAGGGGTTTGAGCGCCCTAGGCGAACGGCAATTTCGGCGCCCCGTGTGCTGGTCCCAGGCTCCGGTGGAGCTGCCACAGTGGTGCCCGCGGAGGGTCCGGCGCTCTGTGGCTCCAGTGGAGCTGCCGCAGTCGTGCCTGCGGGAGGTCCACCGGAGCCCCGTGAGCAGCCAACCGTCCGCAGGCACGACTGTGGCAGCTCCACCAGAGCCGTGGACCAGCGGACCCTCCGCAGGCACCACTGCGGCAGCTCTACCGGAGCTGTGGACCAGCGGACCCTCCGCAGGCATGACTGCGGCAGCTCTACCGGAGCTGCCTGCCACCCCCTCTGGCAAAACGGCGCCCACCAATTATTCTGGCGCCCTAGGCGATTGTGTATGCTGCCTAAATGGTAGCGCCGGCCCTGCAGGCCAGGCATGAAAGGGTGACCTAGGTGCGGAAAGGGTGACATGCAGTTGCCCAGAACAACCATGGGGCCAGTTCTGCTGCATTCACACTTCCCTGTGTGACTATTATCTGAAGCACAGGAAATCCCAGGAGGGTGAAGGCTGATGGGATAATTTCTCCCAGCAGCAAAACTGCTGGAGCAGAGTGAATAATGCACAACAGCTTGTGCAAGAGGTACTGGGAACAGAGAAGGAGATGATACTGTGACTTCTCTGGCCAATCACAGCTAAGTACACAGAACAAAATTTGAATATTTATGACCATAAAACAAAAAATGGAAAATATTCACCTGAGAGATTAAATTCCAGGACATCGTAATGTGAACAGAGATTCCATGAAGAGAGAGAGGCTAAATTTGTCAAATGAATTATTTACTCTAAATCATTTATTCTGTCTAGTGAAACTCTCCAGGGGGGACGTGTAGTCACCCAAGGTGACCCGAGAATTTCTTATCCCTTTCATTCACTGCACTTTTTATTCTTTGGTTATTTCTAAAACCCTTCTGCCTTGGGCATCCCGGGGAAAGTTCATCTGGGCCTGAAGATAAAGGAACCCAGGCCTGGTCCCTGTGAGCAGCTGGATCGATTGGTGCATGAAAGGTGGGAGGAGCTGCCAGTCCACGGGGGGAACCCAACAAGAAGAGCTGGGGCCTGCAGCCGAAGAGACGGGATTTAGGGTTTGTGCAGAGTTTTGGTTCTGAAGCTGTGAGCCCCAGCATGGCATTGCTATGAATGAGCAGTGCATCCAAGTCATTTTGGAGGCACTCCAGCATGTGTAATGCCCGGTTTGTTACGGGGTGCGGTGGGTATGCTGGCTGCCACTGGCTTGTCAAGTATTGTTACAGTAGGTCAGTCTGAGCGCACGTCTCTATCTCCTGAATATGATCCCAGGCTTAGCGCTGGGAGATCTGTGGCTGATGACCCCACAGCACCTAGACAGGCCATGCGGGATATTGCTACCTGTTGATCCCTGTCAGTTGGTGGAATGTTGCTAGATGAGTCATTTGCCTTCGTTACACAGAAGTCTCTTGTTACCGGCCTCTCTGCAGTTCTGTAGCATGTAGTGCTGGAGTAATAGTGCTTGTTCTGGATGTAGCAGGGACACCTATATTTTAAGTATCAAATCCTGCCTTAGACAGAAAGTGACAAGGAGAGAAACACACTTAATGCTGGACCCTCTTTGTGGGACACAGCACTGCATGCTACAATTCAGGTGTATCCTCTGCTGGCTGCAGGGACAGCACAACCTAAGGACCTTCTCCCTGGGCCCAAGTTTACCCACTGGTGCTGGAACACTGTTACTGGGGGGGGGGGGGCGGAAAGCCAGCTTCCTTATTCCTGTCCATGCCCCGCCCCCCCGCAGCTGGGGCTGGGAACAGAGCTATGTCTACAGGAAGGGGGGACCCAGACAGGGGTGAGGGGGCTGAGGCTGTGGGGCGAAGCCCCATATGTGGAACTGGGAGCAGAGCCGTGGGTGTGGGGTGGCAGCCGGTACCCCATGTGCAGAACCAGAAGCAAAGTCTGGGTTGTGGGGCTGGGATCAAGGATCCCCAGATATGGGCAGCAGCCAGGACTCCACGTGTGGGGCGAGAAGCAGAACCCCACATATGCGGCCGGGACCCCACGTGCGGGGCCAGGAGCAAAGCCCCAGAAATTAAAAGGTGCAGCGCCAAAAGTGACATCCCTGCAAGCTGCATGAAAACTTTTTCAAGACACTCTAATAGAGGCTCAACTTAAATGTATACCCCACATTAAAAAACATAGTAAGAGAACCAAAAAAGTGCCACTGTGGCTGAACAACAAAGTAAAAGAAGCAGTGAGCGGCAAAAAGGCATCTTTTAAGAAGTGGAAGTTAAATCCTAGTGAGGAAAATAGAAAGGAGCATAAATTCTGAAAAATGAAATGTAAAAATGTAATTACGCAGGCCAAAAAAGAATTTGAAGAACAGTTAGCCAAAGATTCAAAAAATAAGAGCAAAAAATGTTGTAAGTACATCAGAAGCAGGAAGCCTGCTAAACAACCACTGAGGCCACTGGACAATCGAGATGGTAAAGGAGCACTCAAGCACAACAAGGCCATTGAGGAGAAACTAAATGAAGTCTTTGCATTGGTCTTCTCAGCTGAGGATGTTAGGGAGATTCCCAAAGTTGAGTCATTCTTTTTAGGTGAAAAATCTGAGGAACTGTCCCAGATTGAGATGTCATTAGATGAGGTTTTGGAACAAATTGATAAATTAACCAGTAATAAGTTACCAGGACCAGATGATATCACCCAAGAGTTCTGAAGGAACTCAAATGTGAAATTGCAGGACTACTAACTGTAGTCTTTAACGTCTCATTTAAATTAGCTTCTGTACCAGATAACTGGAGGGTAGCTAATGTGACGCCAATTTTTAAAAAGGGGTGATCCCGGCAATTACAGGCCAGTAAGCCTAACTTCAGTACTGGGCAAATGGATTGAAACAATAGTAAAGAACAAAATTGTCAGACACATAAATGAACATAATTTGTTGGGGAAGATTCAACATGATTTTTGTAAAGGGAACTCATGCCTCACCAATCTACTAGAATTCTTTGAGGGGGTCAACAAGCATGTGGACAAGGAGGATCCAGTGGATATAACGTACTTAGATTTTCATAAAGTCTTTGACAAGTTCCCTCACCAAAGGCTCATAAGCAAAGTAAGCTGTGATGGGTTAAGAGGGAAGGTTCTCTCATGGATTGGTAGCTGGTTAAAAGACAGGAAACAAAGTAGGAATAAATGGTCAGTTCTCAGAATGGAGAGCGGTAAATAGTGGTGTCCCCCAGGAATCTGTACTTGGTCCAGTCCTATTTAACATATTCATAAATGATCTGGAAAAAGGGGTAAATGGTAAGGTGGCAAAATTTGCAGATGATACAAAATTACTCAGGCTAGTTAAGTCCCAGGCAGACTGCAAAGAGCTACAAAAGGATCTCACAAAACTGGGCAACAAAATGGCAGATGAAATTCAATGTTGATAAATACAAAGTAATGCACATTGGAAAACATAATCCCAACTATACATATAAAATGATGGGGTCTAAATTGGCTGTTGCCACTCAAGAGAGCGATCTAGGAGTCATTGTGGATAGTTCTCTGAAAACATCCACTCAATGTGCAGCAGCAGTCAAAATAGCGACCAGAATGTTGGGAATAATTCAGAAAGGGATAGATAAGAAGACAGAAAATATCATATTTATTGCCTCTATATAAATCCATGGTACCCCCACATCTTTAATACTGTGTGCAGATGTGGTTGCCCCATCTCAAAAAAGATATATTGGAATTGGAAAAGGTTCAGAAAAGGTCAACAAAAATGATTAGGGGTATGGAATGGCTGACATATGAGAAGAAATTAGTAAGACTGGGACTTTTCAGCATGGTAAAGAGACGACTACGGGGGGATATGATGGAGGTCTATAAAATCACGATTGGTGTGGAGAAAGTAAATAAGGAAATGTTATTTACTCTTTCTCATAACACAAGAACTAGGGGTCACCAAATGAAATTAATAAGCTGCAGGTTTAAAACAAACAAAAGGAAGTATTTTTTCACACAACGCATAGTCAGCCTGTGGAACTCCTTGTCAGAGGATATTGTGAAGGCCAAGAGTATAACAGGGTTGAAAAGAAAGCTAGATAAGTTCATGGAGGATAGGTCCATGCATGGCTATTAGCCAAGATGGGCAGGAATGGTGTCCCTAGCCTCTGTTTACCAGAAGCTGGGAATGGGCGACAGTGGATGGATCAGTTGATGATTCCCTGTTCTGTTCATTCCCTCAGGGGCACCTGGCACTGAGCACTGTTGGTAGCCAGGATATTGGGCTATATGGACCTTTGGTCTGACCCAGTGTGGCCGTTCGTATGTTCTTATGAACCCAGCCAGTGGCCCCTTGAGTCGTGTTCAGAAATCCGAGCTGCTCTGAATTTTCCTTGCAAGTGACCCAGCTAAGCAGGCTGTTGCTCTGAGCGGCCTGTGGAGCTGATCAGCATGTGTCTGTCAGCTGCGCAGCAGTAAGTGCTCCAACGTTTGTGATATGTACTGTAAACAGCAACCTGTCTCCTCCTAAAGCAGTGTGTGTGCTGAGCCCGGCTGTGTTGGAAACATCTTCTGGGGAGACACACAGGATAGCCAATGGCTGGATTCAGCCTGCACCTGACTCGTTACCAGAGTTTAAACACTGTTACTACTTACTTTATATTTCAATGACTAAACATCCTGCTTGACATTTTGGGAACATGAATCTATAGTGCCCTCCATGCCAAAGAAGCACAGAGCAGCTCGTAAATGCTGTCTAGACTAGTAAGCTGCTGTGTTAGCCTGCACAAAAGCAGCACAGCACAGCACCTTGTGACAGCTGTAAAAGCATCATGCATGGTACAGTCTGTGTATTTATCTTCTAGCAATGTGCATTGACTGATTTGGATAAAACACTCTTTGCGACATACAACCAACAGTGAGGTCACAGACAGAGGATTAGGGCTAAAGGTGCAGAACAGGCAACAAAGAGATGCTGTTTTTCAGCAAGTGTCCATGAGAATAAGGGAGAAAGCAAGACAGAGACTGGATTAAATAGAAGGGAATTGTCTCCAAATAGAATGTTTTTCATGCTTTCCCATGAGGCGTCAGAATGTCTTTACAGACAAATAGTCAGAGTAGAGTCCATTATGCTCAGCGCTTTTTGCCTTGAAACATAAATAGCTGCATATCATAGAAGTGTTTGTTAGCAGGAAATGTGTATGCTGGAAAAAGTTAGACATTAAATCATTACTTCATGCAGAAAGATATTGCTAAAGGGAGAGGATTACTTACTATATTAATTCTCTCCTTCAGCTCCCCACACATCTTTCTGCATATAATAAGGTTAGTCACAAAATGTGGTGTTGAAACAATTTTGGTACATTGCAAATCTATTTCCTCGGAGACTGCATGCCCTGGTGCTTTCCCTGCCCTTCCCTGTCCTCAGGCTCTGGCAGAGCAGGGAGAGAGAGGGGACCAGTCGTGTCACATTTTCCAAAAAACGACCATACTGGCAAGTCCTTGGGAGAGTCCTCAGTGCACAGACTAGTTCCCATCCCACTCTGCTCCCCTTTGTAGCCACCGGCCACCTCCAGGGATCGCCATTAGTAGGGGCGGCTCCAGGCACCAGCACGCCAAGCAAGTGCCTTGCGCGGCAAGCCATGGGGGGCGCTCTGCTGGTCGCTGCGAGGGCGGCAGGCAGGTTGCCTTGGTCGGCATGCCTGCGGAGGGTCCGCTGGTCCCGCGGCTTTGGCAGACCTCCCGAAGGCAAGCCGCCGAAGGCAGCCTGCCTGCTGTTCTTGGGGTGGCAAAATACCTAGAGCCGCCCCCGGCCATTAGCCATTCACCACGTCTCTGTGCTGTGTGATCTGAGATACCACATATAGAGAAGGGACAGGGTCCTGCGCTCCCCTCCTGCCAATCCCCAGCCAATGGGCTGGGGGAGGAACTCCTGGTGGCCTCTCCTCTGAGGGAAAAGAGGCAGCCCACCCTGCCAGGAGCTGGGAGCTGTGTTGGCAGCAGGGCAGGGCAGCCCTCCTTGGCCATCCCTATTACTGCTTCCCCCTTCCTGCCTCTCCTTATTTGCCTTTCTCTCCCTCGCACTAAACAGTGTAAAAACGAAAAGCAGCCAGACAAGATAACCCCCAGCCCGGCAGACCTAGACAGGCTTGGCCCATCGCCCCAGTCACTCTGCTTGTCGCCTTCCTCCCGCATCTCCCTTGTTTGGCCGGTCTCCTCACACAGACGTTCTTTGGGGCAGGGCCTGTCTGTGTCTGGGCAGCACCCAGTGGTCCTGATCCAGGGCTTCGGTCTTCACTCCCTGCTCTCTCACACTCATCATCATAACAGCACTAGCGTCTCTGGTACCCGCTGGGGCACACTGACTTCTCAAGGCAGTTACGCTCTGCCTAGAAACCGATGGCAGCTCCTTCACTAACACTCTCTCAGCTCAGCAGCCATTGGTTATTCCTCATCAGGGTTCTGGTCTCTTCCTACCCAGGCGCTGGCAATACCTGCACCATGTCTCTACGCAGGCCCCTCAGCCCAGCACGGGGTGGGCTCGCTAGACACGCAGCCCCTTCGAGCATGTGCCAGTTCCCCCCTGCCTCCCCGCAGGGAGCGACGGCAGGAGGCCAGTTCAGGTATAAATCAGTCTGACTCATCCCACTCCAAGAGAGCTGTTCCTTGGCTGAAGGAGGGAGCCAGCTGCCATAGGCACCTCTTGTCAGCAAGGCAGCAGCAGGACATGGGGCGCCCTTCACCCAAACCACATCATGGCGCCAGGGAGCCCCCATCTCTCCACATTCCCACCGCAAGGCTGTGATGCAAATGCTCTGGCCTGCCCCACCCAGCAGAGCAGGGCCTGGTACCTGGGAACACCCCCTGAACCTCAGCACTAGAAAGAGACTGAATATTTTCATCAGGTTTTCTGGGGGGGTGGGTTTATGAAAAAGGGCTTTTTGGGTGGATCAGCCATTTCTGTACCATTCAGGATTTTCTGGTTTTGTATTCAATTCTAGGCAAATTTTTCTAGGAACTTTTTCACAGCAAAGCCTTGCCATTTCCTCACTGGCCTTCTTGCAGACCTCAGGGAAGGATGTGCCTTGCTTGGAGAGCAATCTGTTCCTGGTGGAGTGGGGGGTTACTCACCACTGGTGTTTCTCTCCACCAGTGCTCAGTAAATCACCCCCATTCAAGGCTTGGGCTGAGGCATGAATGTATCTTCTCTGGGAGACTGGAGCAGTGGGTGAAGGCAGATGCGGCCAAAGCATTCCTGGCTGGGGTGGTGTGCAGTCCTGAGGCTGAACTCCCCTGCACTAAGCAGAGTGACAGGCAGGCGGGGGGCGTAGATGATGAGCTATTCCTAGGAATTAACTCCTTCAGTGCATTTCACCCTCTTTCTGTGTGCAAACTACCTGCAAACAGTCTGTGACATGTCTTTGCTTTGGTCCTGTTTGTGATCTGTCCTTTGGGAGGAGGGACTGGCCACCTAAGTCACATGGCATTGTTTCTGCTCCGTGACTGGATGCTGAAACTTTGATGACTAGGAGAAGGGCAATCAAATGGCTCCTGGGTGGGCGTGTGGACTCATCCAGAATGAAGCTGCACTTGCAGAGAACAACGTAATTGTTTATAGTGCGTGTGGACACCCCTGGAAAGAGGGGCAAAGCCCCATGAAGTGAGTTTGTGGGTTTCTTTGACCATGTGTCCATGAATCCTTCTTATGGAATATTGGCGGTAATGACAACAACACAGACCCCTGCTTGACAGAAACCCTTTGATCTGAGAACACTTGCCTTCAAAACTTCAAAAACAGACTCCAAAGAGAGACTGCTGAACTCGAATTAATATGCAAATTAGATACAATTAACTCAGGCCTAAACAGAGACTGGGAATGGTTGGATCATTAACTAATTGAATCTATTTCCCTATGTTAAGTTCTCCTCACACCTTCTATGGGTCATGTTAATTATCATTTCAAAAGTTTTTTTTTCTCCTGCTGATGATAGCTCATCTCAGTTGATTAGACTCTTCCTGTTGGTATGCATACTTCCACCTTTTCATGTTCTCTGTATGTATAAATATCTCCTGTCTGTGTGTTCCATTCTATGCATCTGAAGAAGTGGGCTGTAGCTCAGGAAAGCTCATGCTGAAATAAATTTGTTAGTCTCTAAGATGCCACAAGTGCTCCTGTTCTACTTGCCTTCTAGTTATTCAGCCAGATGTGACCTGCGGGATGTCTTGTCAGTCCTGGCACGTGGCTTCAGACCTTGCATTGCCCTGAGAAGTTTTGCCAAATGGTAGTCAATGGTGCTGCAAACGGGGGGTGGGGAGACGGGAGGAGACCACTTTCCCACGGTCTAATATGGTGACCCTCAAAACCCCTGCTTCTGAAAGTCAGGTGTTTACACTGAAACTGGAAGAGCCTCTTAAAAGGCAGCAGGAATTTTCTAATCAAACACATTTTTTCCAGAGACTGACTCACAGAGGGAATAATTTCTGAGATCAGCAGAAAAGTAAGCAAAAAGCAACATGAAAGCAGGAAAAGTAAAAGCAACTGTTTGTTTTGACATTTTCCTCCTGAACAACATGTAAGTCTCACCCTGTTATCACTTGGCTTAGCAATGCATTACATTTCCTAGCTCCACTGCACCACAAATAAGTCTGGTGTCACAGACACCCAGCTGCCATGCCAAGGTGAGAGCTGGTTTATTCATGCTTCTGAAGTCATTACAGGCTGTGTAGAATGGACTCGTTTACCCATTATGGGTTGGCAACCTGCTTATCTTGGTAATCGCCAGGCGGGATTCATACCTCTGCATGGGTAATAGAGTACACAGGACGTTCTCTCACAAAACGTACATTTGAGTGCTAATGGCAGGGACTCTCCCGCAATGCTACCATTGCCTGCATTTCCCACTGTGGGTAATATAATCCTGGATGCTAGTCACAGGGTGGAGCACAGAGAGCAACAGGCCGTTACACACTACTCCCTGATACATTACCCTTAGTCAAAAGCCTCTGCTTGAAACCTGGCACTAGTGCATGCAGAACATGCTGCATCTTTGCTGGCCCTCTTCAATCTGGTTTGCAAAACATCCGGGAGGATGTGCTCTTGGAGGGCAGGGGTATCAAACCAGCACACTAATGGCGCGTCAGCAGTGACGGCAGCCTGCTTGACCGGGGACAGTTAATAACTAATGAGGATGTCAAAGATAACAGCAAGAAGGAGGGAAACAGGTAACAACTTTACAGCCAGCTCTTCAACAAGGCAAGGCACAGCTGAAAAGCACGACTCCCATCTCAACAAGCTAATGTGTGGCTAAAGCAAGCTTTTGAGATGTTACACCTGTGCACTAGAATGGGGCAATGCATCAAGAATCCTCACCCAGGGCTTTGCTTAGCTGTAGAGCAGTAAAGAGGTAACCAGGGAGTGGAGCTGGTGAATACTTTGCAAACATAATCATTGAATACATGGTTTGATTAACATCACAAAGTTTTTAAAATAAAACACGGAGTGGCTAATTTTGTTCTGTCCCCAGCTTTTGCTGTCACAGGCAAGCGACTATTTCCCCATAAATGTTGCACTTTTCATCCAGTTCTGTCAGAAACTGGCTGGAGGAATTAAAAACTCGCTGGAGGAGTGCCCTGGTGATGGTCCTTTAGTGAACCGTCCCGCTTGACAAGTGCGTGGGGCTGTGGGAACAATCCAAATGGTGGCCGAGATGGCTAATAGTCCTCTCCATGCCTACTCCCTAGAAAGGAAAAGCTGAGAATCTCCTAGGGGAAAGGAGACACAACAAGCCAAGGAACCCTCCAGCCTGTCCAAGCAGGCTTCAGAGCACAGCTGGGTTTGCTGTTGCTGGCTGCAGGGCACTCTGGGTAGAACCTGGTACATTTTTTCCATTCCCCCAGACCTGGAAATGGGGGGATAATTTCATGCATGCTCTGCCAAACAAGCTCCCTTCTGGGAAGAAAGTGAGCGTGCGAAACCTCAGTCCCAGTGTGTGTGAGCAGCTCAAACCAGGGGATGGGATGGGGCTCGGAGGGGTTCTCCCAACAACGGCTGCAAAGGAATGACTGCTAAGAGGGGTTTTGGCAAGAGCGGCCCTGGGGCTGCTGTCTGCTTTGCCGGCAGCTCAAACCTATTCGCCCACTCAGGGCAATCCTGGGGTGGCACCCACCCCCCCATCAGCCTGTTGCATTCCCAGGGGAATGGACACATGGGCAGGATGCCTTTGTAGCCCAGCTGCTGGCTTGGCCTGCTGGGGCCATGGGGAGCCTGGTGTGGGAGGCTAGTCCATTAGAAACAGCTCCTTCTAGTTACGGCAGCCAGCAGTGATGGATCCATGGCAAGTTATCATCTTTCATTGTTTAGTTCATTTTGTATTTCCCTTCCCTTCCTTCAAGCTATTTGTAGGGTTGCCAGCACAGGAGCCTGCCAGGGAGGGGGCTGCATTGTCCCCAGTCACAGTAATCCAGTGATTTGGACTTTAGTTTGAGTTGCCAACAAAGAGCCTGCCCGTACCCAAAGTGGGAGAGCAGGCGAGTGGGCTTATTGGTCTGCCCTGGACGCGGCACTGGCAAAGTCGTGCTCTGCTCATGGAGCTCAGGTGCCCAATAAAGGGAAACTTTAATTTGCATTTTATGGCTGTTCCAAAAGCTTTTAATGACAACAGCAGGTGAAAATGACACATCATTCAAGACAGTTTGATTGTCTAAAAATACAGCACTTGCGTCGCAAAGGTCATCAAGAGAAGAGCGCATTTCACGGTCTTCGTACTGAGCTTTTCTGCTACGTCAACGCTGAGCAGTTATAAAGAGAATCCCAGTTAACTCATTAGGATTAAGATCTTAGTCAAGCAAACGTATTCCAAGGGGGCAGATTACACCGCAGTGTGATTATATCACTCAGGTACTAAAACTCTGATTTATTTTGAGATTTAATTGATCTTTTGAGGGGAGCTGCTTCTCAGACAGTAGCATCTACACCAAAATGATCTTGATTTGAATAAGTATTCAGTCCTTGTTTGGTAAATACACCCAGTGTTAATGGTGCTTAATGGTGCCTGTAATTGGTGTCTAAAGTTATTTAAAAGTAAATTTACTAGAAAATAATTAGCAATTTTATAGTTCACTACTTCCTAATTTTGTTGATAAAAATTGTCAGTGGTTTTATCAGATGACACAATAACACAATGGTGTGAAATAGCTTTTTCTAAATTGCTAGGAAAGGGTGTCCAGAAAATAAAATAAACTATTTTCTCCTCTAACTTCTTCCACTGGAAGCCAGCCCCCTGCAGTAAATTAGCCTGAATCAGCAATTGGTGAATCTTTCCAAGCACTGTTCAAGGATTTGGGTTTTGTGACCTTGAGGGTTCTTAACCTTCGCTGTTGGAGCAGGGAAGAAAAACGGTTTCCTCATTAGGACTAAAGCATCTTTCCTTAATGAGCTTGTGGGATTGTTCAGCCCACCATGAGCCCCATTCTCCTTTCTGCAGCTCCACAGATGGAGTGAGCTCTAGGAGTACAGGGAAGACTGAGAATCACTGGAGAGAAAGCGCTTCCCCGTGGTGTCTGTTTGCTGTACGCTGTGGAGCTCGGCTGGTTAACGCATCAGTCTGCTGCCTGCACAGCTCAAAATCCAGGGGAAAAGCGTGTGGCTGGCAGGCTTGGTGCCTGCACTGAACTCCTGATTCTCTAGGTGATTGAATCCCGAGTTGATGCTAGGAAGGCCTGGGAACCCAGTATTATCTGGACAGTCTCTTTTTGAGAGCTTTGTTCCTGCTCTGGGACAAAACCGGACATGGGTTTGTCTGGTATCGGATGGGGGCTGCTGCTCTGCCCACTCCGGCTCTTTAAATTGGTGTGACCTCATGCACCATCACGCCAACAGGGGCAGGCCCACCCATGCCATTTTGTGTGTGTGTGTGTGTGTGTGTGTGTGTGTGTGTGTGTGTGTGTGTGTGTGTGTGTGTGTGTGTGTGTGTGTGTGTGTGTGTGTGTTACAGAGCTCCCCCTGCCAATCACTGAATCTTGCCCTGGTCCTAAGGGGTCTCCTCCTGCTGTCCAGGGGAGCCGTGCAGAGTTGGGCCAATAGGTATTTGGTGGATTGCAAGAGACCAGAGGGCTGGGCACTGAGACCTCAGTGCTCAGAGTGGATCAGGGCCCTGTCTGCTACTGGCCTGTGAGCTGGGCAGCACTCTGCACGGGCCCTTCCTTCTCAGATGCAACCACAGCTGCCATGTGGGGTTCAGAGCCTGCCAAAGGCTGTGACCCAGCTCTTGCAAGGCTCTCCCGCCCGCCGCTGTGAGCTGATAGGGCAGGGCAGTGGGAGCAGAGAACAGGCTGCTGACCAGCTCTTTAAATGCTACTTCTACATTGTGCACACGGCTAGAGCATGAAAACACCTGTCCATCCTGCTGCCAGCTGCTGGGCTCTCCCTTGCTGGCTTCACTCACCACTATCTTGTCTCCAGACTGGGTGCTCCGCTTGGGGCACCGAGGGGCCATTGTAACTAACTGGCTTTGTGTCTATCAAACAAAAGCTGCTATGTTACATTGATTCACTGATTCCAAGGCCAGAAGGGACCATCGTGATCCTCTCGTCTGTCCTGCTGTAGAGCACAGACCAGAGAACTGCCCTAAATCATTCCTAGAGCAGAGCTTTTAGGGTCTGTCTACACAGCAAGAAAAACCCACGGCTGGTCCACGCCAGCTGACGCAAGCCATGGGCTATTTCATGGTTGTGTAGACATCCAGGCTCACGCTGGAGCCTAGTCTCTGGGACTCTGCAGGGTGGAAGGGTCTTGGAGCCCAGAAGTCTACACAGTGATGAAACAGCCTGGCAGCCCGAGCCCCATGAACCTGAATCAGCTGGGACGGGCCAGCCGGGGGGGTTTGTTTCCTGTGTAGACAGACCCTTAGAAAAACAGCTGATGTTGATTGAAAAATTCAGTGCTGGAGAATCCACCATGACTATTAGTAAATTGTTCTAGTGGTTAATTACTCCCTGTTAGTTACTCTCACTGCAAAATTTCCAGTCTGAATTTGTCTAGTTTCAACTTGCAGCTATTGGATTGTGTTGGAGTTTTCTCTGCTAGATTAAAGAGCCCGTTATCAAATGTCTGTTCTCCATATAGAGTTACAGACTGTGAGCAAGTCACCTCTTGGTGATCTCTTTGTGAAGCTAAATAGATAGACTCAAAGAGCTCAATCACCACAAATCATGTTTTCTAATCCTCCAGTCATTCTCCTGGCTCTTCTCTGAACCCTCTCCAATTTATCAACATCCTTCTTGAACTGTGGGCACCAGAACAGGACACAGGATTCCAGCTGTGGTCGCACCAGTGCCAAACCCAGAGATAAAATCACCCCCCTGCTCCTACTAGAGATTTCCCTGTTTATGCATCGCAGGATCACATTAGCCCTTTTGGCCCCAGGGTTGCACTGAGAGCTCATGTTTGGCTGATTATCCACCCCATCCCCCTAAAAAAGCCTTTTCAGTGTCGCTGCTCCCCAGGACAGGTTCCCCATCCTGTAAGCGTGGCCAACATGCTTGCTCCTAGATGTCTACATTTACATTTAGCTGTATTAAAATGCGTATTGTTTCCTTGTGCCCAGCTTACCAAGCAATCCAGATCACTCTGTATCAGTGACCTGTCTTCTTCATTATTTGCCACTCCCACAATTATTGTGTCAGCTGCAAACTTCATCAGTGATGATTTTATATTTTCTTCCAGATCATCGATACAATTGTCAATAGCATAGGGCCAAGGACCAGTCTCTCTGAGACCCCACTAGAAACACAGCCACTTCATGGTGAGTCCCTATTTACAAATACATTGTGAGGCCTATCCATGTAATGTGAGCTGTGATAAGTTTATATTGTTCTAGCTTTTTAATAAAAATGTCATGTGGTACTAAGTCAAATATCTTATAGAAGTCTAAATATGTTACATCAGCACTGTTACCTTTATCAACCAAACTTGTAATCTCATAAAAATATTACATGAGATTGACAGGTTCTATTTTCCATAAACCCATGTTGATTGGAATTATCTATATCACCCTCCTTTAAGTCTTTATTACTCAAGGCCTGTACCAGCTGCTCCATTATCTTGTCCAGGATTGATAGACTGACTGGCTTATAACTGCCTGGGTCCTCCTATTTACCTTTTTTCAAATATTGTCACATTAGCTTTCTTCTAGTCTTCTGGAACTTCTTCAGTGCTCCCGAATTTATTGAAAATCAACATTACGGTCCAGAGAGCTCCTCAGCCCTCTCCTTTAAAACTCTTGAATGCAAGCTATCTGGTCCTGCTGACATAAAAATAGCTAATTTTAGTAGCTGTGGTTTAACATCCTCCTGAGATACTACTGAAATGGAAAGAGTGTTATCACCGTATGACGTGACCGCATCATGTTTTTTCTCCAAATACAGAACAAAAATATTTACTGAACACTTCTGCCTCTTCTGCATTATTATTGATAATTCTACCATTTCCAGCTAGTAATGGACTAATACCATTGTCAGGATTCTTTTTGTTTCTAATATACTTAAATAACTCCTTCTTATTGTCTTAAACTCTGTTGGCCATAGATTTCTTCTTGTGTCCCTTTGCTTCCCTTATCAAGTTGTGACAATTCCTAGCTTCTGATTGATATAAATTGATGATGTTTGCAATTCCATTCATTGTCTGCAAAGACATACTTTGTTTACACAGAGCAAGAGGCCCCAGCCCATTGGGCCCAGGGTACAGAGCTGAGGGGCCCTGACATATGGGGCAGTGGGTGCAGAGGAAGGGGCCCCCAGCATACTGGGTGTTCACACAGCTCTGTGCAGCTCCCTGGGAATCATTCTCTCTCCTGCTGCTGTTAAAAGAGTTGGTTGCCTGCTTGTGGACTGGGTGAGCTTGGGTGAGCCATCTACCATCACTGAGCTAATCAGAGCCCCGCAGGGGCAGGGCAGGGCAGGGCAGGACAGGGCGGGATGGTTTGTGAGTGTCCCGTGGGCTGAAATGCCCTTGCAAGGCATGTTACAAGATGACACAAGTGCGTAACAATCCCAGCCAGTCTGTGGCTAATTCACAAGCAGAGAAACAGGGACGCCCATTGTTGACTGAGCCCCTGGCTCCCAGTGGCTGACCTGGCCCGGCTGCGACAGGCTCCTGTATCCCTGAGACACATCCTCTGTGTGTGCTAGTTCCGCACATGGCCCTGCAAAGGAGACTGCGTTGCTGCTTGGCTGCAGTCTAGGGCTAGCAAAGGTGGGCAGCAGAGCACTGGGGAAGGGGTGACCTAGCCATCAGCTATGGGCATATGTGGACTGAGAATCATTGTCTTCCTGCAATTAGCCAAACACCCTTTCAACATGCCATTAAAAAGGTCATACAGGGAAATGCGTAGGCAGCGCTCAGCCAAAGCTGGCAGCATTAACTTGCTGCTGGTTCTGTCCTTCCCAGGAAGTGACACCGGCTCCCCGGGCCCTCAGCCCAGTGAGGATAGCCAAGCAAGACACAGAGCCCCCCCAACTAATGAAGTGGATTTTCTGCCCCAGTAGCAGCTACATGGTTTGTTCTCTTCCTGCTCCCAGGTCCTTTTGGATCTGATTTGTGCTCCCGGTCATGGAAAACTAAGAGGGGAACAGCTCCCACTACCTGCACTCAAGGGACTGACTGGGCCCAGGCTCCTGCACCGACCCGACCTGTCTCTGTGGTATTAGGTCGATTGGGGATAGTGCAGAGAATTCCCTCAGCCCTGCCACTCACCCACGCAGAGACCAAGGAGAAATGGAGCGGAGCAATGCGGCTGCTACAATGTTTATTGTTTAGTGCTGTTCCAGTTCAAGTGTTAAGTTGAAGATTTTCAGACGTTCGTATCGGTCAGGTACAGAATGACACAGACAGACGTGCTTGGAGCAGATGACAGAACAGCAGTTTGCTTTCAAAAGGACGAATTGTCCATTTTCATTTCTGAACCATTAAGTACCAGCTTTTCCATAACAATGAATCATCCATTCTCTGTGTATAAAATTAAATATAATTTATGCTTTGCTAATGGAAATCAAATACAAAATTCAATCTCCTGTGTGTCGTAATGTGACATCTAAATAGTAAAAAAAAAAAAAAAAAGTAATTAACCCAACTCCCTCCTAGCAGGTTGCTCCCTCTCTTGCTGGAGAGAAAATAACTCCTTGGTCACATTAGCACATTACAAAGGCAGAGACTTGTCACTGACGGCGCAGGGACAAAGGTCACCATCTCACGCAAGCTGACAACGCATGTCGCCGCCTCTTGATGGCCAGATGTGCCAGGCCTCCCCTTCCCGAGAGCAACAGCAAACAGCATCATGCGTGGTGCTAGTGAACAGCCACCCTCAGGCACCTGAGTCTCTCCTGGCTCCTTGATTTCTTAGCAGGCTATTAATGTTCACCGGAGTCTTAGCCCCTGGACAGGCCTGCAGACGAGCAATGCAGTTGGAAAAGTGCAGGAGTCAGTTAGCGCCACCTCCCAAGCGCAGGGAAGTAACCCATATAAAAAATAAACCTCTTAAAATATGGCAAAAAGAAGACTGGGCAAGCAGCCCCGGTGGCTCAGCATCCCCTGAATGCAGACAGGTCTAGTTCCATTGTAGCAGCCAAACAGGACCTTCTTCCTCCAGAGCGTCTCACTGCAAGAACACGCAGCTTTGTAACTGTTTCCATTGCTAGTGCCTGGGCGGGCGAGCTGGCCGGGGTGAAGCAAGCTTCTTCCAGAGGGTGGCGAAGGGATGCAGCATTAAGCACATGGCCATGCTCTGCTGTCTGAATCCTGGCTCAGCATTTTGTTGCTGCTCTGGGAATACAGCAAATGGGTAGAGGGTGACTGTACTTCATCCAGGTGCAAACTGGAGCTACGTCTCCTTCCCAGCTACGGGCCAAAAGCTTTCACCAGTCTGTGGAACCACAGCGTCAGCGGCACAGGCAGCATCTTGACTCAAGTCTCTTTTCCTTCCAGGAATGGACCTGTGAAAAGAGCAGCCAAAGGCCACACGCAATCCACGGCCTCTGCTGTCCTGGCTGATCCCCGGTGGCCCCTGACTAGGGAGCAGCACAACACTCTGGCTTTTTTTAGAATCCTGTGGCACCTTATAGACAAACAGACATTTTGGAGCATGAACTTTCATGAGTGAATACCCCCGTCGTCAGATGCATGCATCTCCAAAATGCCTGTTAGTCTATAAGGTGCCACAGGATTCTTTGCTGCTTTTACAGATCCAGACTAACATGGCTCCCCTCTGATACTTGGCATTTTTAGGGTTTTTAAAATATGCAAAGAACATTTTTGGTGTGGTCGGGGGAGGAGGGGTTCCTATGGGGGGGCCTCTGAGCCCAGTAGGGTCTTGTGTGGGAACGAAAAGCTCCCCCTTGCTCAGGCTGTTGCTAAGGGGTGGGCAGGCTGCCCCAGCACAGCCATGGTTCACACAGCATTGTTCTGACTGCTAATGAAACCACTGTCCGAAAATGAACTTTTTAATCCTCTTTTGAAAAGATTAGTTGAAAGAGCTTGATCCTGCCAGTGCTGAGTTCCCTGGAATGGGTTACCTAGGGAGGTGGTGGAATCTCCTTCCTTAGAGATTTTTAAGGGCCGGCTTGACAGAGCCCTGTCTGGGATGATTTAGTTGGGGATTAGTATTGCTTTGAGGAGGGGGTTGGAGTGGATGACCTCCTGATGTCCCTTCCAACCCTGATATTCTATGATTTTATGATTCCCCGTGCTGACGGGCAACCTCGTATTTCTGGGCAGGGCTCAGCATCGGGCAGGAATGAGACCAAAACGAGCTCAGGGTTTGCGGGGCCTGTGAAATAAGAAAAGGCTTTGGGTGTCCATGTAAGCAGGACCCTAGAAATTGGGAAGATTTAAAAAAAAATTCCCTCCATCTGAAGCCATGAATCATTTTGCACAAAATGGCAAAACAACCCAGCTCTCATTTAGCAGAAGAAACAACGTTTTAATTACATCTGAAACAACTGAACGTCCGCCCTTACTACATATTTGCAGTGTTTGTACAATACATTTCTGGGTTTGCAGGTCGGTGAGAAAGTGTTTTATGTCAGATGCTGTTTTAAAACCTAATCAGGCTAATATGAACTGACATTTACTTCAGCAGGAACGAACGTGATTCTCCCCAAACCTAGCCCACAGTCGAAATCCGACAAATGAATTTAGCTCCTTTTATACAATCCAAAGCACTAGCACCACTTTATTGTGTAATGAACCACACGACAGGCCATGAAACCCAAAGCAGGTTCAGCTTGTTACCTAGCTTAACGGTGTTTTAGTGACATTTCCTTTGGTTAGTTGGATCAACAAGGATTTCTTGCCACTTTAATCAAAACAGAGGCTTGGTCTTGCTCAGGAATACTTAAGCTGTGTTTTCTTGCTGCTTTCAAACAGCAACAAACACAACATCTCAAAGGACCACTGAGGCTTGATAAAAATAAAACACCTTCCCTCCTCCCCCTGCAAACGCAGGCCCCACTGCTGCTCTTTTTAAACAGGAAATAAAAGAAAAAGAAAAGAAAAGAAACCCCTGACAGCAAGAAATCACCCAAAGGAAGGAAATGTTCCCTCACAGGTAACACGGTGTTTTCTTTTCGTGTCCACTGTTCCTGGGTTTTTTTCAGTAACGGACATGGAATATAGTGCAGCTGTGTAAAACTGCTGCTACCTTGTCTTTGCTGATGCAGGCATGCAGCTCGCTCTGGATTTGCTGAGGTTCTAGGAGTGACAGGTGCTTATCTTATCGTTTCCATTGGGATTTGCCAATTTGGTTGATCATAAACCTTTGTCATTTCCACTCGGAAAGGAAGTTCTCTCCAGGGCAGTGAGCGCTCACTTGGTGGAAATGACTTTTTCTCCTCTTTGCAGATTTTGAAGCAAAGATGAGCAATGTCTCATGGTTTTGCAAACCTAGCTGAGTCCTGATTTTCAGAAGTGCTGAGCACCCACACTCCCACCGGCTTGCACCCATGGTCCCAGGGACTTCAGTGGCATTTGTGCCTGCTCAGCATTTCTGAAAGTCAGACCGGTTCTGGATTTTGCACACCACTCTCGATACAGTGATGAAGTTTTCCTCAGTAGAGGAGCTCCTTCTGGGTTAATGGCCACCTAGCAAAGAACTAAAAAACTGCCTGTAATGACAACTTGAACTGCCATCTGCTATGCAGGGAAGCAGTGGGTTTCCAGAATGATTGAGAAATGCCACTTCACTACCTGCCTGCAGGAAGAGCTGTGAATGAGACCCTGCACCTTCTGCTAGGAGACTGTGCAGTGCGTCCAGGCCAAGCTTTCTGGGATGGAGCCCATGAGATCAGTCTCAGCTGGCTCCTTGGATGCCAGTGCATGACAGTGTTTTTCAGTGTGTGATCATCTAAAGGAGCATATGAGAACTTAGAGGAAAGCCTGGCCTCTGGCCTCACTGCAGACCAGAGGAAATCAGAAGCAACTCTGTTCAGTTAATGGAGTTACACCCAAAAGTGAGAAAAGACTCGGGCTCAGGATATTTGTGGCACTTGGTAAATGGTTGGTAGCTAGTGCAAGGTGTAACTCATATGCAAGTGAAGTGCCTGTAAATAGTTTCTTTGCAGCTTTGCTGTTTGTGTGTGATCTGATACCACCTGACTGCCAGCAAGGCAAAACTAACGTAGTGCAGAAGAAATTGACTCTGTCGGCTTGCCTTGTCGCTATTGGGATTCTATAAGCTTCCCTCATCCTTCGCTGGCCATGGGTAGGACTCACGGACCACTGACTGGCTGGTGCAGACAGGAAGCACCAGGAACAAAGTGCTAGAAACAGGTAGCCTCCCCTGTCCCACTGGAGCCCCCCCAGCCATTCTTGCAATACAATACAGTGGGAGGGCTCTGAACAGACCCAAATGCAACCTGTACTCGCTGTGACATGAAGGTTTCAGAGCTGGAAATGCTGTTCAGCTTGACTTTAACCTTGACAATGCAAGTCTCTTTGTCATAAGACTGAGACTTTAGCTCTGTGCGAGTTTCGTGTCTCTGACAACGATTCACCTCTAGATAACAGATGGCTTTTTCCCTGCTGTCTTGGCTTTACTTCTCACTTTCTTCCTGTTCCCACTGGAAATCTTGACCTGTCATTTGGTAAAACATGACATTGAATGGTTTGTAAAACTTGCGCAGTCTGTGAATAACATCTGGGTCTATTTTGGGATGAGTTCGACCCTTGGACTTGCCCAGGCACCTGGGGGCGCTGCTATCCTCTGGCTTCTTCAAACAAGGAAACCCCTTGGTTTTATTGAAATAAAAATGCTTCTCTGTCACAATCCTTTTGAGGCCTAAGAAATCCTGGACCTTGGCCATTTCTCCAGCTGGGTCAATAATTAACCGTTCACCGCTGACAAAGAGGATCTGGGAAAGTGGGAAATACTGCAGCCAGTTCTCCAGGTGCAGCGCATAGATCCCGATGCGGATGGCGCTCCAGGAGGCATCGATCAGTCCCAGGGTCCGGTTCTTGAAGGCGAGTATTTCAAAGGTGGGGATCTCAGGTTTCTTGGAGAGCGTCTGCGTGTAGTCCGAGATGGCCCTGGTGACGGGGTTCCGCACCACCACGATCAGCTTGGTGTCCTTGGCCATGGAGTGAATGCGCTTTGGGGCTTCATTGGTCACAAAATAACTCGGCGTCTTCTCCATCGTTATTTGTCCATCCAGAGTTTTGGGCATCACATTCCTGTAGAGAAAGGAACAGGAGAGAGAGGAAGAGAGCTTAGTTCTGTAGCAGGAATCTAGCTCCCAAGGAAACTCAGCCATGTGGGTTCCCCTCCAGCCACGTGCAGTGAGTTTGAAGCCTGTGGCCCAGTGAGAGTGAGGGCACCCCTCAGGGGAGTGACACTAGCTACCCCATAATTTCTGGAGATCCAATGCCAATTAGTGTCCTTTGGCTTCAGAACCCGGGGAAGGCAAGTACCTCGAGTGTTAAAGCCAATCTCAATAACATATTATACAGTCAATTTGCCACAGGCATATGTAGACAAGAGTTAATTGACAATAAACCTGTACAATACCTGTCTGTACAGCAAGCCATCTGCTACCACTTGCTCAATTAAACCTATACACTTCAGAGCCTTGTACCAAAGTGGTGCATTTAGGATTACACAAGACCTTTTTGTTAGGATGACATGCTTTTAAATGTCTCAGCTAATAAAACTTAATACAGAATAAGATCCCTTGCTTCTAGTACAATAATTCAATTTATTTACTATCTTATGTGTGAGGAAGAATGACTTTTCTTTTATCTCTAATTCACATGCTCTGTCAATAATTAATTGCTGCTGGGTTTTGAGCTTCCTGCGCAAGCACTTTTATTAGCCAAAAGGAATTTGCCTACTGGATAAATTAACATGTAGCAAGACTTTCCTGGATAGTATATCATCATGCTGTAAAATGCAGCTGCAGCCCAGAGAGCTTTTATATCTAAGAAAATGGAGAAGTAAATGCCTGGCCCATATGGCCCAAGCCAAAGATGAATGTCGCAAACCAGAAAGTTTTAAATCATGGACTCAGTATGTGCGCTAGAGCATCTTTTAAACCTTAACTGCTGGGTACCAGGCTGGCTGCAGGCCTTTGCTGTACACGGGGCACGTAGTGCCTCCAGTTCACACCCACGCTGTGCGGGGCAGGGCTCTACACTCCCAGGAAAGCATGTGTGTCTACTCACGGCCAGTGTGAGGTCTGCTGTTCTCTTGTGGCTCGCAGCTTGAGAACCATTATTTATCAGCTGGAAAATCCCCCCCAGCTACAGAAAGAGCAACTGTGCCACATCCTGCCTCACCCAGCATGCCGGAGGCCTGGCTGCTGCCACCTTGAACTTTATGGTGTGATTTGCACCTGTGTAATGTGTGTGTGAAACATCTCCAGCCAGAATGGCTCCATTCAGCACCCACTCTGCGCAGGAGTCAGCGAGGTAAGTAAGGCGCAAGCAGGACCAGCGCTAGGGGTTTGAGCGCCCTAGGTGCACGGCAATTTCGCTGCCCCGCGCGCTGGTCCCGTGGCTCCGGTGGAGCTCCCACAGTGGTGCCTGCGGGAGGTCCACTGGAGCCACCCGCCCGCCCGCCCGCCCGCCCGCAGGCACGACTGCGGCAGCTCCACCGGAGCCGCGGAGCACCGGACCCTTTGCAGGCAACACTGCGGCAGCTCCACCGGAGCCGCCTGCTGCCCCCTCCGGCAAAACGGGGCCCACCAATTATTCTGGCGCCCTAGGCGATTGCCTAGGCTGCCTAAATGGTAGCACCGGCCCTGGGAGCAAGGTAGTCAGGAAACAGGTCCCCAGTGCACAGGGTTTATATCCAGTATTAGTGCCAAGTGTCAGAGCAATGCTCCAGTGTGTGCAACTGGCACAAATCTAAATGTTTTGGACATAAAATAAAACAAAAATGTTTTATTTTCAGTTCAACTTTTTGATTTTTAAGCTTTGCAGCTATGCGCTCGCTCACACACACTGTGATGTTTAGCTTGGTGTAAGTTGCCCCAAATGTCCATGATTATTGTATAGCTTGAGTGGGTAATTAGCAGGGGAGAGGGGTGGTCACTCAGCAGTGGGGTAGAACTCTAAACGTAATACCAGGGCATGATTATGCACGGTGCCGAGCATCCCCTAAGAGGAGCTCCTGCATTGCACACCTCTTCCATTGGCTTTAATGCAAGGTGAGGCTGCTCAGCATCTTGCAGGATTGGGCCCTTCACATGGGAAACTGTTTTCAGTGCAAACATATGGTGAGAAAATAATAGGCCTAGGCTTGAAATGGTTCTTTAACAGCCCCTTGGGCTCCGCAGCCACAGCGATACTGCTGTCACGCAGCAGCCCACAGACAAACCACCATCCCGTGGGGTTACCCAGTGGATAGTTGGAAGCAGAGAGGTTTGCTAGACAGGGCCCAGCTAGGTGAACTTGCCACTGCCTTGTGTTTGAGACTGTTCAGTGCCACGTGTTGCTTTACAGCTCACCCATAGCGTGTGCCCATGTTTCCTGACATGATAGGTAGCAGATTAAGTTCCCTGGGCCACAGAATTCCTTTTGGGTGTGTTGAGTGTTCCAGGAACCAGCTTTGAGCTAAAAAGCTTTGGAAGCTGGTAATGGTGGCCTGAGTTGTCCATATTGCCAGAAGGGCCCAAGGCTGCCTTATGGTACTGACGGCAGGAGTCCCTTTGGCAAAGCGGTTTGCTAGGCGGCTGTGTCTTCCCCTCCCCTCCACCCCCTACCCCAGCTCTTTTGCTGAGCTTTGTGATCCTGAGTCCCAGATTTCCAGTTGCTTCTGGCAGGCTTCTGCTCTGTATCCCACAATGCATAGCTCCCAGCAGCAAAGCAAAGCAAGGAGCCCTCCGAATGCTGCATGCCCAGTAGGCACCAAGTCCCTGACATGCGGACACTGCTGCGCGCTGCAGCAGAAAGCGGTTGCATGTATGAACACAATTGCTGTGGCCTATGAAAGCTGCACCAATTTTAAAGGGCAATTAAAGCTTTGTCAGCATGTTTACACCTCTCCAGGCAGGTGCTGCCAGCTGCTGGTTCCTCCTGTGAAAAATGCTAGCCTGCGGTCTGCTCCTTACATCTCCTGGGGTTGGAATTCAGCCTTTCACCAGCTTTGGGACACTGTCACCCTTCTTAGCATCTGACTTGCCTCTTATTCCTTTGTCTCTTTCCAGCTCCCCCTGCACCGCTCCCCGGCCTGATCGTCCTAATCCCCAGTCTATAGAGGTCAGGGAGCCCAAATGTTGTAGTGAGACTGTCCTTTGCTGTAGGGGTGGGACCCCAATATCCCCACACTCCATCACCTGCCGCAGCTTCTCTGATCTCTCCAAATCCAACTTAGACTCTGCAGCTCTCCTAGCTCTCCATGGACGCCTTGCATCCGGGCCCCTCCCCATCCTCTTCCCTCGGAACATTCCCCCCCCCACCCAGTTCCTACAACCCAGCAGCCATTAGTGTCTGATACCCACGACTCTCCGCTCTTCTATTTATTCTGACCCATCTATCCAGCCCTCTTTCCCCACCAGCCTCTGAGCACCCGACTCATTCCTTCTCTGTACTGTGCATATTGCTAGTAATGAGTGACTAGACCAGAGAAATCTCATTAGCTTCCTTACAGAAACGTCCCATAGAAGTTAACAGGGATAAAACTACAGGGTTCTATAAAACTACTTCAAAAACCTACGGAACTTAAGAGAGATTCATACAGATGTGTAGATTCTCTATTAAAGTCTATAGAGTGTTTCCCAAAGAGCTAGGATTTGCAATGGTGTAGGAAGTAATTCTTCTGCTCTAATCTGTGCTGATACAGCCTCAGACGGAGGATTGCGTCCAGTTCAGGAAAGATGCGGACAACTTGGAGAAAGTCCAGAGAAGAGCAACAGAAATAATTAAAGTTCTAGAAAACATGGCCTCTGAGGGAAGATTGAAAAAAACTGGGCTTGTTTAGTCTGGAAAAGAGAACAATGAGAGAGGACGTGATAACACTTTTCAAGTACATAAAAATTTGTTACAAGGAGAAGGGAGAAAAATTGTTCTTCTTAACTTCTGAGGATAGGACAAGAAGCAATGGGCTTAAATTGCAGCAAGGATGGTTTAGGTTGGAAATTAGGACAAACTTCCTTACTGTCAGGGTGGTTAAGCACTGGAATAAATTGCCTAGGGAGGTTGTAGAATCTCCATCACTGGAGATTTTAAGAGCAGGTTAGATAAACACGGTCTAGATAATACTTAGACCTGCCATGAGTGCAAGGGACTGGACTAGATGACCTTGAGGTCCCTTCCAGTCCTACGATTCTATGATTCTATGCCTGTTTCCCATGTCAGAATGGACTCTCCACTGAAATAACTGGAAGAGGTGTGTTTGGAGGAGAAAGGCAGCTCAATGCAGGAAGAAACTACGCCCCACTATGCTCAGAGCAAAGCTGACAATATTGGCTCTCAAGAGTGGAGTAGCTGAGGGTCTTTTTCAGTAAGTACTATTGCGCTGGTGGTTTTCTGATATACTGCACACCAGCCAGCTGGACAAAAGACACTATGAACTGCAGAAACAGCTGCCGATGATCTACACTGCAAATTCACCCAATCAAATTTGTGGAGTTGCACCTGGGCACGCACGTACAACTTTCCAATTTGCCTGAGTGATTCAAACTGGTGTTCACATTCCCATGGAAATCACTTTCACTCAACACTGTGTCTTTTGAAAATGACCAGCCAGAAATAACTCTAATTACAGTATGCAGCCATCTGTAAATACCTCCCAGGCTCAGGGTCCCCTCATCAGCTCTTGCAGACCTGGCCTTTCTGTGCACACGGTACCCCTGTGCATTGGCCCTGCCTGCACTGGCCAAACAATCCAAGCATGGCAGCATAAAATTTCTTGATCGATTTCTGAAAACACTGTTGAGAAAATTTGGAACTGAAATGCTAAAATTTCTGCCCGGAAATTAGGCTGGTCTGATGCAACTGAGCAGAACAGATTAAAGTGACAGAAGATAGTTGATGGATTTCATCAGCTGAGTGAATGACTGACAGCACTTGCAGGCTTGCATGGGGACAATCCAGCCCTGCGTATGGCTGTGTGCACTGCATCAAAATGCTAACTCTTCTACCACGGAGAAAGGGGATACGATCTGCCCCCTTTAAATAAAAGACCAGTGTTTACAGAGTGCATCTGCTAAGTGACTTCCCCCAGTATGCTGAGCTCACTGGTCCTAATGCGATTCACGAGTGTACCATCAACAGCACGTGTAGTCCTGAGTTCTGTACGCAGCACGCTGCCAGCGCTGCAACCTAAGTGGCTTGGTAAATTTGTTAAAATATGATATTGAAGATCAAGTTAGTAAGAATTTCTGAAGAGTAATACTCTATTTCCTTCTTATCAAATCGCCCTCCAGATTAGCAGGTATACTCTAAATGCACTCAGCTGCAGGGGCCTAATTGCATTCCATAGTTATTGATTTTTGGAGAGTTGATTTAGTTTTATTGAATGATAACAGAAAGAAACACCAGTTTACAAACAGTGGAAGTGATATTGCTGGCTGCGACTTCCCCCTCTAAATTCTGATACATCGCCACTCCCACAGAAGGAGGTTTGAGGGTTCACATTAGACTCAGCAATACAGAGTTACCCCACAATGAGGACAGGATCCAGTCCTTTCCCATGGAATGGAGAATGGATGAGCAATACTGCTCTAACACACATCTCTTTATCATAGAAATTTTGCAGCCAGCCTGGTCAGCTGGGTCTCTGAAGTGACAGTACTTTATTATGCCCCCCGTCAAGCCTTGCACCCGTCTCAGATCCCAGTCACTTCTCTCATAAACGAGCATGCTTGGGGATAAGCAGAAGTGTGCCTGTTGAGGAGATAATGCCCTCATTGTTTACAGCATTGTCCTCTTCCCATATCATTCTGTTGGATCATTAGGAAAGGCAAGTGCTTGCTCTGGCTAGTAAAATATTTAAATATCTAGTGCCGAAAACCCAAATGCTGAGAACTCAGGTCTCACACGCAAAAAGTCAGCAGGATTTTATAATGATTTCTGAAGCAATGCAAGGCAATCATGCAGCCAAAACAGAAACCCTTTCATGCATTCCTCCTCCCCAATAACCTCATTGCCAAGGAAGGGCTCAATTAGTTGTAAACATGTAACAGCCCATAATTTGCTGGAGAAAAACACCTTTCATTTTGCTAGTGAGAGTGGAGGATGAAGGAGCACTGTCCCCTCACTAACTGCAGCGGCAGCTTGTTCCCGTGCTTTGTCTACACTTCATGCTTAAGGCTGTGAGTCTGTCACGGACTCTGTGACTTACCGTAACCCCTGCAGCAGCCGGTGCTGGGGCAGTCTTGGGCCCCCTGCCTCCACAGCAGCAGCAGGAGTGTGGGAGGGGGCTCAGGGAGTTTAGGGTGTGGGAGGTGGTGAGGGCTTCGAAGCAGCAACATGTCCCTCGGCTCCTAGGCGGAGGGAGGTGCAGCCAGGTGGCTCCGTACTGCCTCCGCCAGCAGGCACCGCCCCTGCAGCTCCTATTGGCTGCAGTTCCTGGCCAATGGGAGCTGCAGAGCTGGTGCTTGGGGCAAAGGCAGCACGCGGAGCACCCCTGGCCATCCCTGTGCCTGGTCGCTGAGGGACATGTTGCCACTTCTGGGGAGCCACGTAGGGAATCTGCCAGCCCCGCCAATTCTCCTCCCAGCAGCAGTGGGGGTTCTAGGCCACCCCCACCCCCAGAGTACCCAAGTTTTAGTGTACTGCCTGTGACCTGTCCATGACTTTTACTAAGTATATCATAGCCTTGTTCATGCTTAATTCATCCAGGAGCAGTTCTGTGCTTTGTAATATGTGAACCAAACATACCAGGTTGCTCTTGGTAGATTGTGGTTGAGGCTTTAGGACTGGGCCTGTCCAGAAGTCTCTCTGTTAAGGACTCTGAGCAATATCTGAACAATGAATGATATTCCAGGCTCACCAACCCCAAGCATGCATAAGTCATGAGCCAGGTCCATCAAAATCAGGGAACTGGTTTAAAAATCATGGGTTTAGGGGAACAAACTCCAACCCAGCTGAGGGCTTGGCTACACTTACAAATTAGAGCACATTAAAACATCCCCAGGCACCCTAACTCCTGATGTGTCCACACTGGCAAGGCACGTAGCGCGCCTGGACTCTGCAGCTGGAGTGCACCTGGTAATCCACCTCGGCAAGAAGCAGAACGCTTGCTGCGCCTCGGCTGAAATGCCCGGGTGTCAGTGTGAATGAAGTGTTGCATTACAGTGCTCTGATCAGCCTCCGGAAACATCCCATAGTCCCCTTAAGTCAAGTGGCCACTCTTCTCATTGTTTTGGAATCGGCTGCAGGAATGTGGCTAACCCCTTTCAAAGCTCCGTTTCCGACAGCCAGCTGCTTACCTGCTCCAGGACAAAGCAACCATTAGTGTGGAATGTTGCTTGCTGTGAGTGTGTGAGGGAGAGGTGTGGGGCGGGTGGTCTCAGCTTACAAGACAGCATGCTGACACACTCTCAGCACCCCAAAAACCCACTCCCCCCCCCCACAACACACTCCCTGTCACACCCCACCCCACCCCCCGCATTTGAAAAGCAGGTTGCAGCCACTTGAATGCTGGGATGGCTGCCACAATGCACGGCTCTCTGTGGCATTACAAGAGCTGCTAATGTGGCCACACCAGAGCGCTTCCAGCTGACAGTGTGAACACAAGGCCATGTTTTCCCTGCTGTGGTCTCCGAAGGCTGGTATAACTCCCAGCGTGCTACATCTGCAAGTGTAGCCAAGCCCTGAGGGTTGGTTTTTTAATTCGCCTTCTATATTTTGAGTCTTTAGGGGCATTTAGGTCAGATTTTCAAGTTTTTCTCCTCTCCCCTGAGAGCTAGACACATGTTGTTTTTTTAAAGGCAAGCTGAGATTCAGTCACCTGGCTCCAAGAGCTGGGGTTTAAGGCAAACACCAAATATTTCAAGACTTGTGATAAAATCATGAAAGGTGGCACCCCTGCTAGTCCGTGTATGTGCGTCTCCTACAAAGCATGGCAAGGCCTTTGCAGGGAGGGTGGAACAAAGGGAGAATATCCTACAGGCTCTGAGAGCCAACGGGAAAGGAAGGTTTTTAGGCAAGACGTTCAAACGGGAAGTGATTCTGAATATGTGCATGTGGCGGGCTGGGGGGCGAGGTGTTGACACAACCAGCAGAACAGCCTTTCCTCCAGCCCCAGTCCCAGGACAGAGGGAAGGCCAGGGCTGGCAGCCAGAGAAGCTGACTCCAGGATGTCTGGCTTGTGAGGATTTAGGAAGGATGTAATTCAAGGACCCATAAGCGTGAAAAGAGGAAGCAAGCAGCGATGTCAGGGGAGAGCGGGAAGGTCACCAGGATGCTCCAGAGATGGTGGGAGGCGGCAGGATAGAGAGAGAAGAAAGTCTAAGGCAAAGCCTGGCTCCAATTTTAGTCATTGAGCAGCACGGCCGGCCCCAAATGTTCAAAAACAGTGAGTCTGGCTCACCCAATATCCTGAGGTTATGTAAAATAATGGAATTGGGGGTCTTTTTATCTGCCTTCTGCTTTTTGAGCCCCTAGGGCAGCGGTTCTCAAACTGGTATTGGGAACCCTCAGGCGGTCGCGAGGTTATTACATGGGGGGTCGTGAGCTGTCAGCCTCCACCCCAAACCCTGCTTTGCCTCCACATTTATAATGGTGTTAAATATATAAAAACTTTTTTAATTGATAAGGAGGGGATCTCACTCAGAGGTTTGCTGTGTGAAAGGGGTCACCAGTACAAAGGTTTGAGAACCCCTGCTTTAGGGTGCGCTGGGGTCACATTTTGAAGCTTTCTCCACAAGCAGAAGGGCTAGAAACGTACTTTTTCTGTAAGAACAAAGGCTGAAATCATCACACAACTGCCTGACTCCAGGAGCTGGGGCTTTAAGGAAAACAATAATTATCATAATTCTCAGCCTGTTTGAAGACCCGGTAGAGGACAAAGGCAAGGTACCAGGCAGGGACAATCCAATCAAACTCTTTTTCCTGAAGAACTCCTAGCACAGATCTCTATCGATCCATTAACTACGGAAATCAGCGTGTCACGTTTTTGTTGCTCACGCCACAAAACAGATTTTATTGTCATTCATAACAGTCTATTTCTGTGCATTGCCATCGTAACTGACTCAATTACAAATAAACAGGAGACAGTTCCTGAGCGTGCGGCTTCTCATGCTTAGTGCAAGATGCAGAATGCCCCAGATGGAGCATCCGTTGGGAAGGGAAGCCCCGTCTCTCTCTGGCTCCCCTGAGGCAGCGACGAACCCCAGAATGATGCACTAGATTGGTGGTGTTGGCTCAGGCAAGGAGCTGCGTGAGCCAGAGCAGGAAGCAGGAAAGTGTAGGCGCCAGGAAATGCCTCTGCCAGTCTGGGGGCAGGCGCTGGCACACAATTCTTTCCAGCTACCCTGTTTTGTTCCTGTTTGGATGTGGCTGTGGGGGCTGCGGGTGATTGTACAGCACAGATATGGGCTGCAGGCAGGCTGTTGGCTGGAGCTGGGGTATTTCTGCTCAGGCTCCCTGGTCTAGTGGATTAGAACCAGCTACCACTGCGCTCGTGGGCACCTGTGGACAGTATGCTGCTATTCAGCCCTTTCTCCCCTTCAGGAGAGTATGAAATGCTGCTAGCACCTGGCCCTCCCACTGCCAGGCATGCTCAGCCTGGGTTTGTATCTTTGCTGGTCTCCTTTAAGGCCTGGCAGTTTCCAGCCTTTGTCTCCTCAGACAACGTCCTGTTTGGCGCACACCTGAGTGCTCGCCCTTCTTCTGTCATGCAGCATCCATAGGATGTGACCTGGGGCCTTCCTCATTCCTATGTGTCCCCATCCTGCTGTGTCACTGGGTCTGGCTGCAGGCAGCGGCGCATTGCCTGCCTAGGGAAGTGCAGCACAACCAGAAGGCTGGAAGAAACTCACTGTCTGGCTCATATTGAGATGGCAAAAGCCCCCAGGTAGCAGGCCTATGCTTTAAGTGTCATCCCGACTCATGGGGTCCTTGGAGATAATGACAGCTGAGCCACTACCCCCACCTCAGCCTTTCCCACTGGTCCTGACCTGTCTTTCAGCCCTGCTCCCACCTGCACTGTGACTTGCTCTAACAGCACAAGTCAGGGTCAAGTCATCGTTCCCTTATGTCAGGGGCTGGCAACCTGTGGGAAGTGGTGTGCCAAGTCTTCATGAATTCACAGTGTCACGTGCCAGACCGGCAGCGCGGGCAGCAGATGGAACCCCAGACCAACAGTGGGCTGAGCGGCTCAGCCCGCTGCCGGCTGGGGTCCCGTCCGCCAGCCCCGCTCAGCCCATTGCCAGCTGGGGTCCCATCCGCCAGCCCCGCTCAGCCCGCTGCCGGCTGGGGTCCCGTCCGCCAGCCCCGCTCAGCCCGCTGCCGGTCTGGGGTCCCGTCCGCCAGCCCCGCTCAGCCCGCTGCCGGTCTGGGGTCCCGTCCGCCAGCCCCGCTCAGCCCGCTGCCGGTCTGGGGTCCCGTCCGCCAGCCCCGCTCAGCCCGCTGCCGGTTTGGGGTCCCGTCCGCCACCCCCGCTCAGCCCGCTGCCGGTCTGGGGTCCCGTCCGCCAGCCCCGCTCAGCCCGCTGCTGGGCTGGGGTCCCGTCCGCCAGCCCTGCTCAGCCCGCTGCCGGGCTGGGGTCCCGTCCGCCAACCTCGCTCAGCCCGCTGCCAGCCCGGGTTCTGTCCATCCAGGCTGGCAGCGGGCTGAGCGGGGCCGGCGGCGGGGACCCTGGCTCACAGCAGCGTGCCACTAAAAATCAGCCTGCGCCCCGCCTTTGGCACACGTGCCACAGGTTGCCAACCCCTGCCTTATGTCATAAACTGCAGCCAGCTCCTCCAGCTGACAGCCAGTGCAGGCGCCTGAGTTTTTCACATCCAGCAAGGCCGATGCAAGAGCCAAGGCTGCAACTGGGTGGGCAGCTCAAGTCTCTCAGGCTGTCATGCTTGGGTAGCGCTGCACAGTGTGGTGGGGGATGCGGATTCCAGGAGGCTTACGGGCTCTTACAGCAGTGAATTCTCTACAGCAACCCCCTCCCTTGCCGTGCGCAGAGGGTCACTGGGCACATGTGGTGCAGGAGAGAAGTGACTCACTAATCTTCTCCACTCATAATTGCACCTTGTCAGGCTCTCACTATCAGCAGCTAATCAGATGCTGTGTGATTTTCATGGGAGACTTGTGAATAGCAGACACTCGGGATGGGGGCACAGTGGAATCAGAGCAAGTGAAGAGATCTAGTGGGTCTGAGAGTCAAAAGCATGAGCCAGATTCGGCCAGCCCTGCTCCCTCGGCCTGGCAGGCCGGCTGTGTTCAAAGGGATACTCCTGGGGTGAGGGATTGTGCCGCAGGAAGACGTGTGGCCAGAGGCGGCCCTCAGTGTACCTGTGCATGTGTCCACCAGCACCAGCTCAGCCTGCTCCTGTCGCTCGGTCCTGACTAGCGCTGCTTGGAAAACCAATGCTTTTCCTGAGAGAAACTCCAAGCAAAAACATCTGTGTGAAAAATGTTTGGTTGAAAAATGTTGCTTTTCCCACAGGAAATTTTGAAACAAAAAGTTTCATTTCAAACCTGCAATGTGAATTCAAAGGGTGTTTCCTTTTGGTTCCATTTTTCACTGGCAAACAAATGTAGATGTTGACAAAACTGTATTTCTTGATGGGGAAACTGTCTGCACAGACCCTTGGCCAGTTCCAGTTCTGACCCTTCCCACAGCATTGCCTGGTGCCAGAGAAGGAGAACTGGCCTTGTGCTTTGAGCACAGGCCTGGGAATCAGGAGTTTTCATCTATGTTCTGACCCAGCCTCCCCCATGGCCCAGCACAGGCCACTTAAGCCAAAATTTAAAAAAGTGGCCACAAGTTCTGGGGGTTCAACAAACTACCATGGGGCCTGCTTATTGGGCAGGGGTGCAGAACACCCAAAGCTCCCACTGCAATGGTGGGTGCTCAACAGGGCCCTGTGTGTCTATAGTTGGGTGACCAAGCCCATGGCCCTTTTTGTGGCAATTTTGGGCCTCAAATTCCATTAGTTAAATGGGATCAATCCTCCCCCAGTACCTCACAGGGCTGTGATAGGGTCAGCTGGACAATGACTGCTAGGCGCATGGATGCTGAACACATGTTTTAGTAATAGTAGAAAATCGGATACATTAGTTTTGGGGCTGAACATCTGTTCCCTAGAAGTGTCTGCAATACGCAAACCCAAACATTAGCAGCATTGTGCAAGGACATGAGAACCAGAAATGGAAACTGACTTGACTAGAAACGAAAGCTGAGCTGGCTAGTCTGTTTTCATTGAGCCAGGGTACGTTATTTGCAAAAAATCAACATGCACCATCAACAGTGAAGAGTAAACAAGACTTGTGCAATGATTTCACTTCTCTTCTGTGTGTGTGTTGGCTTGGCCTGCATTCACCGCCACAGTATCCACATTATCCCAGCAACACAGAGTGTTGTGGGTCAGACCCATGCTCCAGCTAGACCAGTAGCCTGTCTCCAGCACTGGCCAGAGCTAGATGCTTCAGAGGAAGGTGTAGGAACACTGCAGTAGCAAATATGGGATAATTTGCCCGCTACATCAGATCTCACCATAGTCTCCAATAGTTAGAGATTGGCTCAACTCTTGAAGCAGGCAGTTCAATATCCTTTCCAACATCCATTGCTATTAATTATGAGTTTGATGGATATCAAGAATATCCAGTATCAGAGGGGTAGCCATGTTAGTCTAGATCTGTAAAAAGCCACAGAGAGTCCTGTGGCACCTTTAAGACTAACAGAGGTATTGGAGCATAAGCTTTCATGGGTGAATACCCACTTCGTCAGAATATCCAGAACGATGTCCAATTCTTTTCCAAATCTTACTAAGCTCTTTGCCTCAACAACTCCCTGTGACAGTGAGTTTCACAGGTTAGTTACATGAAAACAGATTTCCTTTTACTGATCTTAGCGTTCACACCTTCTATTTCAGTGACTGTCCCCTTGCTCTTGTGTAATGAAGAAGAAAACAGATGTTCCCAATGTCCCTTCTCTAAACCAGTAATTATTGTGTAACAGGATAGAACTTGGAAGGCTTTAAACAGAAGCTCAGATCCTCTCTTTCCCTCGTCTCTAAAGGAATATATAAGGTCTCAGTTCATGAGCAAAGCTTTTGAAGCCTCTCCTCCAGGTGAAGCAATGGTGCTCACACCTCTGCTGAGAACTGCCTGCCCTGAGGGTCGGCTACCCGGCGAGGAGAGGCTATTCCTTCCACTGCCTAAAGCCGGAACTCAAATCTCAGCATTTAAGATGCGAGGATGCAAATTGGGATGTGGAGAGTGGATTGACAGGATGCTAAAATACTGTTATGTAATTATAGTGCTTATGTACATGACACGCAGACACAGCAGCGAGGCAGGGAATGCGTGGGGCGGGGGAAGATGGTCCCTATCTCCAGAAGAAGAGACATACAGGGCACAGCTGATCAACTGCGACAGCAGAGGCCTGGATACAAACGAGAAACAGCAGCACATAAGAGTCCTCTAGCCTTGGGAGCTGGGCTGGAATGCTAGGCGCTAACAAAGAGTCACTGATCCTGGGGATTTCAATTACCCTGACACCAGCTCAGCAATAACACTTGTTTACAATTTTCCAGACATGAGAGGCTGTTTTCTTATGCAATTGTCTGAGCAAATGGAAAGATCAGGGTGGGTGAAATAGACTGACTGATGCTAATCTGAGTCAGAAATGGTGACAACAGGAGCAGGGTGACCTGTGCCAGGTTGGCGGATGGCAGAACGCGCCCGCTGTTCGGAGATCTGAGTGAACCCGAAGAGAGGGGGCCTGGGAGGCAGCACTCCTTGCCTTGCGATGCCTGGGGGCTGCACCACGAGGACTGGGCCCAAAGGAAGAAGGTGCGGTGGGAGGCGCAGGCTGGGCTCCCTTCTAACATGTGCTGTCAAATGCCTCTGGAACTGGCTCAAGGATGCTGCCGCTGCACAGTCCTGGAGCCAGAGACATGGTCGTCGTTCTCCTTCAACGGGCCAGGCCCCACAGGCAGCATGGGGGAGACGTGCTCCCCGGCCTCCAGGCTCTGCAATGCTGTCTGGGAATGGCAGAGCAGACTGCCTGCTGGGCAGCAACACTGCACCCATTGCACCCTGGGCCTCTCTTCCCACCAGGAATTGGTCTGACTCTTACGAGCTGATTTCACGCAGGCCCCCAGTGGTAATGGCTTCCAGCCAGGCCAGGCTTTGCGAAGTGGGTGGGAGACTCGAGCCCGCCAGCCCTCTCCCCATAGTGCAGCCTGCACGACAAGCCACACGCAAGCCAGGACAGGGTGGCGAAGAGAAGCCCCTGCTGCAGATTTTCATGCACAAACCACTCGGCCATTCGAGTTGTGATCTAATTCCCAGGAGACACTGCGCAGGATGCGGGTTCCTCTCTGTGCCAAGCAGCCTTCATCCCAGGGGACAGAAGCTTTAAAAAGAAGCTGGGTCTCCTGCACATGGGAGGCTGCCTGGGAATGCCCTGAATCTGTCCTCTGCCAGCACCATGGCTGGCCACACCCCTCCCTGGCCACTGCCCACTTCTAGAGCTGTGCTTGTGGACGCGGATTGCTAGGGGCCCTGCACCAGGTTAATCCCACCCCTCCATGTGGCCGTGCCCAAAGCTGGGCTCGCCCGCCTTTGGCACTGATGCTCTGGGATAGACTCTGACAATCTGCCTATTTCCGTAGTGCCCACGTGCCATAACCATAGACCGGGACACCAGGTGCTGGGCACTGAACAAGGAAAACTGCCCCAAGCCTTCTGCTGTCACTCACCTGTTCCTGGAGCCTTTGGGCAGGGAATGATCTCAGGAATACAGGGGTTTGTGGCTGCCTGAGCCATTCCAGTGTATTTGGTGGCTGTGACTGTGGTGTGTGCCTCTATTTATTGGGGTGACCCTAGGGCTAATGAGATGAAAATGAACCCGGATCAGTTGGAAATACAGCCTCCCTGATCCGCCCTTTCTGCACACGGGGCGTCTGCCCACTTGGAGTTTGGCTGCAGGATTTGTCAAAGGGTTAGAGCAGTATCTTCTGCCAGGCGCTCAGGGAACGAGGGCCCAGTGGGTACCTGGATGGATGCATACTGCCCCTCCTCCTGCCTGGCCAAGGTAAAGGGATTGTTGTGTTTAACGTACTGAGTGTTACTCTACCACAGCACTGGAAATAAACTGCTGTGTACATAAATGCCTAAAAGCCTCGGCTGCCTGGTGGGGACACCCGAGCTCCACTGGCAGATGTTCAAGTCCAAACCAAACAAATGAGGGATTGACAGAAGAGCTCTTAATTACAGGTGATCTGATCACAATAATAAGGAGCTGAGAAATTAAAATAAAGAGCTAATCATCTGAGAGCCCCACCCACATTCTGGGATTGTGTTCAGTTCTGTGCACCTGGAGACAAGACTGGCACTTAGGAGTGACAGCAGGGCGCTGGAGACTGAGAAGGGACCTGCTAAAAGATTTCACTCTTGCTTCACAGCTGAGCTCATAAATACAGGTCTGGAAGCTTTGCCTACAGCGTGGGGCCAGGCTTGCCGGGAGGAGCCAGGGTGGAGGGAAACACTTGACTTTGAAGGACACTGTCAGTGATAAAAGACTCTCATCATGCCATGGGGAGGGCTGAGGCCTATACAAGCTCCACCAATGGAGTGGGGGAGCTGCTCAGGGATTTCTGCCCCTCTCCAAGCCCAAGCTACTTAGCTCTGCACAGAGATGCAGGGTGAAGAAGGTGTAATTCTGTTTAGTGCCAGGCCTGGCCCAGTAATTCCTGGGGGATAATAATCTAGATCTTAAACACTGGATGGGAGAGAGCTGCTTGGAAGACAGGCAGATGGGTTTTCTAACACAGGGCAGAGATGAAAGCAAACAGCAAATTGGATGTAAGCGCGCCGCGTGTGGGAACAGATGTGTATCTAAGTGCCCAGTGCCTGTCCAGAGCACTTGGGCAGCGATTCGCAGGGAAACCAGAGCAGAGCTGAGATGCCGTGTGGGAGCAGCACCTCCGGGACCATCCCTCTGACATGCTGGCCTCTCGGAGGCCCTATTGTGCAGCACGTCGGTTCTCTCCTTCATTAGTCTGATGGGTTCCTGGTAGGTCGGAATTCACGTCTACCAGCCTCAGAGCACGTCTGGGTTTCAGGGCCAGCACTTTTTGCCTACATCCTTGCTGGCCTGGTCTCTGCCTGGCTGTGAGCAATAGCAGCGCAGGTGCTGAGTGCACAGGAGAGAAAAACACCTGCCGCTATTTCAGTGGCGGTGCTGAAAATAACAAGAGTCTTAAACGTCAAGCAGCCAAGCAGCCAGCACCAAAGGCACGTTCCTCGGAGCAGTTAACCCTTCCCAGTCCTGCCTGCCATGCTCGCTGCTCTAACTGCATGTGTGCAAACAGAACACTACCCAGTGCCAGCCCGTCTGGCTGGGGTGGTTCTCTTCTGCCAGCTGCTGTGGGATTGTGTTTAACATTGGCATCGTGCTGCATAGCCAGAAAGGACAGCTAAGCCCTCAGCTGCTCTCCAGTTTCCTTTACACCACTCCTTCGCTTTCCATCAGTGGCGTTATGAAAAGGGACGTGAGGGCTTTTGCTTATCTATGCTGTACATTGTCACACTGAAAGGTTTATTGCCAGTCCTGGGCTGGGGTCCAGGAATTGTCTGGCGCTCCTCACTGACTAACACAGAGGTATTATTTGGGTGTTTGTGTGGCTTTTGATAGTTCCCTCCTTTCATATTCATCCCACAACACTGATGCTAAAACAAACCAGCCTCTTCTGCATCCCACCCTGGCCCCTCCCTGACCACCTCTGCTGCTCCAGGATCCGAAGGGAGACTCACTGGACTCAGGTCTCACCTGTTAGACCATTGAACTAACCAGCTCTACAAACAGCACAGTGCAGGGAGTGGCAGGAACTTTGTCTCCCCTTCTCTCACTCCAGCTTGCTGCAAAGGCCAGCCCTAAACCTTTACTGGAGAAGTGTGCTTCAGTAATTCTTCTTAGCTGCTGGTTTCAAACAAGTTCTTAATTTTCAAAGGATACATTTTATAAATTTGCGAATTTACACGTTGCCAAATCCCTCTTGTGGCTTATTTAAATCCAGATTATCCTGTTTATTGCTTCAGTCACAGCTGTCATGTATATCTGTGTAGGCAGCTTGTTCATTATGTTGTAGGGTTCCTGCAATCCCACTCAAAAGGAGCCTTTGTTAACTATATTTTTATGCTTCCACCATAAAGAAAAAGCTTGTATAGCGCAGGGCTGCTCGCGGAGAGGGGGGCCAAGTGGGGCAATTTGCCCCAGGCCCCACAGGGGCCCCCATGAGAATATAGTAATCTATAGTATTGCAACTTTTTTTTATGGAAAGGGCCCCCGAAATTGCTTTGCCCCAGGCCTTCTGAATCCTCTGGGCAGCCCTGGTATAGCGACTCCCTCAGCTCAGTATCACAGAGAGGCAGGACCTTAATATGCACAGGACAAATGCTACCCAAAAGATGCAGCATTCAGCTGCCTTGACTGCATCTCCTGTGAAGGAAGCCAGTCACTACCACTCTTTGAAATGTGGTGCAAACATCTGTTTTCATTTTTAGACCAGACAAACACAGAGTCATTTTCCTGTTTTATTATTAACACATTCTGGTATAATTGCTTGGGCTCTCAACTGTGACTGTTGGTAATTCACTCAGCCATGGGATTTTCAAGGGGAATACGGCACTGTAGTTAAAGACTGCATTTAAAATAAAATCTATTTGCTGTAAGCCCCCAAGTCAAATCTCTTGTTGAAGTTGTTCAAACATAAATTTATAGCTGAATTTACAGAGATTTAATGTTTTATAATCTCTTTGGTCCGTGAATCTATATTCAAAACTGAGTGCCATTAGCTTAGAAATACTGTGCTTAAAGCTGAAAATAATTTTAATCTCTCCAAAGTCCAATCCTTTGCACATCACTAAACCACAGAATCCAATCCGTTTTAATCAGAGACACAAAACCTGCAGCTGCTGCTGCCTAATAGATGCATATTACTCTAATTCAGATGGCTCGCACATATGTTTTAAAAAACGTTAAACACAAATGATAAAGAGCTTTGGAAGGAAACTTTGTGGTTACTCATATGTTTTCCTTTGCTAGGGCTGCTGTGGCTTTGATTAAGGCTAAAACTGAACATACAGTCTTCAGGGAGATTTGCTTAAAAACAGTTCATGACTTTGGGGCCAGTGCAACCACTGGTCGTGGTAGTGAAGGTGGAAAGGAGAAATCCATCCCCCAGGACTCAGCTCCACCCTCGTGGGCTGACCCTACTGCCTGGAAGTGTCTGGCAGAGCCTGCCCTCTCCTCTCCTAGGAAAGCCGCTCAGGCTGCACAAGCACTGTGTCTCAGTGCTGCTCGGCAGGGTCTATGGCCAGGCCCTCTGCCCGATATCAGTGTCACTCCAGGCAGCAGCTCCCATGCACTCGGTGTGTGTAGGAACCACAGCTAGTACAGGCCTGCCGCAGCAGGATCCACATTTGCCAGGTACGTGTAGCAGCCAGGATGCATCCCACAGACTAAGCAGCACTGCTCAGATGTAGATGGATGATGGAGGGAGCTGGGCTCCGGCACCTCTCCAACATCTGCCCTGTTGCCTGGGCGTGGAAGTGAAATCTCTTGTTACCCCCACCCAGGCCCCTAACGGCAGAGCTCTGGGCGCCCTCCGCTCCGGTATTACACAGTCTGCTCCCTCGACGCTGGCCTGATGCCCCTGGCGGCACGGCTTTCCCTGCTGGTTCACAGGGGCCCGGGCCCGGGCCTGAGTTCGCTCACCATGAGGGCCCCCTACCTATGCTCACCCTGGCGGTTTCTCTGCCCGCTAACTCCCCGCTCCACTGGGCCACACTCCAAGTTCAGCCTCTCCCAGGTCACAATGGTCCCAAACGAAGTCCAACAACGTCCTTAGCAGAAACTAAACTCCTTCTGCGGCTCCTGCCCAGCCTGTCTTTGGCTCAGCTGCTGCCCCCGTCCTGGACTCAGCAGTCCTTACAAGGGGCTTGTGCACCCCCTTCCTAGGGACTGGGGGGATCCAGTCCCACCCACGCCTCTGGCCCTAGCCCAGGGCCCTGGAGTGAACAGCTGGGTCTGCTCCTTGTCTGTGCTCCGGTTTCCCCTGGGCCGCTTCCTACCTCTCTTCTCCAGTTCCCGTATGGGTCTCCCAGCCCGCCACCCCCACCCCCCGGTTAGTCAGGGTCTGCCAGCCCTGCCAGTCCAGAGAGCTTTTCTTTCTCACGCTCTTCCTTGCCTGCACTGAGCCTTCCCTGCTGACCCAGGGCCCTGGGGGAGCCTTCTTGCCCCCTGCAGTCTGTGCAGACACAGCTGCTGTTTCTTGGGGATTCCCTCTCCACCGCAACCACCGTCTGCTCTTGATGGAGAATTGCCAGATTCCCCCAGGGTGGGGCTGAGTCAGCAGTCAGGGTGCTCAGCCCCAGGCTCTCCAGCCCAGGGGGCAAGCTGCCATGTTACAGGACACTGCCCTGCCTTCTTCCACAGGGATCAGGCCAGCCAACCGGGGCTGGAGTCAGAGGTGCTAGAGAGGCTTTTGCAGCTCCATTACCACAGAAAACTCCTGCAGGAGTGAAGTGCTGCTGTGAGCTAACAGCCTGGCTCCGTGGAGGGGCCAGAGACCGTGAGCTTTCCCAGGACACTGCATGGGATCACGGCCTCATGCTCGTGCCACTGGGTCTGGCACTGGGAGAGCCCACCCTGACACTGTGCCTCTGGAAAAGGCAGGAGCAGAGCTCAGCTCAGGTTTGTACAAGTTTATTCAAGGTGCAGCAATTTCTGCAGGCCAGAGTCAGAGAGCAGCAAGCGGCAAAGTGCTCGTATATGCGGCAGTTTGGGACCAAATCCAGCCACTGACTCCGTTTCCCACCCTGTCAGCATCAAGCGTCTCATCCTCACCCTCCAGGCTCCTGGCAGCTCTGAGTTACAGGATGGCCAGCAGGGCTAGACACCTCAAAGCCCAGCTACAGCTCCTGCCCATCGCGCCGGGGATGACGGACGGGAACGAGAGCTGGGCAGAGTCCACTGCATCATTGCGTTAGGGTAGGAGTTGCTGCCCCCCGCCCCCCGTTGCTAACAGGAGAATGTGGCTCATCTGAGACCACTGGCAGCAGAGGATGGATTCATTTACTTGGGCTCCTATCATAGTAAAAGAGGGGAGGGCACCGTCTGAAATCTCTAGGTGCCCCAGCCCCAGTTACAGACACAGAAATCTCAATAAAGCTCAGCTAACCCCAGGAGTCAACTGAACACCCCCCTCCCCGGGCCCCAAAATGTGGTGCCCACTGAGCTGCAGAGCCCTAGCCTCGGCATCCCTCCGCACACGTTTCTGCAGAGCACCAGCCAGCCAGGCCAGCCCCTCCACAGCAGTGTGTATGGAAGGCCTGGGAGAGTGGGCCTTGTTACCATAACAACCGAGGTGCTAACATCCTCTTTCTAACTGTAAACTGATATGATCAGAGAACCAAAGTATCGAGTTGCCATGGCAACTGAAATGCTGAATTTGAAATTGTGTCAATAGCGAGGTTCTCGGAGAAGTAGTAAATGTAAACAACAGTTTGGGGCAAACGTTTCCTGCTGGTTTGAGATTGTTCTGCAGCTGAGCCAGGCAGTTTGTTTGCCCTGTTTCACCCTCGCTTTTTAGTGGATGAACCAATTCAGAGGACCTCAGAAAACCAGTCCGCAGCAGAGCTCCTGGGGCTGGGGCTTGTGGTGTGATATGGGCTTCTGCCTTCTGCTTTAGCACCACCATGGTGGGAGGCACTGTGCAATGTTCCATCCCTCGGGGTCTCTCCTACCCAGCCAAAGACACCCTGTGCTCACCGTGCCCATCACTCCAGCTCTATGCCCCACATCACAACTGCCTCGCTGAGCGGCAGGTTTCCAGAGTTGTGCACTAGAGATGTTAGTTACTGTACAGAAATGACAAGGCTCCCTCTGAGGAGCTGGTCTGGAGCTTGGCCCTTCCTGTGAACCTCTGGTTGTTAATTCTGGATGCTCCATTAAGAGAACTCCAGGCCTGCCCCCTGCCCGGTGGGGTGATGGCCCTCACTGTGTTCCTGCCCTTAGACTGCCCCACTGGGAATGGGTTTTGGCTGCCCTGTGCATACATGGGGGAGTGGAGTCTGTACCTCACACACACACTCACAGTATTTGACCAGCCTGGCCGAGTTCTTTTATGGATTTGCCAGTTGTCAGAAAAATAATTTAATCTGCCAGTATTCCCATGCAGTGAGAATGTTCGTGCTGTGTTATGTGAATGCTGAGTGGGGAGTATTGACCTGGGAAGGTTGCAGGGGGGTTGTGCTGGGAGTGCCTGCTCTGGGGAAGGGAGGCTACCTGAGCATGTAACCTGAGGACCCAGGAGGGGGGTTGAAGGCCAGGTAACACCTCTGCCCGGGGAAATTGGAAAAAGGACAAAGGCTGGGGGAGGAGCCGGGTTGGTGGGGGAGGAGGCTGAGTGAGAGGCTGGAGGGAGTTTCAGTTTGGAGCTGGCTGGAAAATGGAGGGGTTCCCCGACGGGGCTTGGGCTGCCTAACCGGGCTGTGTCCTCCCGGGGAGCCCCAGAGGGACCTAACTGGAGGGATCCTGTTGTCTGTACCAGCAAGACCTGTTCCGGACTGTGTTCCTGTTGTCCAAATAAACCTTCTGCTTTACTGGCTGGCTGAGAGTCCTGGTGAATTGCAGGAAGCCGGGGGTGCCAGGCCTAGTCTCCCCCCCACTCCATGACAGGTGGGTCTAAAGATTTGCATTATTATCACAATACACTGGGCTGGCTAATGTTAAAAGTGTCTGTGTCCAGCTAAAGATGCTGCAGTGTTCCACTTCCACAATTTAAGCGATAACAGATCAAAACAGTTGAAAATACACCCAGCTGTCTGCCCACCAACACGCCAGTGCACTGTGCACGTGTGTGAGAGAGGGTTTGAGTCACCATAAAAGCAGTTGAAGAGGGGTTGTGGAATTGCCTTGTGGTTGGTGGTTGGGGTTACGGCAGGCTTGCCTTGTGGGGGAGGGTACCGGGGTTCTTGCATTTCAAAGGTGGTAACCTTATCTCACAAGGGCAGGACAGGATCTCCCCGTCCACTTTCAGTTGGGCTCTTGAGTCTCCCCTGTGACTGCTCACTAGGCTTTGCAGCAAGGGGGTGATGTGATAAAATGGGGCAGAGAAGTGCAACTTTCCATGTGTTATTAACGATCTGTTGTGGCTGCACTGGGTCTGAACAGCCGCTGCCCGGAGAGGTCCCAAGGGAAGGGTCTCCAGTTGGGGCACCACTACAAATACCTGTAGTTACTTGGTTCTTTCCATGACTCGCCCTTATTGCTCCTGTTAGTTTCCCGTTAGCACCACAACATGGATGACAATTTACTTTCTGATTCAGCCTCTTGTTGTCCCTGGTAGTGGATTTGTCTCTAACAGGATCTTTACCACAGGCCGGCAGGACCCTGCAAAGCTCTCCCAACTCTGTAGAGTGCCTGCACCATGCCAGGGAAGTCAAAGGTCTTTATTGCCCCTTGCAACATACCACATTTGTTGCTCAGCGGGTATCCCATGCAGGATGTGTAACATGATCTAATGGGACCATCCATGGATGCAGAAGGCAGGATCTAGACAGGCCAGGGGGACGTCTGCGCTTTGTCACAGGGCATAAGAGAAAAGTCTCTTCTTCCAAACTTAAACTCAGTGCCTCTGAGCAGGACGAGGCGTAAGGCCGTTCCGATGCCTGAGGGACGGCATAACTCACGCTGGGATGTGCACGGCACCACGATACAAAAACATGTAGTGCTGAGACCTGGCAGACAATGCAGGCTACTGATACCAACCGAAGGGTGCTTCCCCGGACTCAGGAGGCTGCCCCGACTGACCACTCGCCCCAGTTCACCCTGCTGCCTGTGCAACGGTGGAGCATGTGAGAGAGTAATCACAGCACTAAGCAGTCACTCTCGTATGGGAGCCATCTCTTCATTTCAACCCCTGGTAACCAGTGTGGTGGCTGCAATGCTTCGGCTGAAGAACCAACGACGCCGAGCAGCTGCACAGCAGGCTGCAGGCTGAATGAGCTTTACAAACATGAACGATGGGAAAGGCTGGAGTTGCTTTCGTGGGCTATACAACGTGTGTACAGAGTGACATGCTGTTCCCAGCATGCGCTGAACCTACAAACCGTGATGTGAATGTCTTTTCCCCAGCTCTTCCAGGAGATTTCTTCATCTGAATGTGTTCCAAGACCCAGTCCCATTTTCACAAGGGTTTACAATTCTGTGGCCTGATTCTCCTCTCACATACACAGGGGTCACTGCTGACCACAGCGGAGTAACTCCTGATATACACACGTGGAAGCAAGAAGAGGCTGAGTGAGCCCAGCAATGTACAAATACAAGGAGACAGGGAGCTTATCACCCCGGTTAGTTGCAGCCCAAGTAGTTGAGAATATTTCAGTGCCAGGAACGTGAGTGACACACAAGCCTGAGTTTGTGTAGGAATCCTGCAGAGGCTAGTGTGGATCTTGGTGTGGTAGTGTCAGGCCAGATCACTATCTCCCATGGTCCTGAAGCAAAGGGTTTTCATAGTGTACCCTGTCACGGCATGGCTGGCCCCAGTAAGTGAGGTGGGGCCAGCTCCCCTGTGCCAGAGCACAACTGGCCAATTAAGAGGGCAGGGCAGCACCGAGGGGCTCTAGAAGCTGAGGGTGAGACCCAGTGACAGCGGGTCAGACTGGTTTAGTAAGGGGGGCAGGTGAGAGCTGCCACAGAGCTGGGGGCTGTTGGATTGTCCCAGAAGGAAGCAGATGGTGGTTCCTGAGGGAAGCTGGCTGGTATCCCCAAGGTAGAGAGCCAGAGCTGGGACCTGCTGGCTCTCAGCTGGAGAGGGCTGGAGGCAGGGGACAAGCAGAGGGACTTCTCCAGGGCTGGACAGCTGGACCAAGAGGGCCAGGGGAAGTGAGGGATGCTCCCCTGGCAAAGATGCTCCTAGCAGCAAGGCTGCGGGTGTTCCTGCTGGGAAGAACAGGAAGGCGAACCATTTGAAAGGGCTGGGGTGGTGCCCTGGTACAAGGACAGCAGAGGGCTGCACCGGAGAGCCAGGGCATGGTAATGGATGCTGGGGGCTGTACGATGCAGGTACTTTTGGACTATGCTGGGGGGATTCTGGCCTATGGTGTTGAGTCTTGATTCATTATAATTTATGGGCATGGGACTTTTGTCCTCAATGAACCCCACAAGGGCCATATTTATACTTGGAAGATGCTTTAGGTTATTTCTGGAGAGACTGCAGGAGGGAAATGGAGGCAGACGCCCCTGTCGTGCCATGGTCTGCAGCAGGAGGGCTCTCCAGGTAGGGCTGTTCTATGACATACCCTTTACAGCCTTAATGGTGCCTAGCCTACATCATCCACTCTTACATGGTGAATCCAGCACTGCCTGAGAGCTGGGATAACAAGACATGCCAGAGTTTACTTTCTGTGAAGCTACAGAATCCACGACTCATGCACCCACCAACACTCCCTACTCCTGACTGACTGCGGCCTGAGAATCAGGAGTAGGGGGTGCTGGCGTGTGCATGAGTCAGGAATGGATTGAGGCCTGAGAATCAGCTGCTGCTTCTGTAAGGAAGTTGGATTCTGTAGGCATTGTTAGCATCTCTTTGGTGTCCAAAGCTTCCTAATGATTCTCGTGGCCAATAAAACAAACCCACTGCAGACTGGGCAGTCTCTGCATCCAGCCAGACGAGGGGAGCTTGCTCTGACCTTGGAAGACAGCCCAGCAGTCCTCTGGACTCAGCCGTATGAGGCTTCAACATAGCCTAGTTTTCAATTCCTAGCCTGTTGTGAAGAAGACAAACATTTGTGCTGCCCTTTGAAGCGTTTTTAGGGTGGGTAAAATACCAGGGCCAGGGACGATGGGTGGGGTTGGTCCTCCTTCCTGCCAGCATGGAATAGATTCAAGGGGCAGCTGGCCGAGTATCAGGGAGATATATAAATACACTGTGATTTCACTGGGAACATCTGGCTCACGCATGATAGGTGGGTAAGAATGGTATAATCATGGAGCAAAAAATTAAGCTGATCCATTAAGGCCTTTTAGCAGACGCAGCGATGGAGCCCGTATTAATCCTGCTGTGCTTTGTGAACAGACACCAGAAGGTTAAAACTAGCCAGTTGCAATTAAAAATAACCCTCGCTGTTCAGGCTGGTCTGAAGAGCTGTTAAATTAGTGCCTCCCCCAAAGACCCACTGTTCTATAGGATGGTGTGGCTAGCACAATGCAATTAGAAAGGCCGATCTTAATGTGAATCTCACTCCCTTCTGCTCGCTCCTCAAGAGGATCCCCCCCAGGAAAGGATTATCTCACTGCCTCGAAATCCCTCCGCCCACATGGCTGCACAGTTCAAAGCACACTCGGAAAATCCTAAGCCATACAGCACTGCCCCGGTTCCACTGCCTCCCTAACGGATTGTGCACAAAATCACTGGCTCCTTCCACGGCAAACTGACTGTCAGCTGGAGAATGCAAATTCTGCGCATGACCTGGCCCTGTGCAGCATTCACCTAGATAGCAAAGCTCTTAGCATAGTGGGGAGTGGCTGGTATATTGGCACTCACACACACCCTGTCATTTTTTCTGGTGCCCACAGGGAATGTGACTGTCAGAGTTTTACTCACCTTTTGTTGAGCACCTCCCATGCCTGTATGCAAAGGAACCTTGGCTCTGTGAGACGTGGACATTTAACGCATGTTTGGTGTAACGCCATTTATGCTGGGTGTGTGTTTGGCTTGGGCTGCCCAGTTTTTATTTTGTATGTGTTGTTTGTCAGTAGTTAGGGGCTGAGGTGGGAGGGCTGGATGCTCAGAGATGCAGCTTGCCAACCTCAGTAACGAGCATTGCCCCTTTTGTCCCAATCCCACCTTCGCGATCACTCTCACGGAGGTGAATATGATTGTTCTGATGCTGTTTATGGCAAGTATCTTAATTCAGTCTCATACATGAAATGCAGACAGCACAAAACCATTCCCTGACATGGGGCCTGGACAGTGTGTGTCCTAGGCACGGTGGCTGTCGCTGAAGGGAGCAGAGATTATTTCTGCAGGTTTCTATTGAGCATGTCCAGCAAGATGCACTGTGCTGCCCATCAGGTCCAGGACAGTGGTCTGAGAACAAGTTCTGCACCTTCTCAACTATGGTTTCATTACAGAGGGGTCCAGGCTTCCCTCCTAGAGAGGAGCCCCCAGGACGTTAACAGGGTTCCCTATACAGCCGTGGGACATGCAGTCTGTCATGTCATTGCAGGGAAGTGAGAGCATTTTGAAATTCCCAACATCAGATGCTCTGACTCCACTGTGAGCATCAGTTCATTCATGTCTCTTTATTCTTTTCTCAGCCCTGCAGGAGCAGTGCAGATGGGCTGGACAGCTGTGTCTGGGGGAAGAGCCCAGTTCAGTGAGTGAGGAGGGCTAGGATGAGGGTCAGGTGTTAGCATGGAGAAATGGTCTGAAGTAAATAGGATGAAATTCAATAAGGACAAATGCAAAGTTCTCCACTTGGGAAAAAACAGTCAGTTGCACACTACAAATGGGAAATGACTGCCTAGGAAGGAGTCCTGCAGAAAGGGACTTGAAGGTCATAATGGATCATAAGCTAAATACGAGTGAACACGGTAAAAAGGGGAAGGCAGGAAAGCAATACATCCACTGCAGAGAGGTATTGGTGAGTAGGGGAGATGTTAGCATAAGCTGTGGTCTCCAATCAGCATCCCTGGGAAGATGCAGGAATCCCATGGACAGCCCTGGGGATCACCACCCAGAGCAGGCCTGGGCGACAGCTGGCAGGTTAAGGCGCACCAGGAGCAGAGGTGCCAGAGTGGGAGGATACCAGGCACCTCCACCAGGTTTCTCCTGCTGGGTGAATCAGGAACCAATGGGAGTGACTTCTGTGCCATGCATGTGAATGGCCTGGCAGAGCAACCGTTGGAACAGGGATACAACCCAGACATCCTAAGTCGGGGCAGGAGGATGAGAAGAAAGAGCAAGTCAGGGAGGAAGGGCAGGTGGCTGGATTCAGAGATAGACCCATAGGAGGGGTGAATAGCACTGGGGACCCCTGCCTGGGCTTGAATGCAGAGCCCGGGATCCTCAGAGGGCCTAGGGGGTCTGGCAGCCCCAGTCTCTCTGCTCTTCTCTGCAGCTGGGCAGCGACCTCCCCTATGCATCCCGGCTGGGCTTGCAAAGGAGCCTGAGGCCAGGGGAGCAGCTCTGGTGAACAGATGGGAGGCAGCTGCGAGGTCAGAGATCTGTGGAAATGGCAGTACTGAGCAATCACAATCAGCTCCCTGCAGGGGGGGTATCATAACCCTAGTCCCAGATTTGGACCTTAGCGTCCAAAATATGGGGGTTAGCATGAAAAACCTCCAAGCTTAGTTACCAGCTTGGACCTGGTAAAGCTGCCACCACCCAAAAAATTAGAGTGTTTTGGGGCACTCTGGTCCCCACAAAAACCTTCCCTGGGGACCACAAGACCCAAATTCCTTGAGTCTCACAACAAAGGGAAATAAACCTTTTCCCTTCCCCCCTCCAGGTGTTCCTGGAGAGACACACAGAAGCAAGCTCCGTGAATCTAAACAGAGGGAGTCCACCCTCTCTATTTCCAGTCCTGGAAACACAAGTACTTCCCTCTTCACCCAGAGGGAATGCAAAGTCAGGCTAGTAAATCTAACACACACAGATTTCCCCGACTTCTTCCTCCCACCAATTCCCTGGTGAGCTGCAGACTCAATTCCCTGGAGTTCCCCACTAAAGAAAAACTCCAACAGGTCTTAAAAGAAAGCTTTATATAAAAAGAAAGAAAAATACATAAAAATGGTCTCTCTGTATTAAGGTGACAAATACAGGGTCATTTGCTTAAAAGAATATTGAATAAACAGCCTTATTCAAAAAGAATACAATTCAAAGCACTCCAGCAACTATAGATATGTAAATACAGAAGAAAAAAACAATAACCCCTATTGTTTTTATGATCTCTGTACTCACAACTTGGAAACAGAAGATTAGAAAGCAGGAAATAGAAATCCCCTCATAGCCGAGAGAGAGTCAGGCAGAAGACCCAAGAACAAAAGACTCAGACACAAACTTCCCTCCACCCAGAGTTGAAAAAAACCTGTTTCCTGATTGGTCCTCTGGTCAGGTGCTTCAGATACTTCTTTCCAGGTGAAAGAGACATTAACCCTTAGCTATCTGTTTATGACACGCCCCCCAAATTGCAGACAGTGGGGAAGCTCACTGGCGGCGATTTCCTCCTAGAACTTTAAACTAAACAGATTAATACAACACATGCACCGTTACATATACCACTAAGTATATAACTAACAGACTTTTACATTGTAAGAACACTATTTAACTACTGGATTCTGGGAAACTCTCATGGGAGAGAGCATCAGCTACTTTGTTAGAAGCTCCTGAGATGTGCTGAATTTCAAAATCAAAATCTTGGAGAGCTTAACTCCAACGAAGAAGTTTCTTGTTATTCCCCTTGGAAGTATGAAGCCACTTTAGTGCAGCATGGTCAGTTTGTAGCTGGAACCGCCGTCCCCAAACATATGGGCGTAGCTTTTCCAGGGCGTACACAATGGCGTAGCATTCCTTTTCACTGACTGACCAGTGACATTCCCTCTCAGACAGTTTCTTGCTGAGAAACACGACAGGATGGAAGTTGTGATCCGTTGCTTCCTGCATGAGTACTGCTCCTATACCATGCTCAGATGCATCCGTGGTTACTAGGAATGGCTTGTCAAAGTCCAGGGCCCTGAGCACAGGGTCAGACATGAGCGTTGCCTTAAGTTGGGTAAAGGTCTTTTGACACTCATCAGTCCACTTAACTGCATTTGGCTGGGTCTTTTTGGTCAGGTCAGTCAGTGGGGCAGCGATTTGGCTGTAGTGTGGTACAAATCGCCTGTAGTACCCGGCCAAGCCTAAGAAGGATTGGACCTGTTTCTTTGACCTTGGGACCAGCCACTTTTGGATAGCATCCACCTTGACCTGTAGGGGGTTTATGGTTCCTCGACCCACCTGGTGCCCCAGGTAAGTCACTCTGTTTTGGCCTATTTGACCTTTTTCAGGTGTAGTAGGTGTTCGGGCCAGGAGTTTGAAAAAAATGGCCACATCATCGAGGTAGGCAACTGCATATTCTCCCAGTCCTGCTTGTAGACCATCTACCAGCCTCTGGAAGGTGGCAGGTGCATTTCAAAGGCCGAAAGGAAGGACATTAAATTCATACACCCCCGCATGGGTGACGAATTCTGACCTCTCCTTGGCAGGTTCATCTAGCGGTACTTGCCAGTACCCCTTGGTTAAGTCTATTGTAGAGATGAACTGGGCCCGTCCCAACTTTTCCAATAGCTCATCGGTGCGGGGCATTGGATAGTTGTCCGGATGAGTTACCGCATTTAGCTTACGGTAGTTCACGCAAAAGCGTATTTCCACATCTGGTTTGGGTACCAGAACCACTGGAGATGCCCATGCACTGGTACATGAGCGGATTATACCCATCTGTAGCATGTTCTGGATCTCCCGTTCTATAGCAGCTTGGGCGTGAGGAGACACCCGGTAGGGTGGGGTTCTAATGGGGTGAGCATTACCTGTGTCAATGGAGTGGTATGCCCGTTCAGTCCGTCCTGGGGTGGCTGAGAACAATGGGGCGAAGCTAGTGCACAGCTCCTTGATCTGTCGCCGCTGCAGACGTTCCAAAGTGGTTGAGAGGTTCACCTCTTCCACGCCACCATCTTTTTTCCCGTCGTAGTAGACACCGTCAGGCCACTCAGCATCATCTCCCTGGACTGTAAACTGACAAACCTGTAAGTCTCTGGAATAGAAAGGCTTGAGAGAATTAACATGGTACACTCTGGGCTTTAGTGAGGAATTGGGAAATGCTATGAGGTAGTTCACAGTTCCCAGGCGCTTTTGGACTGTGAATGGCCCTTCCCATGATGCTTCCATCTTATGGGCCTGTTGCGCCTTCAAGACCATAACCTGGTCTCCTACCTTGAAGGAACGTTCTCTGGCATGTCTGTCATACCAGGCCTTTTGCTCTTCTTGAGCATCCTTTAGGTTCTCTCTAGCAAGGGCTAAAGAGTGTCGGAGGGTGCTTTGTAGGTTGCTTACAAAGTCCAGAATGTTAGTTCCTGGAGAAGGCATAAACCCCTTCCATTGCTGCTTCACCAACTGTAATGGCCCCTTAACCTCGTGACCATACACAAGTTTAAACGGTGAAAACCCTAAACTGGGATGTGGTACAGCCCTCTAGGCAAACAGCAACTGCTGCAACACTAGATCCCAATTATTGGAGTGTTCGTTGATAAATTTACGTATCATGGCCCCCAAAGTTCCATTAAATCTTTCCACCAGGCCATTGGTTTGATGGTGGTACGGGGTGGCAACCAAGTGGTTCACCCTATGAGTTTCCCACAGTTTTTGCATGGTCCCTGCCAGGAAATTAGATCCTGAATCAGTAAGGATGTCGGAGGGCCAACCTACCCTGGCAAAAATGTCTGTTAGGGCCAGACACACAGTGTTAGCCCTGGTGTTGCCTAGAGCTACTGCTTCCGGCCATCGGGTAGCAAAGTCCACGAAAGTCAGTACGTACTGCTTTCCTCTGGGCGTCTTTTTTGGGAAAGGACCCAGAATATCCACAGCTACTCGCTGAAATGGGACCTCAATTATGGGGAGTGGCTGGAGAGGGGCCTTGACCTGGTCTTGAGGCTTTTCCACTCTTTGGCATACCTCACAAGACCGGACATACTTGGCAACATCCTTGCCCATACCCTCCCAGTGGAAGGACTTCCCCAACCGGTCCTTGGTTCTGTTCAACCCAGCATGGCCACTGGGATGATCATGGGCTAAGCTTAAGAGCTTCCCCCTGTACTTAGTTGGAACCACCAACTGTGTTTGCGGCTGCCATTCTTCCCGGTGTCCACCAGAAAGAATCTCCTTGTATAAAAGTCCTTGGTCTATAACAAACCGGGATCGATTAGAAGAGCTGAGAGGCGGTGGGGTGCTCCGTGCCACCGCCCAAGCTTTCTGAAGGCTGTCATCTGCTTCCTGCTCAGTCTGGAACTGTTCCCTTGAGGCTGGGGTCACCAGTTCTTGCTCAGACTGGGGACTTGTGCTTGGTCCCTCTGGAAGCAATGTAGGTGATGGGGTTGTTTCCGTTGCTGGTGAACCGCTCTCCGCTGGTGCACCTGAGGGTATTTCAGGCTCTGGCTGAGACTTTTGGGTATGGCTGGCTGTTGCTTCTGCCAGTTCTGGCTCACTGGTGCCCTCTGGCGTTGAGTTTGAAGATGTGGTTGCAATTGCTGGTGCTGGTTGCTGTTCCAGTTCCAGGCCTGGGACTGGAGGTGCTGTGGCTGTTTCAGTGGTTGGCATGGAATCCGGGTCCACTACCTCTGTCTGGGTCTCTGGTAACACCGACGGGGCGTCTGTGGACAGCTCAGAAACAGGAATGGGTCTGGAAGCTTGCCTGGTTTGGCTACGTGTAACCATTCCCACTCGCTTGGCCCGCTTCCCCTGGTTGGCCAAGTCTTCCCCCAGTAGCATGGTGATAGGATAATTGTCATAGACTGCAAAAGTCCACATTCCTGACCAGCCTTTGTACTGGACAGGCAGTTCAGCTGTAGGCAAGTCTACAGCTTGTGACATGAAGGGGTAAATTGTCACTTGGGCCTTTGGGTTGATGAATTTGGGGTCTACGAAGGATTGGTGGATAGCTGACACTTGTGCCCCCATGTCTCTCCACGCAGTAACCTTCTTTCCACCCACTCTCAAATTTTCCCTTCACTCCAAGGGTATTTGAGAGGGATCTGGGCCTGGGAATCTTTGGTGTGATGGTGGTGTAATGAATTGCACTCGCATGGTGTTCTTGGGACAGTTGGCCTTGATATGTCCCAGTTCATTACACTTAAAGCATCTTCCATCTGATGGGTCACTGGGTCGAGGTGAGTTACTGGGGACTGGTGAGGTGGAAGAATAGGGCGTCTGTGGCTTTACTTGGGTTGTATGTGGGGTCTTTGGCTGTCCTCGGTTGTAGGGTTTATGGTCGGTATACACCCTGGGGTATTCGTTCCCCTTGACAGTAGCTTTCTTGCTTTCTGCCACTTCCATCCATCTGGCTCCAATCTCCCCCGCCTCAGCAAGATTTTTGGGTTTTCCATCTTGTATGTACCGTGTTATGTCCTCAGGAACACCATCCAAGAACTGCTCCATTTGTATGAGGAGGTACAGTTCTTCCAAGGTTTTAATATTGTGTCCTGATATCCAGGCCTCATAATTTTTCCCAACGTAGTAGGCGTGTTTGGGAAACGACATATCTGGTTTCCACTTTTGGGTTCTGAAACGCTGACGGGCATGATCCAGGGTTATCCCCATTCTGTATCTGGCCTTGGTTTGAAAAAGTTTATAGTCGTTCATGTTCTCCTTAGGCATTTCAGCTGCCACCTCTGCTAAAGGTCCACTGAGCTGTGGCCTTAATTCTACCATGTACTGGTCTTCAGAGATGCGGTACCCAAGACAGGCTCTTTCAAAATTTTCCAAGAAGGCCTCAGTGTCATCACCTGCCTTGTAGGTGGGAAATTTCCTGGGATGTGGAACCATAATTGGTGAGGGGTTGTTAGGATTGGCTGGCGCATGCTGCCCAGCCTGCGCTAAGTCCAGTTCATGTTTTCTCTGTTTTTCCTTCTCTTCACTTTCTTTTTGTTGTTTTTCCATTTCTCGGCGGTGGGCCATGTCTTCTTCTTCTTGTTTCCTTCTGTGGGCCACCTCTTCTTCTTCTAGTTTTCTTTTGTGGGCTGCCTCTTTGGCTGCTTGTTCTCTTTTGTAGGCTGCCAGTTTGATGCTTTTTTCCTTTTTTTTCAGCTTCACCTCTTTTTGTCTTTTTCCAGTTGTCGCCTGTGTTCAGCTTCTTTGATTTGTTCTTCTGCCTCCCTTTTTTCCTTGGAAGTCATGGTTCCTGTTTTCTTGTGTTGGGGTGCCCTCTGGTGTTTATCTTCTGAACTGCAGGCTCTGTTGCCTCCTGGGGTCTGCCTAGCGACAGTGCCTTTTCCCCTTTTTTTCTCTAGCTAATGTTTTCAATGCTAAGTAAACCAGAAAAACAACTTTATTTGCATGTATATAGTGCTGGTATTTGACTCCTAATGGGAGTGCTATTGTGTGACAAAAGACCCGTAACAGCTCCTTAATGGTTTCTGGCTTAATATGCAAGCCACAACTGCCAGAGAGAGCAGAAAAAAAATTCTCTCTGGTTCCCTTTTAAACCCAAACTGTTTCTCTCTGCTAAAAAGCCCCTAGCAGAGAAAAGAAAAATATAATATTCCTACTGGCTTCTGGATTGTATCTTTCATCCCACCGCTGCCACCATATCATAACCATAGTCCCAGATTTGGACCTTAGCGTCCAAAATATGAGGGTTAGCATGAAAAACCTCCAAGCTTAGTTACCAGCTTGGACCTCGTAAAGCTGCCACCACCCAAAAAATTAGAGTGTTTTGGGGCACTCTGGTCCCCACAAAAACCTTCCCTGGGGACCACAAGACCCAAATCCCTTGAGTCTCACAACAAAGGGAAATAAACCTTTTCCCTTCCCCCCTCCAGGTGTTCCTGGAGAGACACACAGAAGCAAGCTCCGTGAATCTAAACAGAGGGAGGCCACCCTCTCTATTTCCAGTCCTGGAAACACAAGTACTTCCCTCTTCACCCAGAGGGAATGCAAAGTCAGGCTAGTAAATCTAACACACACAGATTTCCCCCTGACTTCTTCCTCCCACCAATTCCCTGGTGAGCTGCAGACTCAATTCCCTGGAGTTCTCCACTAAAGAAAAACTCCAAAAGGTCTTAAAAGAAAGCTTTATATAAAAAGAAAGAGAAATACATAAAAATGGTCTCTCTGTATTAAGGTGACAAATACAGGGTCATTTGCTTAAAAGAATATTGAATAAACAGCCTTATTCAAAAAGAATACAATTCAAAGCACTCCAGCAACTATGGACATGTAAATACAAAAGAAAAAAACAATAACCCCTATTGTTTTTATAATCTCTGTACTCACAACTTGGAAACAGAAGATTAGAAGGCAGGAAATAGAAATCACTTCTCATAGCCGAGAGAGAGTCAGGCAGAAGACCCAAGAACAAAAGACTCAGACACAAACTTCCCTCCACCCAGAGTTGAAAAAATCCTGTTTCCTGATTGGTCCTCTGGTCAGGTGCTTCAGATACTTCTTTCCAGGTGAAAGAGACATTAACCCTTAGCTATCTGTATATGACAGGGGGTCATCAGCATAGGGCAGACACAGGCCCACAGATTGGCACAGGTGTGGCTGCAGGTCATTGAGCGGTCCTGAGTCCACTAAAGGTGCTGAGGACACTATGCTGAGCATCCTTTTACATGCAGGGATTTGGCTCCAGCTCCTAGGGATGGTGGGGTCAGGGCAGAGAAACTTGTCATTGTTCTGCAAAACTGCCCCTAAAGCCGAACCCGCCAAGAAATCCAAATTTCACCCTTGTGACTTATGACCTCTGTCTCTCTCTCTCTCACAAGCCCAGGGAAAATGGTCCCAGCCCCCCACACTTGTTGTAGTTTGCACTGCCCGGCTCACTCCGGCTAGTCTGGGAATGGCGAAGGGACAAGGCGGGCCGCCAGTCAGACAATGGAGCAATTTGTGTGGGTTGGCAAAGCTAGCTGTGAACTCCTTGGGGAAAAGGAGCTCGCTGGAGAACAGAATATGGACAGTGGGAAGGTTCTGAGACTATGTGAGAAAGTGTCAGACAGAAAAGCAAGGGGGCAAGGCAGAGAGGCGGCTGCGAGGAAAGGGCTAAGATGCGAGCTGTTCTCTACAAACGGGGCCGCTCCCATGAGGCAGCAAGAGGAGCGATGTCTGTAAAGGAGTCACTATATTGTATTCCAAGAGGAAAAACACAGTGACTGAAAACTGTTCTCTCGGGATGTGGGGGGTCAGCATCAATCGGATTTACTGGCCTACCTCATCTGGATGCTGAGTGGGAGAAGCACAAAGGAAGGGCAGATCCAGTGTCCATTGCAGGGGAGAGTTTCAAAGCTGGGAAAGGGATCCCAGTCCCCAGAGCACCTGACAGCTGGTCTCCTGAGGCCACTGTGCAGAAGTCAGGTATCTTGGTCACACTGACAGGGAGGCTGCTTCAAGGGACAGTCAGCGCCGGGGTCTCCTGATGGGACAGAACAGGGACCCAGGCAGGGTCTGCAAGGAGCGGGTTGTCTTTAGGGGTGCCTGGTTTGTGCCACTTCTGCCTGCTGCCCCCCGTGCTGGGCAATGGAGGGAGATAAATAATAATAATGCGTCATGTGTTGGTCACCCCTTGAATCCATGGACCGGTTCTGTGCATACCGCGTCGGTGCTATGTCTTTGCACATAAATGGTTGGCGAGAACCATACGGTGATTCTCCAGGCACCAAGAACATGGAGACGGTGCCTTTAACGTGTCTACGTTCAAAAATGAATACAGGCACTTTTGCCTCGGGGCTGGAATGAAAACCTGTAAGTGGGGGGAAAATGCCCTGTGAATTTCCAACTTAAAGCATCAATCTTAGAAATCAAGTATCAGAGGGGTAGCCGTGTTAGTCTGGATCTGTAAAAGCAGCAAAGAATCCTGTGGCACCTTATAGACTAACAGATGTTTTGGAGCATGCATCTGAGGGAAGTGGGTATTCACCCACGAAAGCTCATGCTCCAAAACGTCTGTTAGTCTATAAGGTGCCACAGGATTCTTTGCTGCTAATCTTAGAAATGAATCCTAATCTAGCATGTACTACAGCCAGTTACTAACCCTAAATTGGCTCTGAAATCCACTTCCATCTAGCGTTCCCTTAGCCCAAACGGCACAATATTGCTTAATGAATTGGCTTGTAATCATTCTCCAGAAACGCCTCTGGAGGGAGATGCCCTGTGTGTGTGCATGGGTCTCCCCTTGGAGTATTTGCAGTGCGCATCTGACTGGGAAATCCCAGGCTGCACTTGCCACACCACTGACATACCTGCAAACCCAGGGGATAGGAGCACGCCTAGGGTGCCAAGGAGCTGCAAGTAGCGAGGGAAGAACACGAGCAGCCAGCTGCTGCCCTGGAGTCTGTAGCAGCCAGGACAAGAGGGAGAAGGGAACACTTGTGCTCACAGGGTTAAGAGCTTTTAAAGCCGGTTTCATTCTCTGGTTAGAATGTAAGAAGCTTTGTAAAGTCCCCCTCCCTCCCACCCGCCAGCACTTATGCCTTTTGGCCACTCAGCGACAGCTTGTGTCAGCATGGAGCTTTCCCATGTTCTTCCCTTTCCTTTGGCTCTTTGTGTTCAGAGCCATCATGGTAAAGCAGCTAAGCAGCTGTAGACACACATCATTTGGCTGCTTTATGCTCTCCGGCAGCCCTCTGCATGGGAGCCTTTAACCTCAGGCTGCAGTCAAAGGTGTGTCTGTGCCAGCTGCACAGGGGCCCACGAAATCCAGTGTGTGAACACCTACATTCCAAGCCCCATGTCCCTGCCAAACCTTCATATACATTGGCCAGAATGTGCAAACCAGGCAGGTGAAAATTAGGCTACTCAGTCTCTACGTAAGCAAATATGGGACTCTGCTGGGTGTTTTACAGATTCCAGCATCACGTGCTGGGAAGAACTGCATGACCCTGGAGGCTCCATCAGGGAAGGACGTCACCTCAAACCTGTGACTCTAAAAGCTGGCAAGCGCCCCGCAGCACCATCTAGTGCCTTGTGAGAGACAAGAACATTTGCACAATGACATGCACTAGCCTGTTTAAGGCAGAGGCATATTCTCCGCCACAGGGGTATCTGCCTCCCTGAGAGCTAAGTAACATCCGCAGAAGCTTCAGGATTAACATTCACTAGTAGCACTGCAGGTTCCTGGAAACCTGGAAAAAACAGGTTATTGTGTAAAATGATCCAGCTGAAGATGAGAGATGCCCGGTCCAAACCACTCAAACCATCGACTTGGCTCAGTTGTGCAATTTAGGCCATTCCTGCTCCCTCCAGGAGGGGCCATTCCTGAGGAGGAGGATTGTGAAAATGGAGTGTTAAAAATGTAATAACGTGGCTCTACGTTGCAAGGAGGTCAGTTTCATCTTCTGGGAAATTTACTCCCAGCAAAAAAGATCTGCAAATAATGGCTCTCTAAATGAAGCCATCCCGGCTGTATCATGCTAAAAGCTTTTAGGAGAAAAACAGTAAATAAATTCCACTGTTCAGATGTATTTGGATGTTATCCTAACGCAGCATCATGAGTAATAGGAGAGCCATCAACAACTAAAAGGCTTGGAACTATTATGGCAGGGCGGCCAGAGGAGTAACGTCTGCAGAAGAGGCTGAGTAACAGAAATGATTGTTGCACACAGCCCAGCACAGAGCTCTAACGATGATGAGAAGCCACGCTGAACGCAGAGACTCTGCTTTACAAGCACTGAACTACCGGGGGAGTGGGGCAGGAGGCCGTTAGTGCTGCCAATCAGAGTTTCTGGCTTTCATGGAGGTAGTTAGGTAGCCACACAATATTCCCTCGCTCTTCAAACCGAACATTCATTTGGATCCTAATTTTGGAAGGGACAGTGGGAGCGGGGCTGAAGTTGCAGGTGAAGTGGAAAGGAAGACAGCCCCTAGCATAACTGCAGAGACGCCATGCCGTGGAAAGCCTGGTTCTCGCCATGCACCAAGAGCGAGCAGCACACTGGGAACCCCACGATTGGAGCAGTACCAGGGCATTGCTTGGCGGGCACTGTGATCAGAGAGCTTGTGTGTGTGCATATTACTGCCCTCTACTGCTAGCAATCGACATTAAACCAGGGCATGGCCATGTAGCCTCATGTACCTGCACAGGCCATACCGGGCACTGCCTCCGGCTGTCCATTCAATGCCCGGCTCAGCCATAGGCAGATGGCTGCGCTGAGAGGTATTCCTGAGTCATTCCCAAGCCTCCCATCCTCAGCACACCCCGTCCCTAGGACGTACGTGGAAGGAGTATCTCCTGCACTCCCATCCGCCTGACACTGGTCCATACAAGGCATGTCGCACAGCGCTGACAGGCCAGAGCTAAGCTATTCTCAGGCGATGGGCACTGGCTGTGGAGCAGGCTTCCAAGGGAGATGAGACCAGTCCAAAGTCTGAGCAGCTCTAGGAAGCATTGTAAGACCTGCCTGTTCGCTCTAGCCTTCCCATGACAGCAGTAAGACTTCTCCCCTCCTGCCTCTTCTAAAGTCACACCCACATGCACATTGTAGCCAAGCACTGGGCCCTCAGCCACCTCACACTCATGTGCACAACCGCCTCCACCCTATGCCACATCCACATAGCAATGGGTTCAGTATCCTAATGGCCATCTGTCCTGTCTGGACACCAAATCGATCCATGATGTAACGCCAGGGACTTTGGTCACTTTGCACCAGGGATGTATGGGGCCATGAGCATTCCTGAGTCACCCACGAGGTGAGACACTTTGCCTTCTGCCCAGGAGCCCCCCAGTACTGTAAGTGGAACGGGAAGGGAAGGGATAGATAATCCATTGTGCAGGGCTCAGCTGGGAAGCCTCCCTTTCCAATCCTGAAAAAGCCACTCGGATGACAGGCGTGCAGCAAAATGCCACTTTATACCCTATGAGGCCTGGCTGCAGCAGGGAGCTCAGCTGAGTTTGTTTAGCTTTCGGCAAAACTGCTCGGTCTGGCAAGGTCCGTGCTTGTGACCCAGGAGAAAGCAAAGCCAGCCAGGCTGTTGCAAAGGGCACCGCTAGTTATTATTTGCTTGTGCTGATTATTTTGGGGTTTAAGTTCATTCATTATGTATGCAAAAATGATAATATGCCAACATCTGAATGTCTTTTAGGCGTACAATATTCTTATTATTCAAAATGTTGTTTTTTCCTCCATAATTGAATGGTTTACCTTATTATTACTTTATGCTAATATCCCAGCATTTCCATTTTTCTATAGGATGCTTAATTGTAACCGAGGCGCAATCAGAATCAGAGATGCCGTCTGTAATTGACTGCATCATAATAACAGCTAACATTACGGGAACAAAGTACCAAAATAAATGGAACCAGGGAGAAAACAACCTCAGAAAAGATCCAGCAAGCTGCTTTGTATCAGGCTAGAAAGCTCTGTACTCGCAGTAACCTCTCTGCCTGAGCAGTGACAATTTGAGCATTAACATAGATAGAGTGCTATTTATATCAGTTTGTACACTTAATCAGTTTTTTTGCAGTTTTCAGCGAGATGTGAACTATATCCTTGTCCAAGGCATTTGGTTCAAATCAGCTGAGACAGAGAATAATCAAGATTTATGATTCTCATTCTGACTCGGATCACACAGTCAGTGCAATTGGTACAACTCAGCTTCCTCTCGCACAGCCTGAGTGACGTGCACTTCACTTTCCCTCGCACAAGTGATTTAATGTCCATCTTGAAAACTGTCAAAATGCTTCTGCAGCCCCAGATAACAGTGGGCCTGGGCCTTCCCCCTCCTCCTGCGACTGCTGCCTAGGGCTGTGCACTGGAGTCCACTGGCACTCCCTGATGACAGACACTGGAGGAACGTGGCAGAAAAGTTAAATAATGTTTGGAGTGAATCAATGAGCTCACACCAGAAAAATAAAAGAGGTTTCATCTAGTTCCACCTCTCAGTGTGCTCCAAGTATCCAAGAGAATGAAAAGATCCCTGACGCTTCTGACCTTCCCTCTAAAAAGTATCTTTGCTGGGGCACCAACTGCTGTAGGTTCTGTACGTGTCACTGCTGCCTAGAAATACTCGCTCCACTACCAGGAAAAAGGTATTTTGAGGTAGAGTGAACATCTGGTTTCCAGCCAGCAAGGACCCTGTGCAGTATCTCAGCAGTGCCACTGGACTGTACTTAGAGCTGTCAGCATGTCCATTAGATAGCTCTATTTCCAGAGGCTTCCAGCAGGGCTAGAGAGCTGAGCTCAAGGGCTCAGCTGGGAAGCAAATGTTTAGATAACATTTAAATGGCCCAAAATGATTTTAAAAAGTGATAGGAACAAAAGAGGAGAGAGCGTTCTGGTTTCCAAGCAGTTTATGAACCCAGCAAGCCCCTGCCCCCAATTGGGAACAGGGCTGCTTGGGCTGGGCTGGGTTACACAACACATGAGGACATTCTGCTCAGAGGCAGGGCGTGAGCCCAACAAGCTGCTCAGTGACAATTTCGGGACAATGTTTCTGGCCCACGACACAGTTTCACGCATACCAGCAGCACTTGGAAGCCTGTGCCTTAGAGAGACCCATCAAGTCTCCTCCTCCACAATTTGTGCCCCATCCAAACTGAGAAGCAAGAGGTGGAGCCCAGCAGGGATCTCTCCTGTGTCTGACCGACACCATTTGGCCTACTGGGGTTCATACTGATCCCTGCCCTCATCTCTCCTCCCCTTCAGACTCAGTGGGTCACTCTCAACGAGAGATGGGGTAACCAAGTCAGTGTCTCTCTCCAGGACCTCATGGAAGCAGAAACAAGCCATAGAGAGTTTACAGTCCAAAGGGAAAATTTGCTGATCCCTCCCGCAAAGGCCGTCATGGCAAAACCCAGCTTCCAAACTCCTCCAGCACATACCCCCAGCTAGGGTCCCCCGTTCCTGTGCAACATGTAGGTCATTGAGGAGCATCTGGCAAGCCAGTGAGGGCTCTCTGATGGCTCTGCCAGGGGGTGGATATTTCAGCCAAGCCCTACTGGTTCCATAGTAATTCACAGCCAGCCTCCAGCCCACACAGAGACGAGGGGCTTGTGAAATGGGGCCCAAGCAGAGGGGCTGCATGAGGCCCTATGCTCAGAAGGTTGCCAGGGACCTTAAGTGATCCACAACTCTCAAGTGCAGGTGCTCTGCACGGGGCAAGGTCACCATCTGCGCTAGAAGCTGCTGTGATGGGGAGAGCTCTGTCCGGCGCTAGCCAGTTAACAGGAAATACCTTCAACGGGAAAGCCCAGTCAGCCTTGCCTCTTGTATTAGCCGCCTGCTTTAGCTGCAGGACAGTTCCTTTCAGACAAGCCCAGCATTCTTCATGCTGACTCCCAGCTGCCATGGCTGTAGAGAAACAGGCATGTCCTGAAGAGTGTCCATTGTCTTACAGCAGAACTGGCTTGGGCCCAGTGCCCCTCTGGTATGATCGATGGGACAGAGAGAATTCTCCAGCACAGCTCCCCTGTAGCCAAAGATGCTGGAGAGCAGACCCACGCCCAGTGGGACATAGCTGTCAGAGGAGAGGCAGCTGAGGGAACAGATGAGATGACAGCCCCCATCACGGCACCGCTCTCCAAGGCCCAGAAGCGACTGCAGTTTGGTGCTTCGCAGGGAGTCCAAAGAGCCATCTCTTTAATTTCATCCGATGAACCCCATTCTCCATTCACAGCTCATAAAAACAGAGCGCTGTGACTCTGGCGAGAGAACTCAACAGAATCTGCTGAGTCCGTTTGATAAATGGTCTGGTGGAGTCTCTATCTTCATTGTAGTCAAGGAGAACGAGGCAAAAGGGCTCGCGTTGCCGTACGTGTGTCCTCAGAAATGTAGCTAGACAAAATTGCCAGCGATGAAGGGAAAATAGATGCTGTTTCCTTGCAACATTTGAAATCTTTGTGTCTTGGCTTTGTCACAACAAGCGACTGGCCGTGCTTTGCATTCGGCTGGGTTTGTTTAGCTGCCTTCCCCTGCGTATGCGCAGTGCGAGCAGTGCGGCTTCGCATTAGAGAGGCCTTCATGTTAAACTCACAAACTCAGCAGAATAGTCAAGTGTGTGAGAAACCAGAGTGATTCCACTCCAGCCAATAAAGTAAAGAGTGCCTGGTTTAGATAAACAGAACGACTAGTGCTGACGAGCCCTGGGCAGCACTGCACACTCTGATTAGCATAAATGCTAAGCACAAACCAATTAACACTCTCTAAGTCTGCTTATCTCATGTCACTTAGTGCTAAAATAAAGCCTAATACTAAACACACATATTGATTTAACCATTAAATCCAGCATCACTCAAAATAAAACTCATTATATTATTGAGCAAAAATAAAGTCACCGTAATTTTCAGAACTGAGCATGTTGTGAATGATCATTTAATTGCTTCACCTGATGGTCACACATCCCCTGATACTCACACTGAGAGGCTAATCCTACTAAGCCTGAACATTAGGACAAAAATGATGAGATGCACATGGTACCTAGGCAGCAGCTCCTTCTTCAGTGCTACCTCGATTTTCCTTACCCTGAAAATAGGTTAAAACACTTGAATGGTGGCCCAGCATAGTGCTAATGGGCTCTGTGCTGCTTTAAAAACCAGGAACTGAACACCTGCAATTGCTAGAGATCCTGTCACAGGTTTCACTTTCCATGCCTGGAGAAATCCCAGTTAATCAGTCACATCCCGAGGGACCCATGGCCCCATTGTGCCTGGGATGCTGCCAGTGCCCTGCTAGTCTGGTAAGCAGCCTGTGCTTTGAATGGTTCCATGCACCAGTGGCTGTTTTAAAGTACAAGAACTGGAGAGAGTGAGAGACACATACACACACACACTGACTTTCTGGGGAACAAGAGCAAGGCTTTTTCCTAGCATTTCTTAGCTTACAAGATATTAGAAGCTAGGATCACAGGAACAGGAATTACCATTGGACTGGAGATCCATCTAGCCTGGTGCCCAGTCTCTGACTCTGGCTGGTCCCAACTGCCTTTTGGGGAAAGTGCAAGACACCCCCTAGCCAGCAGTAATGAAACAGTCACCCACATGGGACATTTCCTTCAGAGCCCAACATTCTGCAGCTCCAGTTGGCATCTGGCCTCCCCTCACCCACAGGCAGGACCCCCACTGGACAAGACCACACACTAGTCCCCACCCCTGCACTGGGAGGGCAGCGGCGGATGGCTGTGAGGAAAGTGATAGCTGTCTATAGTATTTTTTGATGAATGTTGTGGGAAACTGCACTGTTTGATTCTGAGCGGGTGACTGCTAAGGGTTAACTTAGTTCTACGGGGCCAGGTAGGGCTGTAGAAAGGCAGAGTATGGGGCAGTCTCCGATTCTTGGCATGCAATGCAGGTGTCAGCCCCTTTGCAGGTTTGCCCCCACCATGCTCTGATGAGTGAGTGGGACAGTGACTCCAAAGAGAGCAGGGGATCCCAGGTGGGAATTTTCAAACACAGGAACTTGGGGGTTAGACTGCCTGAAAGGCAATAGTTGCAGGGGGCAGCCTGTCTCACCCATCCTCAAAGTGCGGGAGTGGGAGTGGGGGGTGGTGCCTGGGTTAAGAACCTACTTAAACTGTCAAGGAGGGGCCAAGTTTAGTGAGACACTGCGCATTTTGGCCTTTTCTTATTTTTAACCCTTTTCTCTCTGTTTGCAACTGTTCCTATGGATCGATAAATCATGCTCTGCTTGGAACACGCTGCTCTGTCGCTGCATTAACCAGCTGGTCCCAGCTCCTGGGAAGGATTTCGTAGCAGGAACAAACCCACTCAGACCCGCCAGAAGTAAATACAGTTGGTAAAAAGGGGCTGCTGTACCTGGCGATTCCCTCTAAAGGTGGGGAGCCACTGGGTGCCACTTTGAGAGGAGTGCAGGTCTGTCACCTGCTCATGGAGAGACTGCGAGAGAGATCACGGGCACAGTGCATCTCTCAGCCATAACGGGGTCAGTGTCTAGCTGCAGTGGCAAGGAGGTTTGTCTATCGTGAGCAGCCCTGCCAATCTGTTCCTGCAGCCTCTCCGCCTACATTCCCCTACGAACCCCAGCTTCATACGGTTTCCCTGCCATTTCTCAGTGCACTGTGGGCCTAATAGTCTGACACTAGAGGTGTCATTTCAGTAGTGAGTGAAGTGCTCCAGTGTGTACACCAGTGTAGGTGTGGGAGGCCCACATACAGTGCATTGGGAACGGAATAGGAAAGGTGCTCCATAAATACCAGTCATTATTCCTCCAGTTACAGACTGGTTATAAGACTTCTCCTCCAGGACCCTCCTGCACCAATAGCTAATTAAGAACACTGGTGTCCCTCACTGGAGACACAGTACATGTATGGGTTAATGCGGTTTATATCAGCCGCTCAGTAAGGACTCCTCCATATTTGCCTTTGGAAGCTGTTTTAACCACAAACGGACCACAGATGTCAACACCGAAATAAACGATTAAGAGTGTTAGCCATCAAATATAATGAATGGGACCAATATAAAAGTTAATGTCCCTAATATTTCCTTTTGAGTTGCTACCTTCTGCATTAATTGAAGCAAGAAATGTTCCATTTAGTTAAAACATCTACTTAGTACTCTGCTCATAAACACACCTGCAGATCGAGTTCGCTGGTTCACTGGGTTTAAATTAGTTGATATCAATGTTATTGATGGCATGGTGGCATCAGGAGAGTACACTGACGCTTTAATGAGGCAGCTGAAAGCACTGGCTCCTTGCTTACTCCCACTGTTCATAGGTCAATGATTCATTAGGCCACAAAGAGGATGCTATCTCTGCCTTTTTTTCTGAAGCCTCAAGAGGCAAACGCATTGGCTCTGTGGTGAACACCACAGGCGCTATCTGCAACAGGTCAGAAAGAGGACACAGACAGCAGGCAGGAATCCAGAAACCTGCCAGGCTCCTCCTTCAGCAGGGATCCTGCCCTTCCCTTGAGATGCAGCAGTGACTGGAGATGCCATAATCACTGCTAGGCCTAGACGGGGAATGGTTTTCCTGTCCTCAATAATTTTGAAGAGTGAAAAAAAAATTCCCACCCCAAATTCGGACGAAAAACCAAAGTCTTGAAAATTTTCACAAACCAAAAATCCCCCCCAAAATTAGATTGGGTCTTGTGATTTGTTTTTGAATTTTTTTCTTTTAATGTTGATGTTTTTATGTTCTTTTTTACATTTTTAATCTGTAAATTACCTTAAATTTTGAAACAAAAATTATTTCAAACCAAAAAATGGAAAACTTTTGTTTAAAATGTCTCAAAATGGGAAATTACAATTTGAACTCTTTTTCAATTGTATTTGATATAGGAAATTCATCAAAACCAGCCCTTTCCTGCTAACAGGTTCTCTTTTAACTTATCAACATTTTCCAATGAAAAAACATTTTGAAAAGTTCCTACCCAGCTGTAATCACTGCCACGGGTTCAGCATTCCAGTGGTAAGCATCCAAGTGGGGCAGCCCTGCCTGCCTGGATGTCTCACCCCCCGGGTATACGTGGAGAGAAGGTGGGGGTGGGGTGCAAAGTGCATGCGTGTTACTGAGGAGGACGTGCAGTTTACATTCCTAATGACAAGAACTCATTCTTCACTTTGGCCAGGTGTCTTTTCTCCAGACAAGGTTAACAGAATGTGAAAGGAGGCAACTGACACTGTACCATGTGGGAAGGCCAGTCTAGGAGCAGCAATAGTCATCAGCTAGGAGCAATGCAAAACTGGTTAGCTCGAGCTGTTTAGGGGCACAGATTAAAAATAAATCTCCCAAGTTTTATATTCTGCCAGGCAGCTCCTGTTTGTAGGTGGAATCTATTAAAAATTATCCTTCAGATAAAACGCAAAAGTATCTTTGACATTTAGCAGCCTGCTTCAAGCAAAACAAAGTGCAATAAATGCACAGGTGAGCTAATTGGCTCCAAAACACCCAACATACGGGCTTTCATGAATAAGTAATTTAATGCCAATTTACTGATGACTCAGGCAGACCTATTAAAGGTCCTTTCTGATCACAAGTTGCATAGGCACCGGTTTGCCATGTTAATGAAATGTAATTAGGAAGTTCCAGTTGCAATCTGGTAGTAGGACCAAACCAGCTGCAACTCGACTCTCTAGGCCAGCAAGTAATAAAGAGAAAGAGAAATGCTGTTACGGCCTCTTACTGAACTACATACTTTGAGGTACTGAGTTTGCTGCGAGATGGAGATGGAGCTGCTTGGCAATGTATTCTTCTCAGTAAAAATTAATGCTTTAACAGGAAGCCAAATAGCTACAGCTAATGCACTTTTGAATGAGATCTAAATTTTATTCATAAGCATCAGTGTCAGGACTAAAATAACATTTTTATGGACACTGTGAGCATAAACAGCTCTGCTGATTCAAAAACAGAAAGTGCACTTCTGAATGAATCGGCGCATTCGGATGGAACGAAAGGCTCATTTTAAACACACACCTCAGACAAGAGTGAAAGCCAGAGACTAAGTTCTTGTTGTGAGGCTGCCTTCAAGAAACCACTTGTGCAGCAGAAAGGAGACTAGCCAGTGGGGAGAGAGTGTAGAGGTGAATGTGTTTGGGGAGAAGGACATAGATCGCTCAGAGGATGTCTGGGTGAGTCTCTGCCTTTGCTTTGTGAAATGGCCGGGTGGTGTAAGGGGGTGGTACAGCGATGGTGCCATCTCATGACCAGCTCAGGTGGGAACGGCATGGATTCCCAGGTGGCATGTATTATTCTAACATTGCTGGTGAGCTCATAGTACGGGGGCGGGAGTTGCTGACTCTGAAATACTTTAAAGGAGTGAGTGCCCTGGCTAGACATTGTCTAATGGCGTTCTATGACTATTTTATGGGTGCCTCCACAATGGATGCTGAGCAGTTGGAAAGAATTGAGAGAGAAACAACGACATTCGCTTGGGAACCGTAGGCATCAAATTACTGTAAGAGGAACGATGCAGAGTCAGACATATACATGAACCTATGAAGTCTGACGCTCCATGGGGATTTCCATAGCATAAATAGCAAATCTTAACAGTCCATCTTAAAATATATGGGATGGCAGCAACCAACTTAAATCTGTGTCTCTGTAGAAAGATAATCATAAAAGACTAATGAGCCTTATCTTTATGTAGAGTCGATTGAAGATCTGAGAGTGATGAGCGGCAGCAAGAATGGCTATTCCATCATGCTGCAGCAAATAGGAAAAGACCAAAGAAAACTGGTCATTTTATGCAGAAAGAAAGAAAACTGCTGTTCAAAGGCTCCGAGTGAAATTCTGGTCCATGGAGGTCCACGGCTGAGCTCCCACTGACTTCAGTGGAGTCAGGATTCCACCCTCAGCATCCTAGCTGCAGAGGGATCTGATAGGCAAAGCCAAACAGAATAGCTGGACTCCGCATTTCCAGAGTACCCCAGGCCCTGGTAAGGAGCTCCCTGGAGGGAGAAGCAAGTTCCCAGGATGTGGAGGGAACTTTTACCGATTTGTATTATTTCAGGGTTCTTACGTTTATTCAGAGTGTAAGATAAATGTATTAAAGCCAAGAAATGCACACCTCTGGCTCCTTGTGTTCTGCCAGGAGCTGCAGCAATCCCTGGGTGGTTTGCATGGGGAGGTCTCTGCACCTGCAATCCCAAACTGGCATCCGCTCTTTTAGCTGTCATCCTGGGATGCTAGCTTTGGTTGTGTTTCTTGACACTCTGAAGACTTCTTGTTTCATTACTCCTTTCGTTCTCCTTCTCACGCTACATCTGGAGTTACAGTGTGATCCCCAGCTCTATTATCTTGGCCAGGTTGAGTTTGGTTTTCTTTCTTTCCCATATTTCTCAGTAGGTCCCTTTCCTCTGTGCTATCCCTGTCTGCACTGTTTACGTCTCCTCTCCACTTAATGCCATCTGTGAATCTAATTAGCCTGCGCTTTCTCCTCTCCTCCATATCCTTAACCAAGACTCCAGCTAAGCCTGAACTGACCCCTGACCCCTGCAGGACACTGCTAGACACACACTCAGCGCTATTTATGAGGAAATGCTTTACTAACCCCCTGCTATAGTTCAGCTACCCCGGACTCCCCTCCTCCGCTTGTTGTGACATCACGAGTGCTTCTTTATAACCCCAAGCTGTGTTTTATTGCTGGCCCTTCCCTGATCCGCAGTGGCTGCCGATAACATCCCCTAGCAGAGCCTCAACATCCCTAGAGCAGCCATTCTCAAACTGTGGGTCGGGAGGTGGTGACCCCTTTGAATGGGCTCGCCAGGGCTGGCTTAGACTTGCTGGGGCCTGGGGCTGAAGCCGAGCCCCACTGCCCAGGCCCTAAACCAAAGCCCGAGGGCTTTAGCCCTGGGCGGCAGAGCTCCGGTTGCAGGCCCCCAGCCTGGGACTGAAGCCCTTGAGCTTCAGCTTTGCCCCCATCACCCGGAGCAGGGAGCTCAGGCTTTGTCCCCCCACCCACCCAGGGCAGGGGGCTTGTGCAGGCTCAGGCTTCGGTCCCCAATCCCGGGGCCGTGAAGTAGTTTTTGTTGTCAGAAGGGGGTTATGGTGCAATGAAGTTTGAGAAACTAGAGAAATCTGCTCCATCTGAGAATGGGGGCCGGCTCCCACCTTGTGTTCATAGCTAAAGCAAAGTGGTCGGCCTGGCGCCGAAGCTTGGCCCTTGACGCTTGGACCTTTCAGTCATACTCTGCCTCAGAGGTGGAATTACCTCCCTTTGAGGACTCGCACTGCAGACACATTTTCATCTCGGAAATCCCCAGCTCGGCTTACCTGTAATTCTCTAGGTGCCACTTTAATGGGTGTGGCTCTGAGAAGTGTCCTGTGATACACTGCAGGAAGGATGCTGTAGAAGCTAAGTTTGGATTTTGATATGGGTTTGACGGTGCACAGATAGCCACTGCTATGCCAACAGAGCAGCCTCAAGTGCTTTGAAGATGCAAGTTAAAAATAGTCATAAAATTGGAAAATGTGGAGTGCCTTGCAGCTTCATGTGAAAACTGGTTGCAAATAAAATAATAACAACTAGCAGCTAAAAGGATTTCAATAAATACATCTCAGAGAGAGCACTTGCTCTAGAAAAAAAGCCAGATAGATATTGGAAAACACTCCGGAGTGGGGGGAATGTATACCGCTGTGTGCTGTGAGACAGGAAAATGACAGGGTCCTAGGCTGCTAGTGATTGTGCACTTTAAGCCCTGACATAAGGGACTGCCAACACAACCGGTTACCCAAGACATGGGGAGGAGAGCGCTTGCCCCAAAGGAGAAGAGACCCAGAAGGTGGTATGGCCGTTCCCATTTGGCAAGTGATGTTAAGAGGGTTTGACAGCGTACAGGCAATGGAAGAACAGTGGCAATGAAGGAAATAGTGGGTGGAAAGACTTGGGGCTCACTCATCGAGAGCCCCAAATCGGATGTGCCAGGAATCTAGCTTTCACATTAACTTATGCCAGTTCTAACGCACATCTTTCCAGAGATACGGCTTTCCCTGCTCCCATTAAGGGTCTAATCCAGCTCAGTGGAAAGACTCCCATTGACTTAAATGGGAGTTGGATCTAGTCCCAGATATACTGCTCTAGATGGCTTTTGTAGATGATGCTGAATGTATTCGCTGTCTCTGTACACTCTGTACGTGTGCTGGGCCTTTGAATGGTGACACCAGGCAGAAAAACTCCATAAGAGCTTGGCTGGAAACCAGGCATTTGAAAAACCAAATCAAGTATTCAGGGACAGTCCTAGGTCCCAATTGGGCTTCCAGCGAGCCCTGTCCAGACCAGGCTGCAGGCAGAAGAGGAGGAAAGGAACGCGCTGCCGGTGAGGACACAGCTGGGCCTTACGTCACTACCACGAAGAGGGGCTATGGGAGAGATGCACCGGTGCTACTGCATGCTCTGCCTTTGGCTGATTCAGTTATACGTGGGGGACTCCTAAACCGGGCTAGTCCTTCCCTCCTTTCAGCCTGAATCAGCCACAGGGTAACGGATCCTCCCTCCACAGCCGGCCCGAGGGAGTCTGCACTGATAACAAAGGCTTCCAGGTGCTGTAACAAACAAGAACACCCAGCATAGTCCCACAGCTATGGAAGACAACCCCAAATAAACAAAGACCTGGTGCCGATCCCCCCTGCTGCCAGCATGCCACCTGCTGTTAGCCACACGTATGCTGAGTGCCAGTCCCAGGCACTGCATGCAACTGTACACGCCTGGGGCCAGGGCCGAGCCGATGGCAGACCTGCCACTTCTCTCTGGTGGAGTGTTTGGAGTATTTTTAAATGTTAAAGTTTCAAATTAAAAATGTGAGCTCCCATTGCATCCCCTCCCCCTCCAGTTGGGGGGGGCATAACCAGTGACCCCCCCTGCCTGCCCCTTGGAAGGGCTACCATCCCAGTGAAAGGCCACTGCTTCTGTAAAGGCCAGCCATTAATGACTGGATTCGTTACGTAGGGCAGACCACTCTGTGCTCTGGCTTGTCCCTCCATGACCAGAATGACATTTACAACTGCCCCAATAACCAGGCAGACTCTCCTCTGCCCAGAATGGCTTATGGCTCCATGAAATCCCCAGGCATCTCACTTGGTCAGTCTTGTGTGGCAGGTGCTCAGCCAAAGAACAAGCCTTGAGCTAGGCAGAGCAGCCCTGTGCCTAGCGTCACAGTTACTGAGGTACTAACATTAACTCATCGCCTTACATGTATTTCCTTTCAACTTAACTCTCTGCCTCCCACATCTGGTCTTAGGCCTTGGCTACACTGGCGCTTTAACTTTCTCACTCAGGGGTGTGAAAAAAACACCCCCCTGAGCACTGCAAGGCGCCAGTGTAAACAGTGCCGCAGCACAGCTCCCAGCTAATCCCCATGAGGAGGTGGAGTACGTGCAGCACTGGGAGAGCTCTCTCCCAGCGCTGAAGCTGCGACCACACACACACTTCAAAGTGAGCGCTTTGAAGTTTCAAGTGTAGCCAAGCCCTTAGAATCATAGAATATCAGGGTTAGAAAGGACCTCAGGAGGGATCTAGTCCAATCCCCTGCTCAAAGCAGGACTAATCCCCAGACAGATTTTTATACCAGTTCCCTAAATGGCCCCTCAAGGATTGAACTCACAACCCTGGGTTTAGCAGGCCTATGCTCAAACCACTGAGCTATCCCTCCTGGTCTCCCTCAGCTGATTGCAATAGTAACCCTTAGCTCACCACAGGCAACTCACCTGAGCCGGCCTTCACTCGGACTAACTCAGCCCAACGTTTGTCAATCTCTCCCTGTGTGGGAACCCCTGTTCCATTCAGCATTGCATGTCCACTGCTGAACTCAGGAGCATTCTCCAAACAGGCTGGCCGGCTGGACACTCGACTCCCAGCACGTCAGAAGTGTGAACATTATATTATTAATACGTGCCCGAGAGTGTTTGAATCTCACCAGCCACAGCTCTGAACGCAGGGAACCAGCCGGCATTTCTTCAAGAACAAAACCGTTCCCCCTTCCCCTATGTACACCGACAAGATGCCTCTTGCTAGCCTGGGCCAGGTCCGTGTGGCGCATTTCCCCAGGGGGCTCCGCCAGCCTCTGGCATTCTAAAACTAGAGACACCTTCCCACAAAGCATGTGCTGGCTGAGGCCAGCAGACCGCTTTCCTCTGGGTCCCCCTGGTTCACTGCGTGTTTGCTGGGGCGGCTCTGCTTGTGCGGCGAAGGATGGAATCTCTGCCTGCTGCTCAGCTTCTCTGGGGATTCGTTAGCCAGGTTTGCCCAAGCGAGAGGCAGAGAACTACGCTCTGCTGCTAGGCAGTGACAGCCTGTCCGAGCACTGACCAGGCCGACCTTTGTACTCGTGGAGGTTTTGTTGGAATCCAGGCTCAGTCACACCCAAACCACTGACTGGTCTGTTAAATTTGGCTAGGGTGACCAGACAGCAAGTGTGAAAAATTGGGACGGAGGTGGGAGGTAATAGAAGCCTATATAGGAAAAAGACACCAAAATCGGGACTGTCCCTATAAAATTGGGACGTCTGGGCACGCTAAATTGGGCTAAGAAATCTTTACCCGACTCTGGGCAGTTTGTTTACTTTATAAGGCCAACTAAAGACGACAGCAGGCAGAACCCAGGGCCAGTCGTGTCCTGAGCCCTCCTGTGTCACAGAAGCTGTTGCTAGTGGATGTGGACTGAGCAATGAGAGCTAATATTTGAATTTCAAATATGAAGCAATTCTAATCTATCTCCAAATGCAGAGAGAGCTCCAGACGCAGGAGAAGCTGAGACAGTCGGTGCCGCCTGGAGCCCGGCAATCACCAGGATTTTCTGACAAACTCAATTAACTTTGAGGCGCTCCAAACCGGTGCCTCCCTGCGCGGGTCTGGCTGGGAGCAGAGGCTGCAGTACAGTTACTGGCAGCAAATTTCCTGTCATCGCGGTAATATATCTGTGGCCACAAATGAAAGATCAATATTTATTTAACACACACACTAGCATTTAAATGGCCTTAATTGTAAATTAATCATCATTAACTGACAGTAATTGAACATGCTTAAAGCTAGAGTCACAATTTTTCCCTGCAGCAAAAATAAATAAATAAAGGCGTCCAAAACACCAGCAGCGTGCGATCACTTCCCAAGCTCCTGCTGTAGGGAGCAAGGGACACAAGCCACGGCTCAAATGCAGGTGGCAAGGAGGCTCCCATTGCCTCTCCTGAGCATGGACCCCATCTCCGGAGTGCGGGAGAGGCTCCTGAGAGAGGACTGCCATGGTGCAGCCTGGGCGCGGCTTAACGTGCTGCCATTCACTGCCTCGGAGGACAAGCTGTCTGTGCTGGGGGTCCCTTCTCGTGGATTTCGATTGGAATCACGAGCAAGCACAATGCACCTGCCTAATGGTTCACCCCTGATCTGCAGCAGGGTTCCTGCCCAGCCAGATTGGCGTTTTACTTAAAGTGATCCTGTATGCAGTCCTGCCCTCTCTCCAAAGAATGTAGGAGTCTTTTGGCCTTGCTGCTGCTGCTGCAGTGAAATGGGCGCCCTGAACTGCCTTTTAAATCAGCTCTTCACACATTCCTAGGGCTGGTTTAGAAACTTTCTCTACCATCTAAGACCTACAGCAAGCCCAGATCCAGAAACTCTGCTGAGCACAGGGTCTATGAGCAGGGGGTTGGTGCTTGGTTGCACATGCCAGAGCAGGCTTTGCAGAAAACATAAAGACACAGACCCTGAAGAGCTTCTGCTTTTAGACAAATGCAAACGGTGACAAGAAAGAGGAAGGGAAAGGAAGGAAGGAAGGAAGGAGTGTGGCAGGTGAAAAAATGTGCAGAACATACGCAAAGAAAGCTGCTGGGCTGGGTCCTAACTTGCCTCGCTTTATAGCTTCAACTAACGCCCCGGCTGAAAAGTCCTGCTTGTCTCTGTCTGGTCAGGCAGGTGCCAGCCCTTTGGATTTCCCCTCTCTAGTGTGAAGTTATTTACCAGGCGCCTGCTAGGAGGTGCCTGACGCTGCATCTTCACGCAGGGATGGTGCTGCCAGGCTGAGAAACACGCCATTGTTCATGCGCAGAGGGTTCCCCTAAAGGAAAATCACAGGGTGAAGGAACAGAAATCTAGGAATAAAAGTGACAGTTCTTTAGAATCTGGGTCAGTAAACATAACGGCAGTGGCCTTTTCTGAGCCAGCCACAGAGGCAGCATCCGGGGGAAGGGCACTGGGCTGAGAGTCAGGAGATCTGGGCTCTGGCACTGACCTGCCGGGTGACCTCAGGCAGGTCATGCGCCCCTCGCTTTGTCTGGCTTCTCTTTTAGCCTGGGAGTTCTTGAGGCAAGAACCATCTCTCACTGAGGGAGTGGGGTGCAGGGTGTTGGGGATCCGAGGACAGTAAACCCCAAGTCTCTGCAGCCTAGTGAAGGATGAAGTTGTAGATGTTTGAAAGCAAAGAGGCATTAAGAGGCAAAGAGCAGGTAGCAGGGATTAGGGACATGTCATGCACTCTGTGCGCTGGCTGCTTTAGATCTGGGCAGCGTCCCATGACAGGGGAAGCAGATCACCGCTAAGCTGTACGAGGTTTATAGTGTGTACCGGGGGATTACTTTCCCCTTGGGGCTGGGGGGTTGCCTCTTCCAGAAACACTGGGAACTGAAAGTCTGGCTGGTGCATGGCTGAAATGCGCAGTCATGCATGTCACAGGGCTCCCGGTTCCATGCTGTGCTGCAGCGAGTGGTGCTGCTGTTAACACGTGTCCCCAGCGTTTGTGCGCAAAGCTGCCCCCAGCTGGAGACCCCTCCCACTCTGATCAGCGGTCACATTCCCACATGTGGCACCACCATCCTGTCTGGTTCTTGCGGGGCCCAGCAGTGACTGGCCCCAGGGACATGCTGACCAAAGAAAGCCCTCAGCCACGCTGTCTCCATCATCTCATGCTGATTCAACAGATGTTCTAGGCTGCAGAATGACCCACACACAGAGTGACACGCTGGGAATCGTATCACACAGAGAAAGCACAGTAAGAACCTTCTCTGCTGCCTTTGGCTACTGATGGGAATGTAAGCAGAGTCAGGACGAGCTCTACCCTGACATCTGGTGGTGAATTATAGGGAGTGTGGAAAGGAATTTCAGGTATGTGCATTGGCACACCCACCTCACCTAGCATAGCCCACGGCAGCCTGGGATGGTTATTTTGACAGCTCTGGGATCCCCAATTTCTTTGTTAGTGGGGCAGGAGGAAAAAAAAGTGCTGTCACCCTAATTATGTGAGTGAGAAACTATGAGACTGCTTTATGACAGAAATGACTCAGCCCCAAATAAGTAGTACTTGCTAGACAAGGGACATGGGCTCCAAAACCCAGTGAGTGGAAAGAGGTTGGGGACTGGTGTGTGTACCTGATGATATGAGTGTGACGAACTGGGAATGTTCTTAATGTTTTCTCTGAATACTGTGTTGGTGCCTCAGTGTCCCCATGGCAGTTCTTAAGTATCTTGCAGAGCAAAGGGACAGTGCACCTAAATGCCTGGCACTCTGTCTCCTAGCAACTGATGGCCTGGGCCCCTCCTCTGCAAAGGTGCCAGCTGAAGGTGTTGGAGACAAAGGGATCAGGTGACCTCCTGGCCTGGGAAAGGAACTGAGCAGAGAGGAGGGGCTGGAGGGGGTTGTTAGTCTGGAGCTGGCTGGGGACGAGGAGTGAAGTGCAGACATGGGGGGTCTGGTTCACTGCCCCCAGAATGGACCCGGCCGCAGGATCCGGTTCGCTGTATCTACAAGCTCTGTTTTAGACCCTGTTCCTGTCATTGAATAAACCTCTGTTTTACTGGCTGGCTGAGAGTCACGTCTGACTGCAAAGTGGGGGTGCAGGACCCTGTGGCTTCCCCAGGACCCCGCTGGGGCGGGCTCGCTGTGGGAAGTGCACGGAGGGGCAGAGGATGCTGAATGCTCCAAGGAGAGACCCAGGAGGTGAAGCCGTGTGAGATTCTTGCCCTGAACAAGTCTGCTCCAAGGGAGAGGAGGCTCCCCAAAGTCCTGACTGGCTTGTGGGGGATCAGTTCCAGAGCATCGCCCAGTGACTCCGTGACAATGAGCCCCTTTTGAGGGCCTGGAACACCAATTGCGCATCCTCCTCTCTCCACTGTTAAAGAGTAGAGCTAATTTTGATTCCATTAGGAGTCCGTCTAGAGACTGCTGAGCTGAATTCACATTGGGCCAATGGTGCACCAGCACCAGGGCTCCCCTACTAAGAGCTTAAATCACTAAAAGAGCTGAGCTGAGATCACTGAGTGCTGTGTTAACTAGTGGGGGAGCCTGAAGACCTATCGCTAAGTGGCTGGCAGAGCAGAGCAGTTTGCAGCATGTTGGAGCAGCCCATGGAACAGTGAGCGGAGTGGAGTGGTTTGCAGGGATGGCTGGAGGAGCAGCACAGCTGGTGTAGTGGAGCTGGTCATGGTGAAGGCTGCAGCAGAACTCCACAGAGAGCAGAGAGGCGGAGCAGTTGGCCCTGGCCCACGTAAGGTGCCCCTTAACACTCTGTGTGGGCTCCCCCCCGCCCCCCGTTTCCACCCAGACTGGGGGCGTAAAACTCTGCAGATAAACTTTTGAACTCTGGGGTGGCACTGACCAGAGACTTTCGGGTTGTTGGACTTTGGGGTGATTGGACATAAGACCCTAAGGGGGAAAGGACAGTGCCAAACGTACTTGGAGGTGGGTTTTTGCTTATGGTTTGTGTTATAATCTTGTTTGTGGTGTTTCTCCAATGGGATGCCGCATTGTTTCCCTCCTATTAAAAGGATTTTGCTACACTCAGACTCCGTGCTTGCGAGAGGGGAAGTATTGCCTCCTAGAGGAGCCTGGGGGGGTGATATGTAAGTGTCCCAGGTCACTGGGTGGGGGCTCGAGCCGGTTATGCATTGTGTTACTGAAACGGAACCCCTGGATACTGAACCCGGCCCTTGTTGCTGCCAACTCAGAGGGGCAGAAGGGTTACAGGAAAAGCAACCAGCCAGGGGAGGGGGAGGGCGGTCGATGTGCCCGTCCACCAGCCCTCGCTGTGCTGAAATAGACGCTCGGGTGTCACCTTGAGATTTACTGGGGGGAGACCCAACTAGCTGAGGTGCCAGGAGCAGCGATGGCCATTGGACACATTTACCCACCCCTGGTGCTGTTCAGATTTACTGACTAGTCTAGAAAGCTGTAGCAGCTCCCGAGTGCAGTGAGGAAGGTATTATTAGGGTGATTTAGCAAATAAAATGTGACTGACTTCACTATGGGGAGCATGGGGAGCGCATCTGATCTTCAATCCCAGCCAGGCCGCGCACAGCACGCCGGCAGACAGAAATGCAAATTCCCTTTTTATAAGGAAAACTGCTGTGAAAAGTGACTTTGTTATTAAAATTCACAATTGTTCCCAGTCGCTTTGTTTAGTGCAGAGTCGGGGTAATTTATGCGGGAGGACGGAGCGGAGCAGACTGTGCTGAGCGTCCCGGGCTGTCAGCCCTTCTCGGCTCCCTTTTCCCTGGTGGGATGGCTTTGCAGCTCTGGGAGGGTGGGTGCTCTGGAGCCAGCATCTCTCTGGCTTGTTCCTCTGGGAAGGCGCTTTCCTACCCTCCCAGCTCCTGCCTGGGGCTCGCTGGGCTAGGCCTGTACTGAATAGGTTCATTAACTGCTCGGCCCTGCACCCCCTCCGGGCCTGAGTTTCCAGCTCTGTGCCAGGCCAGTCTGCTCCCCGCCATGATGTACCTGCAACAGCCCCTGGCTGCAGCCAGAGCAGTGACCCCACTGTGCTGGAGACGCTGCCTTTGAAGGCTGGTCAGGACCATGGCATCCCCCCGCGCCATCTCACTCTGAACCCAGGAGGGGAGTCAGTAAGGAGCAGACCCTGCCCCAACCTAGCCCTGAGCCCAGGGTGCGTGGAGTGGTTTATGGGAACAGCAGGGAGAAGGGAGGGCAGGACAAGAGGCTGGCAAGAAAAGTCACTCTCAGGATGGGGGGGTTGGGGGGCTCCTTTCCCTTACTTCGCCTGCTTAGCTGCTGTCAGTCTGTCCTGTTGCCTTGCAAATCACACGTGCTCTGCAAAGCCCCTATTGTGAAATCAGCGCCACATCCACCTCTGGCTTTATATTACTGTGGATTTGGTCCATCAGCATGTAGGGGCCTTGTAGGAGCCAGACCTTTAATATTGGGTAATTGTAATGGTTGGAGGCAAACAACTGCCCCGCGAATTTGTTGCCAGGAAGGTTTGCTGACATGAAATTTTTCCATCAGGTTATCTGTGTTCTTGTTTTGAGAAGCTTAAAATATGTCAAAGATCATATTAAACTAAATCCCTGACTTCCTCTGCCATCCAGTCTAATCTTGACTGATTTGCATTTTCATCTGCATGTTAATGCTGGGCTTATAATCAGCAAGAGAACATTTCCGGACTATTGTTCCAAAGATAAAAAACTTCCTCCGTGAAATGTAAACATGGAAAAAAGCTTCCTAATTCTGTCACATCTCCCAGCACACACTTCCCCTGTACCCACACGCCTGGGATTTGCAGTATCCTAAGTCCCAGAACATTAGGGCTCTGCTACTTAACCCTGAGATCTTTACACTTTGGCATAAGGCTGTACAGTGCTGGGGTTTGTTTCCAAAACATGACAGTGCATTTGACACAGGTTTAGCTCCCCAAGGTAGCTTTAGTGTCAGTGCTAACACACCTAGCTGCTGTGAGCCAGCAGGAGAAATCAGGCAGAGCAAAGGGCCCTGCTTTCTGCTGCAAGAGGATCAGGAGAATAAATCTGGAACTTCTGCCTCTACACTGGCAAGCTGCAGATTTCGTTGAAGGGATGAGTCCTGCTCTCCACGCTAGGCCTGCCCCCCACGTCACTGCACACACCCAAGCCTAGCATCTCATCTGGAGGTAATCTGCTGCAGGAGTGTGTGAGAGAGAGAGCTGGGAACAACAGAAACACGTGAAATCAAGAGGCTGAAAACACCAATCACGCTATTGCAGAGAGAGAGTCCTTAGGCGGCTATCGTGGCTGCAGTCCAGCTAAGCTGCCTTTTAACATTTAAAGTCTCTTTCCCATTGTGGTAAGATGATAAAAACCCTTTGCTTGTGGTGCTGTGGGAGTGAGGGTTTCCGGCTGCCATAGTCTGAGATGGATACCAACTGGCAAGTTGAATTAGTGCCATCTGTCAGAGCTAGGAGAGAGATGTTGCAGATCCATTCTCCTTGCTAATGCTGTCTGTGTTACAGTCAGCACAGGAAAAGGGTCAGTCCTGGAGCCTGTTTCACACAGCAAGGGGATGGCTGAGCAAAGGGACCACACGTTAAAGGCGTTTAAATAAATACATAGTTTGACCTCATCTTAGGGCACTCAAACTTCCACAGACTCGCTGCTTGCTGAAACCCTTTCCTCTTTCTGCATTTCCTTTTTCCAGGGCTACTAATCACTAACCAGAGCAATCGAGTTAACTTCCAGCTCCATTAGCAAACAGCCACCTGTGTTTGCCACATGGCAAAAGGCTCCACATGAGACCGAATGTGCATTTCCAAGCTTCTAAAAGGATTTCAGAGAGATCACCAAGTGAGCAAAAATGATAAAGGAACAGCAAACGGCCTTGAAGCTGGATGCAAAGAAAATTGTTCTGGCCCTTCATCCCCCCAGAAGAGATCAGCAGAATGTAATTCTGAGCAATGAACTGGCTCCATTCAAAGCTGACAGAGGTTCCCAGCCTGAACGATCTGTGTTGTGTCCTGGGTATGCACTGACACAGACGGCAAAAGCAAGTGGGGCCTGGAACCCCCCACCTGCCCGGTCTCTCTCACACGACTGCTCTCTGCCATTTATAGAGTAATCCGTGCAGCGCCCCTTTGCAGCCGTGTGATGCCCTGATCCCAGCATGCAACACCCGGAACATAACGACAGCAGGAGGCTCTGAAATCCCAAGGGTCTCAGCTCTACCCAAATTAACATTCTGATAAAATAAACAATTTCCTCTTTATGCTCAAAAATTCCCCCCCCCCAAATCGGGGTTATGATTAAATATGATCCTGGCCAGTTTCTCTGGGGCTGACTGTATACAGTCAGTTCAGCGCATGTGAGTCAGGTTACAAGGAAATAAACCGGCTCAGCCTAGCCCCCTACCCACCACTGCATTAGAGCTGGGACAGCCGACATGGGCTTGTCAGATGAAGTGCTGCCTCTGCACTTGGTCAGGCCTGTTGTTATTTCAGATAAGCCAGAACCTGAATCAATTTTTCCTGACAGGTGATGCTGTTCTAGTAAGCCCGTTCCTCGGACACTACTGGCCCTCTGAAGTGTCTGCAAAGAGAGCACAGAGCGGTTAGAGGAGCCGAGTGCTCCAGGGAGAGCGTTGCTGCTCAGCAGTGGAGGGCGGCTTGAAATGTGAAATTCCCTACATGTCATCAACGCTCTTTGGAAAGGGCCTTTCTCCAGTTGGGCAGAGATTAAAGATCAGGTGTGACTAAGAGCCTTGCCCTGCTGGCACCTCCGGCACTTATCTGGATTGTTCTCCTCACACAGGCTCTGTCGGGAATCCTCCAGCCGCTCAGGAGAACTGTTCTCATTGCCAGGTGCAAGAAACTGACACTGTCGCCACTTGTTAGTCGGCAGGAGCGATGCCTGGGAAAGATGCCAGCTATGCCTCTAACATTTACAGGCAGCACAAGCAATCCTCTATATTATCAGGTAGCTCACGGATACCTTGTTGTATGGAATTACAGGTAATAGAGAAGGGAATTCTCTGCTGGCTTCAGCTGGTGAGATTGTTGAGGACCAGGGTTCTCATCCTGCCTCCTCTACATTTACCCTTTAGACACTGGACTGCCACTTCCTTGACAGCTCTGTCACTGCTCCACTGAGACGGGTGGAACGTTAGGGCATTCACAGGACACTGAAAGTGAGCAAGGGAATTATGTATCTACTGGTTTAAAATGGGTGAAGGGCCTGTTTGCAGACAACGCAAAGTCACACACATATGGAAGAACAATTGTCTTGGAAGCTGGCAGTTCTATGATCTTCATACGTGGGCAAGGTGTCCCCATGTCGCTGGAATGTAGGAGGAGCATATTGAAAACCAGTGGCTCTCAACCTCTCTTGGCTGCTGTGCCCCTTTCAGGAGTTTGATTTGTCGGCTGTACCCCAAGTTTCAGCCACTTAAAAACTACTTGCTTACAAAGTCAGACATAAAAATACAAGTGTCACTGCGCACTGTTACTGAAACATTGCTGACTTTATAATTGTTACCATATAATTATAAAACAAATCAGCTGGAATATCAACATTGTACTTACATTTCAGTGTGCAGTATATAGAGCAGAATAAGCAAGTCAGTGTCTGTATGAAATTTTAGTTTGTACTGATGTCGCTAGTGCTTTTTCTGTAGATGAGCTTCGTACCCCTTGGAAGATCCCTGCGCACCCCCAGGAGCACCCGTACCCCCTGGAAGATCCCTGCGCACCCCCAGGAGCACCCGTATCCGAATGGGGAACCACTGCTGTAAACTAAAAGCAAAAGTGAGTCGGGATTTTGGGTGTCCAATTTGAGCCACCTCAAAGGGGCCTGAGCTTCTGAAAATCCTCAGCACCAGCCCTGGATAATCTATGTGCACTATGGGAATTCTGGCTGGGTGTCCATAGGGACTGGATGGAGAGGAGTCAGGGAGAGCAGCCAAACTTCTTCTCGCTAACTCACTGCTGTAAACAAACTCCTTGAGTCGTCACTGTGATGGCTCTTCGGTGGGTTCCATGCCAGGGTTGGTGTCTCAGTCCAGTTCCTAGGGAGCAGGCATCCGTAGGTAGGAATGAAAGGGTAAGTTGTGCTGGTGGGGGAGGGGCATGATATGTGAAAGAAAGCAGAGAGTCAAATACAGTAAAAATCTTAAATGGGTCAAACTGAGCCACAGAATCTCTGTGGATAGAAATTCGGTGCTCGAATCATCAGAGTAGAGCAGCAGGAATATACTACTGACCGCCAGCCCAGGAAGGTGACTGTGAAATACTCAGGGAGATTCGACAGGCTACAAAAACCCAGCAATAATGGGGGATTTCAACTATCCCCATATTGACTGGGAACATGTCACCTCAGGATGGGATGTTTAGAGGCCATTAACCACTGCTCATTGGAGCAGCTAGTCCCGGAACTCACAAGGGGAGAGGCAATTCTTGATTTAGTCCTAAGTGGTGCACAGGAGCGGGTCCAAGAGGTGACTATAGCTGAACCACTCAATCATAACGTAATTAACTTTAATATCTGCGTAGGGGGGGAAAATACCAAAGAAACCCAGACAGTCCCATTTCACTTCAAAGAGGGGAACTACTCAAAAATGAGGAGAAGCGTTAAATGGGAATTAAACGGAACAGCTATAAGAGTGAAACGCCTGCAAGCTGCATGGAAACTTTAAAAAAACACCATCATAGAGGCTAAAACTAAATGTATTACCAACCCCCACAACCCCCAAAACCACAAAAACAATGCCACCATGGCTAAACAACAGAATAAAAGCGGTGATGAGAGACAAAACAACATCTTTTAGAAACTGGCAGTCAAATCCTACTGAGGAAAATAGAATGAAGCACACGGTCTGGCAAGTGTAAAAGTAGAATTAGGCAGGCCAAAAAAACAATTCAAAGAGAACTAGCAAAAGACACAAACTAACAGCAAAAATGTTTAAGTACTTGAGAAGCAGGACACCTGCCAAAAATCACTGGGCCTTGGGTGACTGAGATGCTAAAGGAGCTCTCAAGAAAGACAAGGTTGTCACGGAGAAGCTAAATGACAGGGAGATTCCCACACCTGAGCCATTCTTTTTAGGTACCAAATCTGAGGAACGGTCCCAGACTGAGCTGCCATTAGAAGAGGTTTTGGAACAAATTGATAAACAGTAATAAATCATGAGGATCAGATGGTGGGATTCATCCAAGAGTTCTGAAGGAACTCAAATATGAAATTTCAGAACTACTAACTGTGTTTTGTAACCTATCACTTAAATCAGCCTCTGCACCATATGACTGGTGGATAGTTAATGTGACACCAATTTTTTAAAAAGTCTCCAGAGAAGATCCTGGCAATTACGGGTTGGTAAGCCTAACTTCAATAGTAGACAAACTGGTTGAAACAATAGTAAAGAACAGAATTATCAGACACGTACACCTCTACCCCATTATAATACCACCCGATATAACACGAATTCAGATATAACGCGAACGGAGGGGGTGGGGGGGCTGTGCACTCTGGCGGATCAAATCAAGTTCAATATAACGCGGTTTCACCTATAATGCAGTAAGATTTTTTGGCTCCCAAGGACAGTGTTATATTGAGGTAGAGGTGTAGCTGAACATGATTTACTGGGGAAAAGTCAATTTAGCTTTTGTAAAGGTAAATCATCCCTCACCAATCTATTAGAATTCTGTGATGGGGTCAACAAACATGGACAAGGGTGATCCAAGGATATAGTGTATTTGGATTTTCAGAATGTTTCTGATAAGGCTCCTCATCAAAGGCTCTTAAGCAAAGTGAGCAGAAATGGGATAAGAGGGAAGGTTCTCTCAGGGGTCAGTAACTGGTTAAAAAATAGGAAACAAAGGGTCGTGTAGGAATAAATAGTCAGTTTTCACAGTGGAGAGAGATAAATAGCAGGGTCCCCCAAGAATCTGTACGGGGACCAGCGCTAGTCAACATATTCATAAATGATCTGGAAAAAGGGGTAAACAGTGAGGTGGCAAAATTTGCAGATGATACAAAATTACTCAAGATAGTTAGGTCCAAAACTGACTGCGAAAAGTTACAAAGGGATCTCAGAAAAGGGCTGACTTGGTAACAAAATGTTGATAAATGCAAAGTAATGCACACTGGAGAACATAATCCCAACTATACATACAACACGATGGGGTCTAATTTAGCTGTTAGCACTTAAGAAAGAGATCTTGAAGACACTGTGGATAGTTCTCTGAAAACATCCGCTCAATGTGCAGCGGCAGTCAAAAAAGCAAAGAGTGTTAGGAACCATTAGGAAAGGGATCCATAATAAAATAGTCAATATCATAATGCCACTATATAAATCCATGGTACGCCCGCACCTGGAATACTGTGTGGAGCTCTGGTCGCTCCATCTCAAAAAAGATAATTACAATGGGGAAAAAAGTGCAGAGAAGGGCAACAAAAATTATTAGGCATATGGAATTGCTTCCATATGAGGAGAGATTAAAAATACTGTTGATCTTGGAAAATAAATGATGAAGGGGGGATATGAGAGGGGTCTATAAAATCATGATTGCTGCGGAGAATGTGAATGATGAAGTGTTATTTACTCCTTCTCATAATACAAGAACCAGGCCTCACCCAATGAAATTAACAGGCAGCAGGTTTAAAACCAACATAAGGAAGTACTTCTTTACACAACAATCAATCAGCCGGTGGAACTCGCTGCTGAGGATGTTAAGGCCAAAACTATAACTGGGTTCAAAAAGAATTAGATAAGTTCATGGAGGATAAGTCCATCAATGGCTCTTGGCCAAAAACACAACCCGTGCTCTGGGTGTCCCTCGGCTGTGACTGCCAGAAGCTGGGACTGAATGACAGGGGATGGATAATTGCCCTGTTCTGTTCACTACCTCGGTAGCACCTGTCAATGGCCACTGTTGGAAGGCAGGATGGACCATTGGCCTGACTCTGTCTGGCCACTCTTAAATTATTATGTATCACAAAATACACCCACACAATTAACAATGAGTGACCCGAGCCGGTAATCTCTGCGAAGAGGCAAAGGATTCATGCTGGAAGGCATCCCTCCAAGTCTCGGCTGAAGCAGGAATCTGGGCTCTAAGCTCTCCCGTGTAGCATCTCTAAGCCCACGGGCGAGAGCTCCTCCATCGACATAATTAATCCACCCCCAACGAGCGGTGGTAGCTGTGTTGTTAGGAGAAGCTCTCCCGCCCACATAGGTCAGTGTGACTGATGTCACTCGGGGGGGTGACTGACATAAGCTGTAGTATAACATTGCCTAAGTTAATGCTTCTTTCCTGTTTGGGGAGATACCCGGCGACAGAGGTTCACAACGCACACGCTCCCTGTAACCTTAGACTGTGGGGTTCAGATATTATACATGAGACCAATACAGGCAGCAGCTCACAAGCATTTCATAAAGTCTAAACACTAAACCATTTTAATAACTAATATCCATTTTATCAATACTAACCCCCAGGTGAACCAGACTGCTTTCCAGCTCTGCATTTGCCAGTGCTCAGTTCAGGCGCACGGGCTTTGACATGAGCTGGCACCTGGCGCCTGACAAAAATGCCATCTCTGCTGGGAGCCCAGACTGAACAGGGGAAGGGCTTGTCTGTTGAACTGAGGAATCAGTGAGGACAAGACCTAGTCAGATAATTTCTGAAATGGTCAAGTGTTTTATTCCTGGAGCTTCAGAATACATTTGAATAAATTATTCGATGTATAGTTTTAAAAACTATTCACCAGTGGTAGAGCCAGGCTCATCATTCCCAGAGGTTTCTGTGACTAAGGGGTTTAATCACCCACCTCATTTTGTGGCTGTGTAACTTCATTGCCTGCCGCAAAGTGACACCAAGCCCGAACCAGCATGACGGGGGACGAACGGATTGTGGTTAAGGCACTGAACCGGGACTCGAGAGCTGGGTTCACTTCCCCAGCTCTGCCAGACTCCCACTGAACTGCTCTGTGCTTCACTTTGCCTGCCGGGAAATGGGGATAATACCGCCTTTCTCCCATCCATTGTGTGATGTTTCCATTTAGCCAGCAAGCTGTTTGTCTCCTATTGTGCGTTTGTACAGCCCCAAGCACAATGGGGCCCCAGTCTTGGCTGGGTTCCCGAGATAATTCTGCACTATGCATCATTCACTAATCATAAGGGTCAGGAGATGGGTGATCAGGCCCAACCCAGTCACCAAGTATTGCAGTGTGTTCTGCTTTCATTACTTGGCAAATATCCTTTTAGATTATCTGCCCCGCTCTAGCAAGGGCTTTGCTACATGTAACACTCGACTCTTGAGATCCTGGGGAAAATCCACACTTTGTCTGTTAAAGTTTAGAAATCAATATTCAAACTCTTAGTTTGCAGTGCAGGAGAAAGGTCCGAGGGTTTGTTTTATACTCCAATTCCTCTGATGAAAACTTAAACGTAACTGGGCAAGCTGCAGATTTTGAAAGATGTAAATCATGGCTGCAAAATCCATATTTAGCCCTCAGTGACATTCTCCTTCCCTCCTCCCATAAGATGCTACAGCTCAGTTGTAACCAGAAGGCACACTCCACACTCAGCTTTAGCTTTAAGCGATACTGGAGATGAAGCACCAAGCCCTGAACCAGCAAAGCCCCTATACAGCTGCTCACCTTTAACATCCGAGTAACCCCACTGGCTTCTGTATCTGTCTAGACCGTCCCCAGTGACTTCAGTGGGATGACTTAGAATCAGAGCATATCTGGGTTGGACGGGACCTCAGGAGGTCATCTAGTCCAACCCCCTGCTCAAAGCAGGACCAACACCAACTAAATCATCCCAGACAGGGCTCTGTCAAGCCGGCCCTTAAAAACCTCTAAGGAAGGGGATTCCACCACCACCCTAGGTAACCCATTCCAGTGCTTTACCACCCTCCTAGTGAAATAGTGTTTCCTAATATCCGACCTAGACTTCCCCCACTGCAACTTGAGACCATTGATCCTTGTTCTGTCATTTGCCACCACTGAGAACAGCCGAGCTCCATCCCCTTTGGAACCCCCTTTCAGGTAGTTGAAAGCAGCTATCAAATCCCCCCTCACTGTTCTCTTCTGCAGACTAAATAATCCCACTTCCCTCAGCCTCTCCTCAAAAGTCATGTGCTCCAGCCCCCTGATCATTTTTGTTGCCCTCTGCTGGACTCCTTCTAATTTTTACACATCCTTCTTGTACTGTGGGGCCCAAAACTGGACACAGTACTGCAGATGAAGCCTCACCTATGCCGAATAGAGGGGAATGATCACGTCCCTTGTTTTGCTGACAATGCCTCTACTTATATAGCCCAAAATGCCATTAGCCTTCTTGGCAACAAGGGCACACTGTCGAGTCATATCCAGCTTCTCGTCCACTGTAACCCCTAGGTCCTTTTCTGCAGAACTGCTGCCTAGCCACTCGGTGCCTAGTCTGTAGCAGTGCAAGGAATTCTTCCGTTCTAAGTGCAGGACTCTGCACTTGTCCTTGTTGAACCTCATCAGGTTTCTTTTGGCCCAATCCTCTCATTTGTTTAGGTCCCTCTGTATCCTATCTCTACCCTCCAGCGTATCTACCACTCCTCTCAGTTTAGTGCCATCTGCAAACTTGCTGAGGGTGCAATCTATCCCATCCTCCAGATCATTAATGAAGATATTGAACAAAACCAACTTGTGCTTTGAGTTAAGCACATGCTTACGTGCTTTGCTGGTTGGGGTCTTAAAAGGCATGAGGGTGACAGGCAGCCAAATGACTCTTTCCCAGACCCAAGCTCTGGTTCTTTGTAGCTGGGACCCTCATCAGTGAAGTTTCATAACTACAACCTCCTGCGATGTTTCCAAAAATATGAGGCAATAGCCTGTGAATGGCAGGCAGGAGCCCCGGAGACGCGAACCCTTCCATTCAGATCAAGGACAAAGAATCCAAACTCTTTCCAGCCCAATTTACCAATTATGCCTCCTGCACACCACTGGCCTATTTACAGACATGAATTCTCAGCATTTCACAAGAAAACAAATGGCTTTGCCAACAAGATTTGTAAAGTGCTCTATAGTAGCCCACAACCTTACTGTGGTGCCATTTCTGCTACTAAAGCAAAGTCTGAGTCAGCATTTCCAGTGTGAATCCCACGTTTCAGGGCTTTATCACTCTCACGTAAACCCTTCCATGTACGCTTTAGGGATAATGAAATTGATCCTGCTGCCAAGTCAGGGCATGGATGGAGTGACTGACCCAGCAGGGCCCTTCCAGCTGCATGGGTCTCTGCACATGCCATTTACCCCAAGTCGAGAAAGCTGAAAAGGGTCCAAGCTCAGCACAGAGGCGCCAGGATGAGCCAGCGAAGAGATGCGGTATCTGCCTTTGTAAGCTGGAGGGATAGGATTTAAAAGTTGCAGTGTAGGCTGGGCCTCCAGCTTGGGGCTGGCACCTTATGCAAATAACTGCTAAAAGCAGCTGGCTGGAGGAAGCTGAAAAGGGCTCTGGGGAGAGAAGGTCTTGAGCTGTACACTGGCCTTTGCAAGGCGCCGTGGCCTCTCCTGCCCAGACTCCTTATCCGAATCCACAGCCAGTGCCCTGAGCACAGCCGCACACGGCACAGATGCAGGAGGTGGACCCCAAAGGCTCCTTCTCTCTAGAGCCTCTGTCCACCAAGGGCCCATCTGCGTGGGTTCTCCCACCACCACACAGATTCCCATTGGCTTCCCCAAGCCTTTGCCTGGGGCAGGGCTCCATCCAGAGCTGGGGGCGGGGCAGCAAATCAGATTGAGCTGAGCCAGAGAGAGTGCCTAGACGCTAGGTGGGTGCCTCCAGAGTCCAGGCTGCAGAGCGCAGGCAGAACGGAGAGAAATAATAACGAATCATAACGATCCAGCTGATTCTCCCCAGACCCACAGCCCGGAGGCAAGAGGGGCTGTTCCTATGGTGCAGTCTCACCCTCCAGCCTGGGACAGGATGTCAGGGTTCCTGAGGCAGCTTCGGAGGGGATGCCAGGGTGTGGGCCAGAAGGGACAGGACGTGATGAGGCTGGAAAAGCAGCTCCTAGGAAGGAATAGGTTAAAGCAGGGCCCCCCATTGACATAAAGGGGAACTGGAGTTTCAGCTCCCTGTCCGGAAATGCTTCGGTACCGGCACACACCTCAGAGTGTGCGTGCCACGTCTCCCTCGCCCTCTGCCCTCACTCCGGGTACAGAGGGGTATTTTCCTATTCCCAGCATGTAACACTGCTGCAAGCTGAGATCCCTGACAAGGCAATTGCTTCCTAGTTAATGTTAAGCACCGTCATTTAGCCTGGTCTTTTCACACAGGCTTTGCTGCGGCCCTTTCATACTTTGCAGTTTCAGACTCTCTCTGTTTCCTTTCAAGCAAAGGTGTCTCTATGTAACCTTGTTTCTGCAGGGTGACCCCCCAGGGTGACCCCCTGGGACCACAGAAAATGGGTTTGCCCCCTAGAGGAGCTCACACGCCCGTACATGTTCCTGCTCTCCGATTCTCCCGCACCAAGCCCATCTCCCGCACCGATTTACACCCATTTAATGAGGAGCACATTCTCCCCCTATTGATTTTATCCTAGGCCAAATCAGTTGCTGGTATAACTCCACCCAGAACAAAGCTGTTAGTCCTGGGCTGGTTCTGGACCCTGTGAGGTACGTTCTGTACCAAAACCAGGCTCTTTTCTTCCTTGGCACTGAGCTGGAGAAGAAAAATGATATTAACCCAGACCTGGCCCTGGCATTAGTTCAGAGAGAGGTGGGGCTGGGGAAGCTTTAATTTCTCCCTCTCATTCCATCTTCATTGAAAGGCTATGGACAGAAAAGAGATGATTTGTTCAGCTCTAAAATCAAACTGAGCCAGGAGCTCCCAGTGCCAACCCTGATCTCGGCTATCCACTCCAGGAGGGGATCAAGTTGGTTTAGTGGGCATGCGAAGCATGGCGCTGAACTGAGGGCTCTCCCTGCAAAGAGAAGGGAGATAGAAACGCTTTTGTTTAAAAGAAAGTCAAGTTAAACTCTGGTAGGTTAATTACGCTGAAGAGGGACAATTATCCACTCTTGGTGCTCTTACATTCCAGGAACAGGCAAACACTCCTCCTTACGGTGGTAAGACAAATGCTTGCCCTGTATTTAACATCCAGACTCAGAACACAATTAGTGAAGACTTCATTATTTCAGTCGCCCCAGAGCATGTGGTCGGGAGCCAGCCCTCGTGGTACTGAACACTGCACATATACATCTGAAGCCTCCGTCCCTGCCCCACAGAGCTCACAAGGCAAGAATTCCCATATAACTGCATAGGGGCTGGAACTAGGGGGGCTGGGAGGGCTGCCGCTCCCCCTGCCTTGAAGTAGTAATAATAACTCAAGCACATGACTTCCGCCCTCAGCACCCCCACTATACACGTTTCCAGCCCTGCTGTGTAACCATGAGACAAAAGGGCAGAAATATGCCCCTCCAGTAACTCTCTGCTCCATCCTGGACCAGCCCACCCTGCTATGTGACAGCTGGCTCCAACCCAGTGCCAGGTGCCCCCCAGAGAGAGGCAGCCAGCCTGCCCTGTGGGCAAAAAGCCACTGTGAGGTGGGGGCACATGGGAAGAGGGGGTTACAAAGAGGGGTGGGCCCTGGGTAGGGGCCCCTCACCCCCAACCTGGACCTTGCCATCTGGCCAGCTGTATTTTTCTTCTGCATTTCCATTGTGTAACATGCTCACAACCCCTCCAAAGAGAATGTGCAGCCCACTGGACTGCAGAGGGTGACTGAAGGAAAACCCACTGACAGTTCAAGACACTTGTGAGGGGGGAAATGAACATGTAGTTCAGGTCACAGCTGGATACAAGGCAGCATTATCCTGGGTCTGTACCGTGTGACTAGTGCTCCCTTCCTGGTGTTTTATAAACGCCATTCTCCCCTGGAGTGACAGAGCATCAGACCATCTCTTGCTCACAGAAACAGCTGGTACAAATGGCCAGGTCCCCGTGCTCCTTCTCCGGAACAGCACATCCGTCTGGCAGTGAGCTGGGTTGCAAAGCACGTGGGCCAGAGTGCCTCACAACCATGCCAGCATAGAGAAGCATCCATAAAAAAAAAGATTCACTTGTAATCCTGCTAATGCGTCTCCAGGAGGGCTGGTATCTCCTGAAGAACACTTCCCATTAAAGAAATCAATTTAGTATTCGACTTCTCTTCCTGTGGTGCATATTGAAGTGGGCAAACAGATTGGTGTTAAATACTGCCAATAATGCCTTGTAGCTCAGGGTTACAGCTCGTAATCCAATGCTCTGAAAATACCATGCTCTACCCTCAATTATCTAGGGTTATGAGGTTTTCAAATATACTGCTCATCCAAGCTCCAGGCAAGACGTGTCCGTTTGCCCTTTTTCCCAGGGTTCTTGGGTTTGGCTCCCTTTCTTGAGTTGGCTGCTGTGAGCTTCTGTAAAGTGCAGGGCTGTTATGTAGCATAATGGAGGCCTTCTCCAACCAGAGATACACATGGCATGTGGCTGCCTACTTGGACAGGATGCTCCTGCGCTTGTGCGGCATGCCCTGTAGCAGACTTTTCATGTTCCATGCCCACACATTTCCTATCTGAATTGAGCACCAGACTGAAGAGAGACTTATGGCAGACAGGTAATTTATTTAGCCTTTTCTATTCAGCTAAACACTAGTTTAGTGGGGAATTTCAAACAATTGTTTTCACTCCTCTGGTTTGCAGAAATCCACAGCAAAGCAGATTGCTTTGTGTCCTAAATCCCAGCTTTGAAGTGTGACAAAAGCTTTCTTTTCTTTAATAAACGAAAATGAAGCTACCATTAGTGGACACCTCTGAGCCTCACGTAAGAAGCAGTACAGTAGGGCAGTCCGGAGACCTTTCTGAGCATCTTTTCATGTTAAGACTGCTGAAATACCAGCTAATCCCACTGCTTCCACTGTGCTATGCCTCTGCCGGGGAGTGCCAGCCAGAGGTACCAAATGACTCAGGGGCATGAGCAGTCAGGTGCAATATCATACGTCTGCTCCTAAAGGATTCCGAAGGGAGCTGATCTGAATGATGGTGCAGGGGAAAGGTGGGACTTGCTCGGTAACACAGGATAAATGCCCCAAGAGCTGGATTTTGGCCTCTAACTGATGATGTAGGACATAATTCATCTCTACAAATTCCCCAGTGTGCAGACAGACTCAAACACGGATTGGGGAGCTCACAAGGGTCGATTTTCCATGGCTCCCCACTTCACTCAGCACACACAGAGGTCCATTGTTGTGGATGGTGGATGAATAAGGTTCTGCTCTCAGCCACATTCAGTTTTGCGACCTCGATTAAAGTGGGTGCCATGGGCCGGATGGGTGGAAACAATCTGTTCTTTAAGTGCTGGCACTGGGCTCTGAAACAAAGCCTGGGAGATGCAGAAGATCCAATGTAAGGATCAGAGAGGTGTTGCAAATATCAGTGAGGACTAAATAAATAAATAAACTCACAGGGGATCCAGAGAGATCAGAAATGTGGACAGGAAATAAATGAGATTTCACTTGACAAGTGAAAATTTAATGGAAACTGAGTGGAAAAATGCAAAGCATGTATGCCCCACGGGCGAGAGAGCCCCAGGAATTGGACATGGTTGAAAGGGATCTAGGGTTGAGAGAGGCTAATAGATCAGACATGAGTTTGTAATTTGATACAACTGCAAGACAGTCCAATGCTTTTTTTGTGTTACATATGCAAATCCAGCATGCCCAGGGCAGGGAGGTCTGGTTGTGGGGTGACCATTCTGCAGTACTGACTTCAGATCTGGGCACCTCATCAGCAAAAAAACAAAAAACTGCAGCAAATTGGGATAGGTGCAGAGAAGAGCCACAAGAAATGACTAAGGGCCAGAGGGAACGTTTAAAAGAGTCAATTTCTCTCGCTTGGCTAAGCCTGGACTATCGAGGAGCCATTTGCAATGGCAACGCACAGCAAGAAGTTTCATTGGTCCTAGCACACCCAGGAACAACGCTGCATGTTCCAGAGAGCCACCTATGGGCGTTTTATCTATTAACTGACTATTAACTTACACGTCGTCCTCTCTCTTCTAGAGAGCACTCCTGTAACAATGATGACAGCAAGCGGAGCAATTAATTCGAGTGGTATATAGTGCAGCAACCAGGAGAAATGGAATGAAATGAACACAAGGAAAATGTAAGTGGAATATCACAGAGGGCTTCCTGGCAGCGGGACATGTTAGACCATGGAATAGCCCCCAAGGGAAAGTGTGGAAGTTCCACTGCTTGCGACTTTAAGCAGGACTGGATGGGCATGTCCCACAGGGATCGATCTGCTGCTGGCCATGAGAGATGGATGGGGTCGGCTAATGGGGGCGTTCCCTTTCTAACTTCTAGGTTGGTCAGCTTTCTGATGAGGAAGCACGTCTCTCTCCTAAAGCTCATTCTGTCATGGCCTGAAGGGTGAGGCAATGACGCGCTCCTGAGAATTCACCCCTGTGGCGAGTAAACTCACCCAGGAGTTAGTGACTACTCGTGCCTTTTGACTGGTGCAGGAATTTCTCTGTCTCTCACAGTCCCAACCTGGGCAGCTGCCAAACACACAAACCCAACGAGGGACAGGTGCAGCCCATAATAGTCTGTCGTTGACTTTTCTAGCTCCGACAATGCAAAGGGTCTGCAGGTCATGCTCTCTCTGAGCGGGCACTGCCCAGTCCAGCAGCCCAGGCGGCACCACAGAGAGTCCGAGAGGCACTCAGAGCTGTTCTCTCACTGAATGGCAGAGCTGGAACCTACAGGGGCCTGTCCAGATGCGCCTTGTCTGGGGAGAGCCTGACTCAAGAGTGAAACAAAACTGACCAAGAGTATCAGTGGGGAGGAGACAGACACTCGCTGGGTGACCAGCTGTGGCTGAAAGAAACTCAGGAGTGGGTGACTCGGCGGTTCAGTTCTGCCCTTCGCTGCACTTCGAACACCCTCAGCAGTCCCTGCAGTAGCTCTTTGTTTGCATGCGGGCTGGGGCGCAATGGTGTGAATGTCTAATGGTGGGACCCAAAGTCCCCTTCCCCAGGACCGGGACCCCTTGGGCAAAGAGACGATCCCTGCCTGTAGGGGCTGTCAGTCTACAGAGGAAGCTGAGCAGAGGCCTGCTGGCCATGAGGCCCTCTGCCGGCCATGGACCACACCCGGGGAGACTCAGAAGCACTTGGGGCAGGGGGATTGCATGGTGGCCAGAGGAAACATCATGATACAAATACTACTTTTATTGCTGATTTGTTCAGTGCTCCCCAGTGCTCTCTGCCTGCAGGAGACCTCGTCCCCTACTGCCCAGGAAGAACACGTGTGCAGTAGCTGTTTGCTGACTGCACAAGGGAAGACTCAGCAGCTGCTTGGAATAAGAAGATGGATCAAGAAGGATTTAAATTGTGAAGTGAGTAGCTCCTCAGACGTTTAACTGCAAGCTCCTTCCACAACTGTGACTCCTGGAGTTTCTGATGCCGAGTCTCTTCCTCCCAAGAACACAGCAGGCACAAAGCTTTTTAACATGGGGACCTCCCAGCGCAGGGAAAGCTCTTGCCTAGACACAGGCTGGTGGGAAGGGGTGTCTGCAGCAGACAGGACGGCTTCTCTTGGGAAGGAAGCAAGCAGCAGCGCCAGCTGTTGTGACCAGGTTTAGAATCCTGTTCTGTGGATCTCCGCATCAAGAATCGGGTGCTGGCTGGAGCTCCTCTGGGCAGACAGATCAGCATGTTCCCGCTCTCCACCTGCCCCAGGCATTGCTCCAGGTCAAGAAAGGCATCGCACGCATAAGAGGCAGCGACATAACTGGCACTTGGCCAAGCCCTCTCCGCCAAGGCCTGTTTGCAGGCGAGGTGCACAGCGGCGGGAAGATGCAGCAAGAGGACTCTTGGGAAGTTGTGTCTGTGTCGTACCCAGGCCAGGAGGTTGCCTCTCCGAGTGACTAGAAGCCAGCCGTGCTACTGCAGATCATGGCTAACGCAGAGTTTCCTTTCACCTGAGCACGAAGTTCCCTGGCTCAAGCCCTGAACCATTCCCATTCTCCACCAGGACACGCTCGCAGCTACAGCTGGTTGCACTGGCATCAAGGTCCCCCTGGCTGAGCCTCAGGAGAGAAGCAATAAATGGTGGGTGAGGGGAAGCGAAAGGTGGTGAGGCTGTCATAAAAACCTGCTAGTTCTGCAGCTCAGGCCCTGTGTCCCCCAGGGTGAGGGATAACCCCTGCTCAGCTGCATGCTGCACCCAGCCCTGCTGCGGTGGGGGCTTCTTCGCGATGTGGTTGGCAGCAGACGCACGTTGTCTG